>NC_071277.1:2467500-3067500 GCF_023375685.1 Ictalurus furcatus | reverse complement strand
AGGTATTTGATAGCAAAGAGACACACAAACAGAAACTATAACCCAGTATTCCCCGTATCCAAGGTGTCTTAATACAGTTCATAATATAAGAGAATTTCCTTTCAATCTGCTTATAGGATATTACCAGGCCATCAAGAAAAAAGAAACTGACAATAATAATAACGTTCATAATAACAACAGTACAGTAATAATAACAATCAGTGGTGTAGATTTAAGCAAAATTTTGGCAATGCACACCACTGATTGAAGCTAAAATTTAATTATTAATAAAAAAGATTGTTTATTTTTTATTTGTTATATACTACACAAAGAATGTAGAAGAATGTCATTTAAGTAAATCATACTACACTTTGCATATTACATTCCCCTTTTACCAGATCTATTTACAAGTATACTGCAGAGTCACGATAGTGCAGTCTGCCAACCTCTGCAATGGAAATATACAGTATGTATTATTGCAACAAAGCTGCATCCAGCATTTAGACCAGTGGTTCCCAAACTAGGGGGTACAAATGGGATCATGAGAAAAACTCAGAATCTCCTCTTCTGTTTCACGCGTTTATTTTACAAATTAATATCCTCCATTTTCTGTACCACTTGTCCTACACAGCGTCACGGGGGAACCTGGAGTATATCCCAGGGGACTCGGGGCACAAAGCAGGGGACACCCTGGACGGGGTGCCAGCCCATCACAAGGCACAATCATACACACACTCACACACCCATTCACACACTACGGACAATTCAGAGACGCCAATCAGCCTACAACACATGTCTTTGGACTGGGGGAGGAAACCGGAGTTTTAACCCCCAGCCATGGTGGTGTGAGGCAAACGTGCTAACTACTAAGCCACCATGCCAAAAGAAATAAAAAATATTAGAAGCAAAAACACATGCTTTGAGCAGTTGTTTTAGTGATGGGAATATATCCTTATCCCTATTTCCCAATCTGCGTAAACCTGTCCACAGCTATAACAACAATAATAACATAAAAAGTGGCAAGGTGACAATTGTATCAGTACTAATTATAAAGCTATAAAGAACAACTGTGATAAAAAAAAAAAAACAAGAATAATAACAGCATCAATGGCAAAAAAAAGAATAACTGTGCTGGCAACAATTATAATGCAAACCATGTAAATGAATAAATAAATAACAAAGTATGAATAATAGCAGTGACAACAGTAAGAACAATAACAGTAATAATTAACAAAAATAGAAATTGTATTAATGATGACAGTAAGAGTATGGGTAAGGATGTGAGGTGGGTTGTTGTGTATATGTGGGTATATTTTCTAGTGGTGCTGCTTGATTTTTTACCCGTGTAGCTATGTATGTTTCAGTCATTTCCTCCCTTTGTATCTTATTCTCTTTCCTTCTCTCTCTTCATCTCCATCTCTCTCTCTCTCTTTCTCTCTCTCTCTTGCTTTCTCTCTCTCTTTCTCTTGCTCTTTTTCAATGAGATAGGAATTTGCAGTGAGGACATTTCCAAAAGCACATTCATTGCAGGGAGTGATGTATGAGGTTTTCAGCCTTTTAAATTATTTCTATCTCTATCTATCTCCATCTCATAGCCATCTCATTGTTTCTCTCTCTGATTCTCAGCCTCACTCCTTCTCTCTGTAGTTCTCAGTCTATTCGATCAGTTCATTGGTTCAAGTAGATGTTTCACAGGTCTTGGCACAGTGAGGAGCATTCAGCAGAGTTGTCCTCACAGGACTGCTGTGGAGGATTTCACTATGAAGAAAGGCCTGTCTCTTCAATTATTTGTTAGGGACAGTACATGGGGCTCTCTGAAAGACAGAAAGTGAGAAGAAAGCAAAGAAAATATGAGACTATGGACTGTGTGCTGACCAAAAGATGATGCTGGCATGGGGGCTGCTGAATGCTGATTAAGGGGAAGTAAAATTGAAGGGGAAGTAAAAGAAGAACATGTTTATTTATTTGACAGTTAAACCTGTGATTCAGTGAGCAATTTTCAAATCATTTTTTTTTTCTTTGTGGTTGAGATTTAGAATAATTTCCATAAAACTGCCTTTGGGTGTATTGCCACCCCATACTCTTAGAATGAAAATGTGGCATTTCATTTTTTTTTTTTTTTTTTTTATGTTTTAAAATATTTAAAAATGAAGCCAGCCTACCACATCCTTTCAAACGTCTGCTCATGTTGCGTCAGAGGACAGGGTAGCACGTTCGAAGCAATGCACTCACTGTGTCTAGTGGCTAGGGTCACTGTGATTAACAAGGAAGAGAGAGTATGTCATATCTCCCACCCAGAGACCGCAGCTAATTTTGCTTTCTTGGACTCTTTAATTGTATTGTGAATTGTTGTTTTTTTTTTCATGCTTTATTATTATTGAATTAATTTTTTATCAAGTTTTGATTGAATAGCTGTGTGTTGACAATGTGATCTCATCACATAATAAGCTACTACCAGTATGAGACAAGTTTGGTGCTAAATGAATAAACCAAATGGCATTACACACCTATATAATGCCTGAAATTAGATGAACCATTTGAAAAGTTGGTTATATGACATCATTACAGTAATATACCTAAAATAATCTAGCTTGCAGGTAAACCTATGTTTATAGTTAGCCAAATGTTGGTGTAACGTTAGTTATCTTATTATCAAACTTGGATAGCTAACTAGCACCAGATAACTACTCCTGAAGACGTAATATTAACGTTAATTTAGGTTGTTTCAGCACATAAGTCTAGTGCAGACGAGTTGAACATTTTCTTTATTGGGAGGAAATAGTCACTAACCCGAGACAAGCAAATTTGAAGCCCAGGACAATGCAGACTCAAATAATATTGTTTACCTGCGATATGAGGACAGACCACCACATCTAGCTGAAACGTTGGAGAGCTAACTAATACATTTATGATTTGTCCATCCCTGTATTGACAAATGAACAACTGAGCCCTCTTCCACCAAAAATCAAGCTATTAATTGGTTACTAATTATTAATGGGAACAAACTAAAATTAGATGAAAGGGACTGAGTGTTTGGTTGTCACAGATTCAGCCAGCATACTGTCAACACCAGGTCCTTCAGCTCCACTTACCTGTTCACAATCACCTGAGTACTAACCTGCCACACCTGTATCACCCTAATTAGGAACTATCCTTAAGCACACCGCTATCATGTACCTGTTGTCTGGTCTTGTCAGTCTTTATGTGAGTAGCTACCATTCAGACTCTCTTTGTGGTTACCTCGCATATGAAGCTCTATCCACCTCCTTTGTCTCTGCCATGTGCCGTTCTCCAGTTTTCTCCACGCTTCATTCCACGACAGATGACAGAACTTGTCAGTTAAGTGTGTTCTTCCCTTCTGAACTGTTGGTGCCATCCTGGCTCGGGCGGATGGCTAAGGGGGACATATTGTGCTACGTACTTGCCTGCTCACTTACTGCACATATCTCTGCTATTCTGTGAAATAAATATTCCTGTTCAGTTGATCTTCGTGTCTCCTCTCCGGTTGGTGACATTGGTATCACCGCAGTTTTATTTTCAAAACTTGTCTTTCTTCTTCTTCTTCTTCTTCTTCTTCTTCTTTTATTTATTTATTTTTTAGCTCCAATAGCATTTAAACAGACTTTAGTAGCCAGTACAGGCTTGCAAAATACAACTACAGATATGATCCACACCAGCAAGAGAAAGAGATGTTGTTTGTCTTAATCTTGAGGGACCCAGTTTTTATGAGAATCTGTTACTCTTTGGAATTAAATTTTTCATGCAGTATGGAAAGTGCTACCTTCAGCAGTATGTGCTGTTTGTATTTTCTAAAAATAAGTCCAAACAATTAGACAGACGGGTTCGATTAAAATGACCGATGTTAAGACAGATCAAAGCAGAGAACGTATTTAAGGTCCTTTTTTAATCATCTACGTCTGTGATATTTTTGTTTGTTTGTTTGTTTGTTTTTTGTTTTTTTGATTTTTGGTATATAATCTCCTATGTTCGCTAATTATCTTCACACATGCCAGAATTTCCTGAGGTTTATATTGTTCTATCACCAGATTATTGTTCAAAGATTAATCTCAATTAATCCCTGGCAAGCTTTTCCCTCATATTCCTTTTCGGTTTATGTTCCTTTCTCTATAAATACTTTTACAAATATACTTAGACAACATATAGTATATAAGTTCTAACAGCACTGTTGAATTCTTAATTCTGATCAGTCAGAAGCTGTTGATTAATTTTCTATAATAGCAGATCTGACAATAATGCCAGCTGTATCACAGTTAATTAATACATATTATATTAACACGTTCAGTCTAATACATTATTGTTATCAGGAGTTGTATGGTAGATGCATCCACATCATTTAAGACTAATAATAAAACAATTGATATTTAACAAAAAAAAAATTATTTAGGGAGGTGTTCTTTTAAGGTTACCACTACAGCAAAGTCTTCATTTAGTTTGTTTTCAGTAACACATGATATTTGTACAACTTCTTATTAAAGGTCATATTATAAGTGTATTTTATTCAGACTTGTATAACCAATAACAGAGAGAAATAGTTTGTATATATTGTAACCTTATTTTTGACAGGTCTAGGTCAAAAAGATACATATTCTTACTCTCTATATCTAGGTCAAAGGTCATGATCATAATATATATATATCAGTTATGTTAAATCGGGTTCCCATACATTCCAGACACAAATGTTCCCATACATAGTATGGCCATGTGTATTCCCGCACACACCACACAAACACACAGACACACACACACACACACACACAGACACTCGCATGCATACGAACCTGTCTATAAAAGTCGAGCACCCCCTCTAGGTTTTATAATACTCTGTACTTAGAACATCGTATGCAAGCTTACAACATGGCTGACTTATGCCCTAATGCCCCCAAAAAAGCTCACCCTTTTTTGGGAAGAATAGAAAAAATGTTAGATCATGAAAAGATTCAATATTGGGTAATGTCAAACGGATGTACAGCCAGGTTTTTTTTTTTTTCGATGCAGAAAAAGGAACCGTTTTGCTTTTCAAGTTCTTGGTCCCGGGTCACATCCACTGGACCCGTGCTACAGTGAGCATAACTTTTAACGAGGGTGACTGGAAAAAGTTCAGAAAATGGTGCAAGGATTTTGACTACACTGTTAGAATGGACTTCTTTTCCCCGGATGCGTACAGACGTAAATGGAACAGTACATCTCTGCAATGCAAATACCGCATCAGAGCAACAAATTTCTCCAAGAACCAGGTTTCACTGCACTGTGCTGCTGTATTAACCAGTGACGACGCCCCTGATAACAAAGAGAACTGTGAAGTGAGGTATGACCGAACCAGCTGGCACGATCTGCAACGCTACGTCCATCAAATCGATGAATTATTCCAAAAAATTGGAAGAGACAAAGAAATAACGGAAATAAAAGTAAGGCTAGAAGATCTCTTCAATTTCGTCAATATACTACTCTTGATCAGAAACTCCACCTTCCCCAAGACTCCTCCTACATGATATATAAATGAATCTGAATACATATCGAGTCAAAGTATTCTGAGCATCAACAAGCAATATGGCTTGTGAATTCTTTTTTTTTTATTCAAAAATAAGTTACAATATATACAAACTATTTCTCTCTAATAACTGTGTAAATTAGAACTGCTTCAGAATTTAAAAACTGCTTTATATGATTACATAAGCTTATAACTACATAAGCATAAGAATTAGTTGACAAACAATTTGTTTGTGTATGTGTGTGTGTATAACTTTCAAATTAAGTTTTACAAGACTAATGGCTAATGCAGCTCTTTAATCGCCTCTGATGTTTCATTATTTAATGCTAACACGGCGACACATCCTCACACTCCATTACATCAGCTTGTCTGGGGTGACACGGTGTTCAGCAGGAAACACAAGCTGACGTTTGGCTTAGAGGCATGTAACTGTAGCGTGTAATTGTGTTCTCAAGTGGATGCGTTTGCAATATGAACTCCAGCACTGTGTTCTGGATAAAGTGAGGGCCTTTTTATTTATTTCTTTTTGCTAAAGCACTCTTGGTGTGTTTTGACAGACGGCGTGCTCAAGCATACAAACACTCTCGGGCTGTTAAAGTGAGAAGTTTAAACATGTTTGCACACATTTGTTTTTACTACAACCTGTGCTTTTCTGAGCTATACAGTATAAGCATGAAATTACATATTCAAATTACAATTACAAACATATGCATCATAGCACAGAGTTCAGGACATAGTAAAGAGAGACATCGGAAATGATAGGTCTATACTGTGTAAAAAAAAAAAAAAAAAAGGTTACATCCACAAAGGATAATCAGAAACATATGATTCAAATGTTTGCATACAAGTTGATTGTCTCTTTAAACAAAAAATGTTATAGAACAGTAATGAGTTTTAGGATTTTCTGATTTCTTATTTTCATAAATAAGAGTTCATCGGGAATGCACATGTGTCTCTGAAAGGGCCTGCATTTATAGACAGTGCCTTTTTGCTCTTGATACCATGGGAAATTCTAAGTAACTCAGCCAAGGCTTCAGAAAAACAAACAAATGAAGGTACCATGAGCATCTGTGTAAATATCACGGGACCACACTGACTGCATTGTTCAGGAAAGTGGTACAAATTAACTTTGGTCTAAAAAGTTCAACTGAACCCCTAGACAGCAACAAAGGAACAGGTGAAGGTACAAAGTATGTACAGTATATCCACCATTAAGAGAGACCTATGCCCTTATTCTAAGACTGACATAAAAATGCTAGGCTGAAGTGCAGGTGATCACCAGCCTTTTGGAGGAGTGTTCTGACAAAACAAAAAATGACATGTTTGGCATTAATAATCAGCACTGTGTATATAGGGAAAAGGGTGAGGCATTAATCTGAAGAACACAATCCCAAATGTGAAGCATGGAGATGGCAGCATCATGTTGTGGTGGTGTGTTGCTGGAAAAGGGATTGGTGGACTTCAAAAAATAGATGACATCATGAGGAAGGAGGATCATCTAGATATTGAGTTGTGAAAATGTCTTTAGCCTAGTTGTATGTAAACTTTTGGCCTCAACTCTATACTAGGTGTGGGAACTGAAGCCCACAGGCCTTTAATGTATTAAAGGTGGAGGATTAATCCAGAAACAACATTCTTCTTCTGGTCCAGGTAGGAGAGGGCAGTCTGTAAGGTGTGGTTGATGGCGTCATCTGTGGACCTGTTGGACCAGTGTGCAAACTGTAATGGGTCAAGGCAGCTGGGGAGGGAGGAGCAGACATAAGTTCTGACCAGTTTTTTTGAAGACTTCATCACTACAGAAGTGAGTGCTACTGGGCAGTAGTCATTCAGGGACAGAGGACAGGGGGTTTTGGGGACAGGAATGATGGTGGAAGACTTAAAACATGTGGGAATGACCCGTTTATTGAGAGAGAGGTTAAAAATGGTGATGAAGACAGGTGCTAGTTGGTTAGCACAGACTTTTAGCACATGTCCAGGGATGTTGTCCTGGCTGCACGCTCTTCTGGTGTTAACTTTGTATAGCACTTTCCTCACGTCCAGTTCTGAAATGACCAGTCCTTCCCTTCCCTAGCTAGACCTCATCGTTCCTGCTCATGGTTTTCCTGGTTTGTGCTGGAGCTGGTAGCCTCAAACCATGAATAAATGATACTCAAGTCGTTGGTTAGGGAGGCACTGCCATTGTTTATGGTGGGGGGTCGGGTTTGTAGTAGGGCTGCAACTAACGATTATTTTGATAATCAATTAATCTGTTGATTATTTCTTCAATTAATCGATTACTTGGATTACTTGTTTTGTTTTGTTTTTTAAACAAACATGAAGTAGCCTTCAATTTGCACAATGTTTGTCCTTCAAACATTGTGTGTTGTCCCCCTATCTATATAGAGGAGAAATAAGTCACAAGCATGACGGTCTATGTTACTTCCACGAGAGCTTTACTCGAATGAATTGTCAAAAATACAACAATATACACAAACAGTTGTACAAAACAGTAAACCTAAAGTGTATTAAACATTATTTCAATAAAAGTACAAAATACGCCTTTCATGTCCACATGTTCAAATTACGGCTAAACACAAGCTAGCGCTGTTCTAGTTTTCAGTACAAGGCAAGGACCTGCACGTGCGCGCACACACACACACGACAAAACTTACTTACTCAGAAACTATTAGAAACAAAATATAAGTACATTGCAATATGTCAGCAAGTTAACACAGATAAAACAGTTGAGTTAAACATGCACAGCATACCTATATACAGGAGAAGTAAGTCACAAGCACCGTGTTACTTCCACGAGAAATTTACTCGAATGGAAAATTACCGCTTTTCCTCAGGTATGTGGGCGGAGACTAAAGCAATCGATCCCAGAGTGCAGGATTCAAACCATCCCAGTAGATGACCGATCAGCGTTATACTTACTTCAATCATCAATGCACTAACACATAAAAATGGAACAACAGCGAAAAATAAACACTCTTTTAACTCTCTTTTTTAAACATTTGACTATTTAACTTGTTAAATGTGCAAATTGAAGGCTATGGAAAAGGTACTAAATATATCTATGTGGGTTATGCTATACATTGTGCAAAGGATTTTTTAAAATATGCACATTATATTTTGAAAACGAAAAAGCAACTGATTGTCCACAAGCTTTAAAGCAGAAGTTAAATCACTATATTAAAAATGCTAAAAAAGAAAAACAAAAGCACAAACTATGTGTTAACTGGTAAGAGGTTGAATGTTCTACAGTAACGTACACATTCGCTCATTTGAACACAGTAACATGTTACTTTATTCTATAAATGTATGACACTTCTTACATTTATATACATTTACATGTTATAACCCCATTACAGCTCTTATAAAAAAGACAATTACATTTGTTTCTAAATATAGCTAAATATAGCACCAAACAACATATTTGATCAAAATGAATATTTTAGTCAGAGTTATTGCTCTTCCTTTCTATTGTGCACTGTTTGATTGATGCGCATGTGTGGACTCGCGCTCATTCAGTGTTTAATGGAGACTCACTTGCACTAAAGACGAGCCTTTATGTAAAATGGAAATACTGGCGTGAATTTCTAACCTTTACAGATAAGGATATAAAGGTCAAAATGTAATTTCTGGGCTGAAAAAAACATGTCTGGAACATATTGAACAGCACATGCATTTGTCGCAGTGTTTGACATGACAAATCACGTTAATACACTTCTGGAGTTTGTTTGAAGCGCTTTATGAAAAACATTCTCACGTGTTGGACAACCTGGATCATGCACTTTTCCCACAGCAGCTCACTCAGTGACCTCTGCCGTGTTTTATTCATAGAAATGCATTTTTCACAATTGTGAACTGACGTCACTGACAGGTGTTATCCACAGTGACGTCACAGACCCAACTAATCCATAATGAAATTCACTGTTGATTATTTTAATTAGCAATTTTGTCGATTTATTTATTGCAGCCCTAGTTTGTAGTCTGTAACAGTTTGCATGCTTTGCCACATATGCCAGGAATCTGCCTGTTCAAACTGGGTCTCAATATTGTCCCAGCATTTCCTTTTTGCTTCCCTTACTGTCTTCCTCAGGTTATAGGAAGCTGCTTTATATTCATCCATGTTACCGGTCTGCAGCCCTGCTTTGTAAGAAGTTGTGCATGCTGTCAGAGCTTTCCGCATGGATCAAACTACCCATGGCTTCTGATTAGTAAAAACCTTTACAGAGCATGTGGGAATAGTCTCTCCTATCAGAAACTCTGTATAAAAGAGCAGAGCTGCTGTAAACTTGCTGATGTCATCAGAGCTGTGCCAGAACATCTCCCAGTCTGTGTCCTCCAGGGTGTCTTGTAGCATGGCTTGTAATTGGTCAGTCCAGCATCGCACCTCCCACATCACCGGATCTTACCTCCGCTGCTTCTCTGACTAATGCCCTTCTTATCCAGTCAGTGACTTTTTGTGGATGGTCTCTGTGGAAGGAAGAGTCATGGTTGTGCCATGTTCTTTTCTTTTTTTTATGGTGCTCTGCAGGATGTTCAAAGCATGGTGGTGGTAGCATTATGTTGAGCGATACCCTTGCCCTCCTTTTGTTAATGCCCTCCTTACCTGGTCACTGATTTATGGGGATGGCCTCTAGGCAGAGTCATGGTTTTAATAATGTATTTAATGGTGCTCCATTGGAACAGCCTGATACACTACTTTTCCAGAACTTTGTCCTGGACATCTTTTGATATCGCATTGGTCTTGATGATGCTGTCTGTTTAGGTATGTTCTCTACGAAAAGGTGTATTTATATTGATAATGACACTTTAATTGCACATAGGCCATCTCCATTCAATTAATTATGTGGCTTCCAAAAAACTGACTTATTATTAAGTTCATTTCAGCTTTGGCTTGTAATACTACAAAATGTGGAAAAGTTCAAGTAGGGTTAATACTTATGCAAACCACTGCTCCCTTTTTCTTCAATTTAACATGTCATCCTAGGTACTGAAGTTTATACACCAAAACAATTAGTATGCATCATATTTGTGTTTGCGCAATACTGTCATCTTATTTCTATATCACAAATACAAGCATCCAGTCAGCTGATAGAGGAAGTGAAAACACACAGTACAACCAAAAACAAAGCTGTCAAGACAAAAATAAAACAACATTTTTTATGTTTTTTTTTTTTTTAATGTATCGGAATGTTGTTCCTACTGTACATAGAGATCATCTTGGAAACACACCCCTTAGTTAGCATATAAAGAGTCTAATGTCTGTCAATATTACAATGCAAATCAGGCATCTGCTGCACAACATATGGCGTTTCATGATAGTATTCAGTCTGTCCACTATACTAAATAGTCCTGACATGAACAATTTGCGGCTCACTCTGCTACAGCATTCTGCAAAACACATCAGTCAACCCGACCAGATAAATTAGACGTGCCTAAAAAGTCTGATTAGGGATTAAGTGAGTGGATAAAGATGCTTCATGTCTTCTAACATGATGTCTGGTGCTTTATTCTGCTCTGTCACAGAGTCACTCTATCAATAATCATTTACTCTATGGCATTTAGATTAGCCAGGTATAGACTAGATAGAGTTGTGCTTGACTGGCTATATTTTAGTTTAGACCCTTTAGCCATGGCAAATCTCTTCAGTCAATGCTAAAGAAGCTGAAACAAATAGCACATGCTGACTTCTGGTGGCCTTCAAATTAACAAAATGACCACAAAAAGATACATTTTGGTGTCCAACATTTGCTTCTTAAATTTTGCAATTAATCCGTGAGACTAATGTTGCTATCAAGTAATGGAGGTCTGTCTCACCCCAAATTTGTCTATATTTAACAAATTATAATGACTTGTAAAACACTCACTTTCAAAAACTGCTTTATCATGGTCAGGGTCACAGTGGATCTAGAGTCCATCGCAGGAACACAGGGTGCCACCGATTCATCACAGGGCACCATTCACACACACATCCACAATTGTTAAATAAAAACACTCACCATAAGAATGAATTTAAATACTGTATAATAATTAGCCATGACAATTAACTGATCCATAATAGCTACTGATCATCCTGAACCAAACATTTCTATATTTCTTTATATCTGATATCTGTATAGATTTGTGTTTGTTCTGTTACATGATCACCATGATTAAGACTGAATGTTTGACAGGTGTAAAAATGTGCTGTACCAGCTATTTTATGAATGTCACTTATTTTTCAGTCATATTTCCCCCTTGGCCTGATCTCAGCTTAGAGACTGGTGTCATTACGTTAATGTAGCTATAAATCCACTTATGTAGTTTTTGGCCCAAAAACTGTCTCTGTTGATGAAGAAGTGGAAAAGTTCTCATCAAAGTGTGTGTGTGTGTGTGTGTGTGTGTGAACGCTTGAGAGAGAGAAATCCCATCCTCATCCAATCTCAGACTAAAGTGCTTTATAAAAGAGGCCACTAATCTTTTGTAAGACATATTAGAAGTTGCAGGAGAGATTTACATATTCCTTTAAAGGAATAGCTTGGCCAAAGATAAAATGTACACAATATTCCACATTATTGTGAATGCAGTAGATCAGCCCAGACTTGTTTAGTGTTTGTTTTGCATTGAACTCATAAGGATAATGTAGCTAAAAAGCTTAAAAATATATATAATGACACCATACGTGTCATGATTTCCCCTCACACTAAGCGGAAGCCAAGCAAACTGTGCCAGCCTTTGATTCGATCCAGTTTCCTCAGTGGACTGCTATGGAGCTCCCAGATACTTACGATAGATTTTCTTGGCTATCCTGAATATTTTCTTGTGGACTGCCTGTTTTATTTTGCTAGTCTAGCAGACCCCAAGCCGGAGAAGAAACAATGGCTCAAGTTCATGTGGTCCCAGTTCTTTGGACCAGCCCACCAGTGGGTGCGGCTCCTAGTGGCCAAGGGAGCCAGGGCACTTGGGACTGTAACTCAGTTTGTGGGAATATTTGTAATGGCATTTGGGAATGACATTTGGTCTAGAATCCAAGGCTGACCTGGAACATCTTTTGGGGGGGGTCAGCTTGGCAGATAAACCTGCCCTGCCATTTACCACCTATTATGAGCAGGCAAACAGGGTGACCTCCTCCCCAAAGCTCTGTCACGATTTCCCCTCGTGCTAAGCACTGGAGCGCTCTGAAGCTCAAAGCACAAGCATGCGCTTCCGGGTTTCAGTGGCATTGACTTTGTTTTCTTCGGACACATGTGTTTTGTTATGGTTTAGGTCCTGTGTCCACCCCTGTATTGTTATTGGTTGTTTACCTTATATGTCATCATTGTTCTCAGCTGATTACCTTTGTTATTTAAACCCCTTGTGTATCTATGTACGTCGCGAAGTATTGAGTGTATTCACCGTGCCAAGCCTTTGTTCATCGTGTTCCATTTCATGGTTTTTGATCTCGAGTCTAGTTTCTCGTTTTGTGTTTTGCCTTGCCTAGTTTATGCTTGTTTGCCGATCGCCTGACCTTTTGGGTGTTTTGGACCACACTTTTGATTCACAATTTGGATTTGCTTGCCTGCTTCTCTTTAATAAAGCTCTTAACTCCATTTGCATCTGTCCTAGCCACCATTACGTGACAACATGTACAATGTATCAATCAATTGTTTAATGAAATTGTAAATAACTGTATTAAAAACATTAAATATGCATATCTAACTGGAACAAATTTATTATCCATATCTCTTCTAATGTGTCAAATGAAAGTGACTTCAGCTTCAAGATGGCTGCTGTTGTTGTTGTTTTTAACCCTGCAATAGTTTTTTTTGTCCATTTTTATAGACAACAGTGCCAGGCTTGAGTCTGTTTCAGAAATGTAACAACTCAACTAAGTGTGTGATCATTTAGAAAGTTAACCTAATGGCTATAAGGTTTCCTTACTTGTTAGCTACAGTAACATCATTAGCAAAACTCAAGTCCTTAGACATATCTTGGCTGATTAACTACATTTGGTGTAATGGCTAATTCATGCTGGATGCATCATGTGAAGACCTCATTCCATTCCATATTAACAAGCATTTACAACTGTTCTCCCTGACAGATTGCTATGAACAAAATAGCCTTAGTAATGAATGCTTGACAGCAAACAAGACTTGTTCTTTTGGTTTTTGGGTACTTTACATCCAGTCCATTGTATCACCCTCTTCATGACATTTTCATTGGTGGACTCATCTTGTTCTTATATCTTATAATATAATCCTGCTTAGTATAAACCAATCGGCCATAACATTAAAACCACTGAGAGGTTACATGAATAACATTGATAATCTTATTACAATGCCACCTGTCAAGGGGTGGGATATATTAAGCAGCAAGCGAATAGTCAGTTCTCAAAGTTGGTGTGTTGGAAGCAAGGAAAATGTGCAAGGGCCGCATTGTTATGTGTGATGTGAGATCTTGTGGGGTGTTCCAGTGTGCAGTGTTTAGTACCTACCAGAAGTGGTCCAGGAAAGGACAACTGGTGAACCAGCAACCAGGTCATGGGTGCACAAGGCTCATTGATGGCTTTGATGCTAGCACACCTCCCACAGAAGAGCTACTGTGAATGAAGAGCCATCATGTGAATGGCCAGGTTCGTATGCGTCACTTACTTGGGGAAGAGATGGTACTAGGATGCACTATGGGAAGAAGACAAGCCGGCAGAGGCAGTGTGATGCTCTGAGCAGTGTTCTGCTGGGAATCCTTGAGTCCTGGCATTCATTAACCTGTACCACCTATCTGAACATTGTTGCAGACTAAGCAACCCCTTCATGGCAACAGTATTCCCTAATGTCAGTGGCCTCTTTCAGCATGATAATGTGCCCTACCACACTGCAAAAATTGTTCTGGAATGGTTTGAGGAACATGACAGAAGAGTCCAATGTGTTGACTTGGCCCTCAAATTCCCTGATCACACATCTGTAAGATGTGCTGGACAGACTAGTACCAATCCATGGCGGCCCCAAGTCGCAATTTACAGGATCTGATGATAATGTCTTAGTGCCGCATACCACAGCACAACCTCAGAGGTCTTGGGGAGGCCATGCCTCAACGGGTCAGAGCTGTTTTGTGGCACAAGGGCGACCTACACAATATTATTCATCGTTCTTGGTTTCTGATATTCTCATTAAAACAGACAAGCAATTACAGTATGAGGATTTTTTTTTTTTAAGAAATCCTCAGCTTGTCAGTGACAGAATTAGATAAGCATGCACTTTTAACTCCCCATACTCATCAGCTGGACTGTGGTGAATAAGCACAGGCTTACATAATGGGAAGAATTTCGATTGCCTCTCTGTCAACATCTTGCTGCTCCAAAGCAGATTAAATCCCCTCGCACAAGCATTTAATTACTCATCCTTTATTAAAAAACATCCGTCTGGCATTCAGCTTAGCTTTCAGACATCTGGAAGCTCAAGAAAACAAAAGGATTTTTCAGTTAATGCAATGTTAATGCATTCATTCATCACGCCTGCATCTTTTCCGCATACATTGATTATTTTATTAGATTATTTAATTTCTTTTACATATACATGTATTCATATCACCCTCAAGAAGGCCTGAATGTGAGAAATGTGCTATATATCAGAGAAAGGTGCAGAGTTAAAAAAAACTACTAGTTTGAATTATGTAGAGTTAGTGTTTCACATAGTATCCAATTAGGTTATAAAATCTATGCAGTGTGTAACATTACACTGTTACAGCACCAGAGTCCAGGGTTCAATTCTAAGCTCAGCTGAGTGTGCAGTGTTTATTCCAGGGTTTTAAATATACATGATTAACTCATGTGGGCTGAACAAAAACAAATTATTAATGCAATGCAATTCATTCTAGTGAAATTGATGTACACCTTTTAATGAACTTTTTTTTTTTTTCACAGTGCAAGAAGTTTGTGTTGGTAGTCATTACAGAATATTGGTGACCATTATGTTTTACATTAATTTTAGTGTTGGAGTTGGTCATAAATTAATAGGAAGAAAACTGTAATATGTAAATTTCAATTTTTAAATAAAAATAGGGTGATTTTTTTTCCATTTAATAATAAGCTTTTTTACAGGAAATTTTGGTGGAAAAAAGAGGGTTTCTCTCGACCTAAAGCCTACAAAATCGAGTTCCGCACATAAATGCGAGTTCTACACGGTAACACTGTGGGTCTATTCTGTGTGTGGTTGCATATAGTTGACTTTCGTGATTGGCCATAATACCTATAGGTTGCAGCCAATGGGTACGCTTTTTAATGGAGTTATTGGAGTCTTATCGGCGTCTTAATGGAGCCGGAAATCTTAACAGAAACAGCTACTTTAACAGATGTAATAGTAGAAACTTTGATATGGATAAAGCTGCATGCATGTACCAGAAATGTTTCAGGTTTAATCTATTTTGAATGCCCTTATTTATAGTATTATTTATTTTCACTTTCATAGCTTGCTAAGTATTATATCCACTATGTTAGCCTACATGTTTTTTGCAAATAGAAACTTGGTCAATAGTTACATAGACATATATGTAATGTTTGTAAAGTGTTTTAACGGTCATTTATGCAGATTCTCCAGCCATTATGGGCTTTTACTGTACCACTTTAATTTTTTTCATTGCACTGACACAGGCTGTCACTCTTATTTTTGTTGATAGTCAAAAGAAAAAGAAAGAAGAGTTTGAAGGGGAGAGAGACAGTCAGTTAGACAGGATGAAAAAAACTATAGTAAAATACTTTGGACAACCTGGTGAAAAAGCTAGGAGTGAGATGGCCGAGGGATTTGATATGGAAGATAGGAATGAATGAACAGTGTTTGCTTTGTGCCACACATAATTTATGAATGTTTTTCAGTGACCTTTCATGTTTCTGTCTTGATACTACAAGAAAGCATATTGTTTGGGGGAGGCATGAACTAAGTAAATAACTATGTTATTATATATTATAGAGGTATTTATTTATGTTTATATTTATTTTATATTTACACTCCAGTCATCTGAAAGTGCTCAAATAGAGTCCCCCCAGTGTATCTCATCCATTCCACCACTGCCTGTGAATAAACATATAATGCAGAGTGTAACATTTTCATCTTATGTTTACATCCTTTGCATTCAGATCAAATCAGGCTAAAAGACATTATGTAGAATCGCACTATTTAAACTGTGTAGAATTGTATTATGTAGAACTGTCTATCTTTGCTGCAGTAACTGGGATTGCCTGTTGTGTTTGTATATTGTGTCTTAAAGCCTGTCTTCCAGCTCCTGAAGCGTGCAGTATTTACTGACAAAACAGGACAGCAGAAACGTATCTTTCGCTGCCTCCTGAAATTAAACTGACCCTCTCAGCATACAGGCCAATCTCACTCATATGCACACACACTCAGAAATGCAATCAAACACACACACACACATACACACACAATTGTCAGCTTGAATTCCTGTAGGATGGAATCACTGTGCAGCTTAAATCTGGATCTGACTGAGTTTTTATTTCATCAGTTCGGAAACGCTAATACAATTGTCAAATAATATTACTCATCCACCACCGATCAGTTCATGGGATTAGGAAGGTTTTCAGGAAGAAGCAGACAGTTAAGCCTTTAAAACAAGTTTTGAAGTAGAAATAAACAAATAAATTACTTCAGCAAACAGATGATGGCATAATGAAAAGAAAAACTGAGGCTAAATGCTACAGTTCTTGGCTAGCTAATTAGCTGTTAGTTGGGCTAGCTAATTTACTAACTTTGTCTACATGACAAGCCAGTGAGAGTGTGGATAAGCATACTAAAGGTTAGTATTTTTCTGGAAAATCTGTTTAAAACCAGCTTTTGGATGGATCAGATCAAACAGTAACTAGCTACCTAACCTTTAGAATGCCAGTTACGTATCTATGCTAGCTTTGTTCGGCTTGTTAAACTGAATAACAATCTGCTTGTTTTAGTGAATAATGAAAAATCCCCTAAGAGAAATATATTAGTTTTTAACAATTTAATTTTTAAAACAATTTTGTGTTTGACTCATTCTTTGAACACTACAAAGCAACACAGAGCAGAGTGCTAACGACATGCACTCTATTTCCCACAGGAATTGTTTTCTTTTTACTCGTTTGCACATGATTTCAGTGATAAATTGGTTGATCAAATTAACGAATTACTTCAAAAAATCAGTGCCAGATCCAGCTGGATTGGGATTACAAACCCTCCCTCCAGTCTGCTACTGTTAAGCGCTAGCGCTTTATCACTCCTTCAATGTGTCACACACAGGTACACACACACAGCTGTGGAAAAAAGTGTATAAGTTCAGTGGAAAACATTCAAAATTACATCTAACTTCTGTCTTTACTAGAGTTTCTTCAGAGTCATTATTCTGTATTTGAGTGCTATTATTTTTGTGTGTATAATCTAGAGTTGCAACAACTATTCGATAATAATCGATTATGAAAATCGCTGTCAACAAATCTCATAATCGATTAGTTGGTCTGCGCGCAGCACGGGGTACATTTACTCATTAAGATACTTCTCTTCCCAAAAAAACACATCGGAGCATAAATACTAAAGTTGTGTCCCAAATGATGTACTATACACTTACACTATGCATTATGTATCCTACTGTCTAGTGTGTGAATTTTAAAAAGGTAATATCATCTCAAATGGAACACTTGCGTTTTTTTACTAACCGGAAGTATAAGCCGCTTCCTAGTCAGTGGCACGTGACGTCATACGCACATAATGCGACGCCACATGCCAGACTACCCAGAGTCACCGACAATAACTTTCATCACTTTACTGTTTATGTCAACATTACCTTTTATTCCCAACATGACCTCAGTCACCATCAGACGGCGGAGAAATCGTCACGCGACTGAGGAAGAATGTGTGCCACCTCCAAGTCCTCTACGGCAAGGGAACATTTTATATTAAACACTGTGGAGAAGATAAAACTTTGCAAAGCGGAGTTTGTGTAGAATGGAAGCACGACAGTGATGTTGTCTCAAGTTGTTTCAAAGGTTTAGTTTAATTTAAGTTTATTTTCATTATATTCTGTATCAGTGTAACTTCTGTTATTTTATTATAATGAAAGTGATGTATTAGTAACGAGGCCACGTTGCTCGTCTTGCGCAACTAAGTTTTAGTCTGAAGTTTATATTTGTAACACTCAGTTTGTGGATTTTATTTTAGATAAATGAAAAAATGGTACTGAAAGTTTGCCCTCATCCGATTAGTTGCAGCCCTAGTATCACCCATAGTATCCCACTTATATTATCTCTGTCTTATCTCTAAACTGGAGTATTGCAACGCACTACTCCCAGGCCTCCCAGCCAGCTCCATCAAACCCCTTCAGATGATTCAGTATGCAACATCATGGCTTGTTTTCAACCAGCCCAAAAGAACCCATGTCACACCCCTCTTTGTCTCCCTCCACAGGTTGTCCTTCCTGTCTCCCAGTAGCACTGTCTTAGGCATCTTACATTACAGATATTGCAGTTTATTGCTCTGGTCACATCTTCAGTCCTCATGCCTCCCTGCAGCGTGCCTATGGCATTTTCTCACGCAGGTGAGCAGGCACCCCAGGCATCTTTCTTCTGGTATATTTCAGTAGAAAGATCTCTCCAGTGTCTTAAGTTATTGTAATTGTGACCTTAATTGCCTACCGCCTGTAAACTGTTAGTGACTTAAGGACTGTTCCACAGGTGCACGTGCAATAATTGTTTATGGCTCATTGAACAAGCATGAAAAACTATGCTTACACTGGCTCTTACACCTCTACTCTGCACACTTTGCTTCTCTAGCACGTGTATGGTAGCACTACTTGTATTGTTCTCCTTTTGATATATATTGCTTTGCTTGTATTTCCTCATTTGTAAGTTGCTTTGGATGAAAAAGTCTGCTAAATGAATAAATGTAAATGTATATTACCACTTTTAACACTGGATGATGGCAGCAGATATGGTTTTTACAAATGCAATATTGAAATCAAGTAAAACTCTTAGCTGTGATTAGGACTGATGGCCTGATATGGCTAATACTGTATATTTCAGCAAAAGAGTTGCTAGACATCTGGCTTCGAGTAATATTTTCCTGACACCAGACGGAAATGGACAAATATCAGTCCACATCAACAGCCCTTAGATCTCAGCAGCTGTTCATAAACAGGTGTCTAAATTTAGACACAGCTCTTAATCAGACCCATTCTCCTCCTGCCTGTCAGTCAGGCCAAGGATCAATATTACAGAAGATTGTTTTCATTACACCACTTCTGTGTATTAGTGAATTGGGATTGGCACTCTATGGGGATATTACCAAGAGGTAATTAAAATGTTTTGGAGATTGCTTTTGCCTTTCTTTCCCCCATTTCATAGCATGAAGAGTCTCTAAATCAGATAGCACAGCCTATTTTCTGATTCATTGCCTTTAGTTATTACAGGACTGATAAAGCTGGTTGACGAATATGAAGTGAGTTTCTGCAATTCTGTTTATCTGAGGTGTGTGAATACACCAGCAAACTACTAAACACCATGTCAAAGAGTGCAGACAACCCATATTTCCACCTAGTTACTTAAAAAATTAATCAGGGCTTGTCCACTGTATTTAAAGATACATCCACTGACCACTTTATTAGGAATACTATACAGTGTGCTTGCTCATTCATGCAGTTATCCAGTCAGCCAATCATGTGGCAGCAGTGTAATGCATAAAATCAGATACAAGGTCAAAAGCTTCAGTTAATGTTCACATAAAACATCAGAATGGCAGGGAATGTTATCACAGTGACTGTGACTATGACATGGTTGTTGGTACCAGATGGACTGCTTTGAGTATTTCAAAAATTGCTGATCTCCTGGGGTTTTCACACATAACAGTCCACAGAGTTTAAACAGAATGGTGTGGAAGGCAACTAGATCTGCAGGCTAAAATGCCTTGTTCACGAGAAAGAACAGGGAAGAATGCTAATAAATGGCTACAATACCTCAAATAACTACTCTTTATGATCTCGACGCTCCCCATCCAACCTGATGGAGCTTGAGAGGTCCTGCAAAGAAGAATTGGAGAAACTGCCCAAAAATAGGTGTGCCAAGCTTGTAGCATCATACTCAAAAAGACTTGAGGCTGTAATTGGTGCCAAAGGTGCTTCAACAAAGTATTGAGCAAAGGCTGTGAATACTTATGTACATGTGCTTTTTTGTTTTTTATTTTTAATAAATTTGCAAAGATTTCAAACAAACTTCTTTCACGTTGTCATTATGGGGTATTGTTTGTAGAATTTTAAGGAAATTAATGAATTGAATCCATTTTGGAATAAGGCTGTAACATAACAAAATGTGGAAAAAGTGAAGCGCTGTGAATACTTTCTGGATGCACTGTATATATACTAGCAACATCCATGATTAGCTAATACACCTAGTGTTCACTAATACACCTAGTTAGTTTTTAGTAAAGCAAGGTAACTAGCAACATCCATGCTGTCTTTGTTGAATACTGAATATTGTTTATAGACAGCATTAGCATTACCATTTCATCGATAACAACCAGAAGAGCAGTTAATTACCTTACTGCCATTTTACAGCCCACATTTTATCTGCGAGCAAAATAAAGTTTGAAATGATGGTACATAAATAAATGTATTATAATTATGTATTCTGAGAGCAACTAACATTACAAAGATAGCATGTGCAGTGCTGCGAGACTATATGCCTCATGAAAGCTGAGAAATATTCATGCCTATAAAGCTGAGGAATTGCTTATGTGATTAAAAAGGCATTTATATTCAAAGGCTGATTTCTTTGTAACAAAAAGTCAATCTTCATTTATGCCCTGTCTGTTTACCCCAAAGCTGTTTCACACAATAATAGAATTATATTAATTAATTTTAATGTCAGTGCAAAATGGAGGTCAAAGACTAATGATATTGCAGATATTTGATAAGGCTTCACATCCAAATGCATTTATGCATGTTTTTTAAGATATGAAAAGATATGGAAAAAAAAATTAAATCTATAGATAATTAAACTTTTTTAAATCCTAAATATCATTAAAATCATGCTGTATCTTACAGTAATATGCTACATAAATGCTTATCCAACTACCACTGCATGTCCTGTATTCTTTTAAGATGATTCTTTTAACATGATGAACATCTGTTGATTATGTGAGTATGCAGTTTGGAATGTAGCCTATGTTGGTTTGTGTATGTCTGAGTGGAAAATTTGTGTATGATAACAGGGAATGGAAACCTATCGTTGGAAAAAAAAAAAATATGCCCATATAATCAGATCAGTGACATTTCATTTAATTTCCAAAGGCATCAAATAGGTCATAGGTCAGAACTGCATCAGAAAATGTGTTCATAAAGCAAAGAGCAGCGTTTCACATTTCACTCAACACATCTTTGAGTAAATATGGAGCCATCCTGACAGATTGTAAAGAATTGTAAAGATGTAAAGAAACACAGACATTAAGTAAATGAAAAAAAATCCTCATGGGAAATACCTGCCTAGGGTAAATGATGCCAAATGCCACATTATAAATCAGTGCAGTAGCCAAGCTCACTTGACCTGAAGGTCACCTTTCCATTGACTTCCTGCCATTTTGATTATTGCTTAGAATAAAATAGGGAAGGCTTTCCAAAATGGTTGATATTCCTCTATATACACATATATACAGTGGCAAGAAAAAGTATGTGAACCATTTGTAATTTCATGGTTTTCTGAATAAATTTGTCATAAAATGTGATCTGATCTTCATCTAAGTCAAGGGTATTGACAAAAATAATGTGTCTAAAATAATAACACAAAATAAATTCTGATCCTTCATGTCTTTATTGAGAACAACCAAAAAAAAAACCTCATAGTGCTTGTGGAAAAAGTATGTGAACCCTTGAGTTAATGATCTCAAAAAAGCTAATTGGAGTCAGGTTTTAGCACACCTGCAGATATTGTTAAAGAAACAAGGATGGGGGCATAGTCTCGTCCTCCATCTAGTATGCATGTACTCAGCTACTGTCCATGTTGGCATATTGTAATTTCAGGTCTGACAGATGTGTTGGCTCTGTTTTGACTGATAATCATTCCTGATCATGCAAAGTGTGCAAATGCTGATGGTAACCATGAGACAGAGGTGAGGAGGGGAACCTAGACGTAAATCCCAATCAGATACTGTAACACCCCTCCAACCAATCATCCTTTCTTCTCTTTTCTCTATAAAAAAATAAGAAACTGAGAGCTGTATATGATGGAACTGAAAATCAGGGTGGGACCCTAGAGTGATGCAGTAACACCCCAAGCCGATAGTCGCCTGTACTTTTAGGTCAGCCCTTATCAGCACCCAGTTGACTGATTGAGAATTTCGAATCAGAGTCAGAGGAGAGCTCTCTGATTGACTGGTCAGCCAGGCAAATCAGTGCACATATATAGTATCTCTCATTTTCCAACTTCTGCTCATGCTAGCTGCAGTATATGTTCATAGTGAAAACAAAATGGTAACATTATTTACATTTATTCACTCATTCAAACAGTCAGTCATTCATCTTTAATAACCCCTTTGTCCTGGTTAGGGTCGCAGTAGATCCAGAGCCTATCCCTGGAACGCTGGATGCTAGGGGCAAACTTATGTAGCCAGTCCTCCTACTGGCATGTTTTTGGATGTGAGAGGAAACCAGAGAATCGGAGGAAACCCACTTGGACATGCAAAACTCCAAACAGACTCAAGCTTAGGCTTGAACCAGGGACCTTGGAACTGTGAGATATACTTAAAAAATCACATGAAAATGGCATTAAAATAGCAGTTGGTATACTGTAACTTCTTTGGTGACATCCCAAACCATGTACTATTGTGGTTAACACTGTAGTACTTCAGGATAGTACATCACTATAACTATTAATACTGGCAGGTGGTGTAATATTTTGACAAAACATTTAATCAATCTGGTATTTTGGCATTTTCGTGTGAGATTTTGGACATTTTGTATTGGCATTGAATGGACATTGCATGATACTGAGACTTCTAGCTTTCTTTTATTCTTTAATATTAATTATAGAAAGTACTGCCCCCACCTGGTATGGAGTATGTTAGCCGTCACATTTCCTCTTCCAGTTAGGCTTGACGGTGGAAAGGATGTGTGATCCCTACATTCAAAAGGCATTTTATGCTTTCTTCTCCTTGGAGCCTGGTGATCATCTGTTACTTGAGGACTTGGGATTTAGGTGTATTTTGTTGTTTTTTGTTATGGGGAACATGGAGGAAAATGGAACCTTAACTTCCAGGTGTGACTTGTTTGAAACACCACCTCAGAATGAGATTTAAAGATACCTGACAGCTTTAAACATGACAGCTCTACTGATGGCAATCTAAACCATATTTGCATTTTTTGAATGATTTTATCTTAATTCATTTGAATCATTTACTAAAACCAGTAGTTAACTTGACAAAAAAAGTACTGTCACTTCCTTTTTCTACTTCTAACATTGCTTTTACCACATTACATTCGGCTCAGGTTTTTTTTTCTTCTGTGGCTTAATCTCAATTGGCATGTGCTTCATGTATCCATCTACACAGGGTATGCAAAGAAGCTATGTTCTACCCTAGAAGTCATGTTTTTAAATTGAAAAATTTTAATCAGTACAGCATAATCCTACATTCAGTGTTGGTGCCCATTATGAACACAGTATGATTTTCACTTCAATATATATTTCACTTTTGATGATAACACACACTATTCACATTTTCTTATAGTGCGGTTTGAGAATTTACTTTACATTCAAGAAACCTTTGGATGTACATAGGATGTCTGGATACATTAGGTTTTGCCTACTGTTAAGATATATATTTTATATGTAAGGAATAAAGCATGATACCACAGCAAAATGTCATTCATTCCCTCAAAGTTTATAAGACAAAAAAATGCAGCTTGTCATGTTACTAAGGTGGATAGTCCTCGATCCTGACAGCTTTCCTGTGCTGTAAAGCATAAAGGAACAGCTTTACTTCTGTCAAAGCACTGATACTGGAGGCTACTTCCAAAAATGCTAACTAAACATCTTCTCACAAAGAAAACTTCACCATATCAACAATTACCTAGAGTGCTGTGCAAAAGTTTCCTGATTTCTTCTGTTTTTGTCTTAGTAAATCTCTTACTAAATACTTTTAGATCTTCAAACGAAATATAAAGCAACATAAAACAAAGACAACCTGAGTAAACCCACAATACAGTTTTTATTTATTTATTTTCATTGAAGCAAAAAAAAAGTTGTAGAAACTCCTATCACCCATGTGAAAAACTAATTTCCCCCTTAATCTTAAAATCTGATTTAGCCACCTTTAGCAGCAATAACTGCAACCAGACGCTTCAGATAACTGGAGATCAGTCTTTGTTTTAATTTATGAAACAATTTAGTGTGAGATATGCACAAAAACAGAAGAAAAAATATTTTTCACAGCACTGTATGTTTTTAAATCTGTTTCTAAGGATCATCAGTCATCCCTGTGTTTTTTTTTATCTATCAAGGAGAAACTGGGATTTACTTTCTTTCCTTTTCCCACAGTCTGTTTACAATAGCAACAGAGAATCTAAGCTCATATTTAAGAGCGATGGAATGCAAGTATGAGGTCTAGTTGTGAATGTCAATGCCCGAGTCCTCGTCCCATTTTCGCTCTCCTTCCATCCTTTGATCACACATTTCATCTTCATACAGCCCATGAGCTTCATTTGATACGGCCAGCAAATTTCTCTCTTTCTCCGTCTCTCTCATTCTTCTAGCCTTGTAATGTAATGTTTTTCATTATTTCATTATTCCCACTGCAGAGCTGGTTAGTCTGTGCTGGGTCACGTCCCATTCTGCATTTCTAGTGTAGTCGTGAGCAGAGTGAAGTAAGGTGTTCATACTGTGGGCTTTGGAAACTGGTTCATGTTTCTAAATTTACAATTGTGTTCCTTTAGTTGTCATGTACTGCATATTTGTGTTTTCTGCACTAACACACCTGATTTAATGCATCAGCTTATTAACACATGCTTCATGAACTTAACATGGGTGTGTAACAGTGTGTGTTATACTATGCTGTTGTGCTACAGAGTATGTAGCACAGTTTAGCACATGGGACCTTTTGTTTGAACCCACCCATTTTTCAAGTAATCAAAAATATTGGAACATGTGACTGACAAGTGTTTCTTGTTGCCCTGGTGTGCCCTGTTAGATTAATTGTTGAAACAATTAATAGCTCTGAATGTCTACTCTTGGTTTGAGGTCTGGGTTTCACCTGTGAAGACTACATTTTCTTAAAATGGATAAACCAACATGAAGACCAGAGCACTCTCTATGGGAGAAAAGCAATCCATTTTTGTGGAATTTTTGGGGGGGCAGTGATGGCTTGGTGGTTAAGGCTCTGGGTTACTGATTGGAAGGTCGGGGAATTCAAGCCCTAGCACTGCCAAGCTGCCACTGTTGGGCCCTTGATCAAGGCCCAAGGCCCTTAACCCTCTCCGCTCCAGGGGTGCTGTATCATGGCTGACACTGCATTCTGACCCCAGCTTCCTGACATGCTGGGGTATGCGGAGAAAAGAATCTCACTGTGCTGTAATGTATATGTGATTCATAACGACTCATTATCACTATCACTTTGAAGTTGAGAAAAGAGGGAAAATCTATCAGAGCCATTGCACAAGCATTGGGCATAGCCCATACAACAATTTGGAATGTCCTGAAAAAGAACGAAACCACAGGTGTACTAACAACCAGACGTGAAACAGGTCTAAGGACAAGGTCCAAGGTTAACAACAGCAGCTGATGACAGAAACATCGTGAGAGCTGTGAAGAAGAACCCAAAAATATCAGTTACTGACATGACCAATAACCTCCACAGAGCAGGGGTGATGATATGACTGTCCACTGTTTGAAGAAGACGTTGAGAGCAGAAATATAGAGGCCATGCCACAAGATGCAAACCACTCATCAGCAGTAAAAATAAGAAGGCCAGACTGAAATTTGCAAGGAAATACAGAGATGAGCCACAAAGGGTCTGGAACAAAGACCTCTAGCATGGAAAGTGATGGAAAGGACATTTTTTTTCTATCCAAATATTGTTTGAAGAGAATATTAGCCTGCTATTTTATCTATTGATTCTTCATGTAAGGCTAAGCAGTCCACCAGTGACTTTACATGGATGTGTACACATGAACTGTCTTGCCACAGTACTTAATCTTATAGCATTTCTATGTAATATTTTATAACAAAAACACAAGGGCTGTAACTTTTTGTCACACATTCTTTTTTATCCACATTCACACCTGAGAGTAGTGGAAACACTTTTTACCCAGTATTTTTTTTGCTGATGCTTCCAGTCAGGTGTTCAGTTCCAGGCTGTGGCTGTCAGATGGAAATAGATTGTGTTACAGTAATAAATGCCCTTTCGTCACTATGCACAGGGACACCCAGGGGTTCACATGGACCCCCCCTCCCCCAACAATCTATTACTGTGTGTGTGTGTGTGTGTGTGTGTGTGTGTGTGTGTGCGCGCGCAGCAGAAACCTGACATGAAAATCCAAACACATTCCCACCATTACAGCCTCATCTGCTAACATATTTGTTTGAAAATGGATTTCATTTAAATTAAAAAATGCAATTATTGTAATTAATTACTTTAAACAGTTCATATGAATCCTGTATTAATGCCTTATGTAGTTCTTTATAATGCATGTGTCAGGCAGCAGGGATGGATGGATGCAGGTAATTTATTGTTAAAATGACAAGCGGGTGGAGGCCCTTAGGCCGACAAGATCGATGTAGAGCAGGCAGGAGATGTAATGTCCTCCGCTGAACAACGAGGCGGTGTGACATCCTTGTTATAGCTAATTGGTGGCGGTACGTAAAAGGGGCAGCCGAAGAGCGGCAGGACTGCCACCTCAAAGCAGGCAGGGAGAAGCAAAGCCCGACACAGAGCCAGAAGAGAGAAGTGATGTCCTCCATGAAGCTAGATGGGGGAGCAACATACACCACAAAGCAAGTGGGAGAAATGATATACTCAGCAGAGCAAGAATGAGGAGCGATGTCCAAAGTGGACCTGGGTGGCATAGCAACATTCTCAGCAGAGCAGGGGTGGTCCCAGCCAGTCAGGAGCCCCTTCCTCTGAAATTTTTCTCAGGGAGCACATGACCTTGAGCATGCCGTTGATCCATACCCGTATCTCCCTCCCCTTTGGTTCCCACATCAGGCCCTTACTATCCAGGAGACTCTGATGGTCTCAGAAAATCCACATGGATCCATTATAATAATCCATTAATATATGTATAATGCATTGTAACATTATATTATAACGTGTAACATGAGATTATAATACACACATACATACATACATATACATTATAACTGTATGTAACTTACTTTACATTACATGTGCCATATAACAATATAAATGCTTTTATAATGCTTTATGGTAGTAGGAGGTTTTATCTTATATTATTAACAAATGTTAGCAGTAGTACTACACTGTGTGCTCATACATACACCACAAGAAGTTAAACATCACAAGGAGGCAATAGCATAGTTCATATTTCAGATTCATTTTTATTAATTCACCCACAGTAATGTTTTGTGTTGCTGATTTTTTACATCAACGATTTTACTTTTCTTAAATGTCTTAAAAGAAACAACAGCAAAGAAAACCCACGTTGAACAATATGTATTAGTCGAACCCCTCTGCTATTCTATTCTAAAAAATATCAATGTTGTCAATTCTAGCCTTCAATAGTCTAGCCTTCAAAAGACTTTCAGTGCTGGTAAACTGGAAGCATGGTGGGGTGAGAATCTCTGGCGGTTGCCTAGTGACAGACCTCTAGTGACCCCTAATGACAGAGGCATTTCCTACATCAAGCCCGAAGGGTCATTTGTTGAAAACCTTTCGGAATAGTGCTTCAATAGACCTGTGTTAGCTGAACAAAAAATATTGTATGGGATCTTAAAAACATTGAAATGTGGATTTCATTAACCAAGAACTGTGTACTATGATATTACAGTAACTATAATTAATTGCAGTGAATGAAAAGTCACTGAGCATTCCCATAGTAATTATAGTACTATAAAAGTTCATATAGCAATTGCTCAGTATTTTACTTTCATTCTGAGAGTCCTATTGTGCAGTTACAGGGAATCGCCATGTCACGTTGTAGCTCTGAGCTGCTTTCATGTCATTTTGTTTACATTGCCATGTGCTTTTGTTTCTGTTCTACTCATGTTCACAACCCTGCCCTGTTATTGGTATGTTACCGGGTTGTATACACCTGTTCTGTGTTTGGTCATTGATTATTTTGTCTGTGTACACCTGCTTGATTCTTTGTTTTGTTGAAAAGTCTTGTTGAAGTTATTGTGCTTTTCTAAGCCTTATGCTTATGCATCACTGTAATTTTTTGTGTCTGCCTGTGTATTGAACCCCACTGTGGAATTTGGCTAGGATTTTCGGATTAACCCTAATAAATCACATTCAATTTACACATTTACTGTATGTCCTGTCTTCACTCACTGCATGTTACACACCAAATAAAACCAAATTCACCCCAACTGCCATTTTTCACATAGGATCATGCTAAATTGTGGCTTTTAGAACTTCTGATGATGTTTTAGGTTATATATATATATGCAGAAATATAGAAAATTCTAAAGGGTTCACAAACTTTCAAGCACCACTGTACATATAAATGGAAGCTCAGTTATTTAATTCAAGTCAACAAACACTGATCTTTAACATTAACTTCACTAGAGCAGTGTTCACCAGTATATCTGCCAATTATTTTTCATTACTTGAGGAAGCCAAAAATTTTAAATGTACACCTGTAAACTCAAGTATTCAACTGAACACAGTAATTGATGCATATTTGTTTTCTTGTCTTTTAGACCCTGATTTTAAAGACATTGGAGTCCCTAAGCCTCTTCCCAGTATGTATTGATCTTTCGTTCTCATCTCACAGCCTTCCAGCTCACACAGCTCATTCTTTTGGCTTTTCTAAAACAAACCCCTTTCTTGCTGCAGCATGTGAGTTTGAGATGAGTGGACCTGAAGGCATCATTGAATCACAACAGATTGTCAGAGATGGTAAAGCTTTACAGACAGAAGCTGTGGACTGCAAGTGGTTCATCCGAGCTCCTCCTCACTCTAAGGTTAGTGCTGTTTCTTTTTAGCAACTATAAAACATTATAGCAAGGAATTAAATATATACAATGTTCATCTTATCCCAAATTTAAGGAAAGCTTATAGCCATCATGTTAGCTTCATGCAAACTGCATGCCTACATGACACCTCAGTGTCTTTCATAGTTCACCAATATCATTTGTGCATAAATAGTTTTATAAGAGTCTGTATGAATTACAAGTCAAATACTAATTCACTACTAACTTTTTAATTTTATCTGTTACTTTAGAGCAGTGTCATATTTTCAAACACTCAAATTTCTGTTAGACTAAGCACCTACGCATTACATCATGAAGCCTCTTCGGTTTGATTTAGCGTCTGATTGAAGGATTGAAGGCGTAAAAAAAAAGGGAAGAGAGAAAATGTTCTGCTTTGAAGCTTTCAAAGTCTTTCAAATGTGATTGGCTTTAGTACTTCACATTGTACACACATCTCTCATCCTCCTCTAAGCTAGCTGGAACATCAGCAAATTAGCACAGGAGAGACGTGAGCAGCATGGAAAATGTGCACACACACACACACACACACACACAGCAGCAGCAGCACGGCCCTAAAGGTTGCTTCCTCAACGACAGACGTCCACTGCTAATGTATTCCAGACCAGTGGTGGGGAAGAAGCAAGCTAATTAAAAAACTGTAGATCAGAAGGCTAATTAGAGTGCACTCAAGTAAACAAGGCCATGAAGGAAACATGAAGGTGGTGACGCTTAAGTCTAATATCATACCCTGTCCATATTAATAAGGATATATTTCCAAATATATAATTTTTCTTTCATTTGTTATAGTTGCCAAGTGTGAAAACCCATTAACAAAACAAAAACATAACAGCAAAACCAAAAACATAACATTAGCTCAAAACAGAAAGGATAGGTCCTGAGCTGAGCTCACCACAGCTTTCAAGAACGAATAGCACATGCAACATACACTATATGTTCTTATTTTCATGTAACATCTGGGTTATGCATGTAACCCTGTTCCCTGAGAAGGGAACGAGACGTTGAGTGAGCTTCACGCTGTGGGAAGCGCCCTCGCACGTGACCGTTATCTGAAGCTTGTGTAATGTCATGCTTAATTATAGACCTGTCATGATCAGGTGACGTGGCAATTAAGCATGTCGTGTAATATAAAAATGCCACCTGTGAACCACACCGTCAACCTCTGTTATCTTAAGCGAAGACGCAATTCACAGGCATGCCCCAGTATGACAAAGCTATGCAACATCTCGTTCCCTTTCAGAGGGAACTCAACATTGCGTGAGTTTCATGCTGTGGGAACGAGAATACCCACTCCGTCATACTGAGGGCATGGCCTGTTCAAAAGATCCGAGCCCGAGGGTCACTGTAAGACACTCAAGGGTGGAATGTATATCCAGGCTGTAATATCAAATGAACGTGTGCAGCATAGACCACCCCACTGCAGCACACACATCCTGTAAGGGTACCCTTTTGGACAAAGCCTTTGAGGAGGCAACCCCCCCCTAGTGGATTGAGCCCTTATGTCCAGAGGTGTAGCGAGACCGCACACCTCATAAGCGATGGAAATTGCTTCCACTATCCAATTAGCGATATCCTGCTTCGTGGGACAAAGCAGACCAGCAGCTGCTCCAACTTACGCCACTGGCAGGACGAGTGGACATAAGTACAGAAAGCCTTTACTGGACACCGTACTGTATTCACATACATTCTTTTACCAACCAAACGGTGCTGTTTCTTGTACTGAAGCCCATGATCTGCTTGTACGTGGTCCGTGCATCTATGAACCTCTCTCAGAACCATTTTGCAACAAGCAGCAGAGCACATTAAACGTTGTCAAGTGTAGCCTGGAGATTGTTGAGGATGGTGTACTATGGTGAGGATTGAAGTACCACGGAAATGGTTTTGGACCTCAATTTCACATGAACAGTTGCGCTATAATGCTGGTACTATGGTTGCTGCTATGGCCTTAGGACTGCATTTGTACTCAAGATTCCTTTAGTGAAAAGTGGATTAGTTCAACAAAACAGACCTCATATAAAAACCATAATTAACTTCCCTTTACTTTCACACTATCTGTTGTGACCTAGATGAGGATGGGTTCCCTTCTGAGTCTGGTTCCTCTTGAGGTTTCTTCCTCATATCATTTTAGGGAGTTTTTCCTTGCCACAGTCACCACCGGCTCGCTCATTAAGGAAAATTCACACATTTAAATTCTGTATCCTGTGTTTATATGTTTCTGTAAAGCTGCTTTGAGACAATGTCCATTGTAAAAAGCGCTATACAGATAAAACTGAATTAAACTGAGTTGAATACTGAGGAGGTGGGTAGTAACGTGGTACATGTAACTTTGTTACATTTACTTCAGTAACTTTTTGAAAAAAAAATTACTTTTAAAAGTTAATTGGCCATACTTATACTCGTACTCAAGAAATGTACTTTTACTTCACTACATTCAGTGCCATTCCTCCATTACTGTTAAATATTAATGAATATATGTAGTTTTAATAATTAGTTTAAATGACGTATAATGAGGTCGCAGGCCTTTCAATACACTGCGGTGGTCTGACACAACAACTGCTCACATTTTTAGCGTCCTTGAGACGGGGAAGAAGCAAACATGTCAGGGGACACACACACACACACACAGTTCCCCATGTAGTCTGAAATTCAGGATTTTCCATTGATTTTAATCAGATCCGAAGTAACTAGTAACTTGAGTAGACTTCTCATTGTATATTTTATTACTTTTACTCAAGAAATTATTAATATTATTACTTTTACTTTCCACCACATATTTATCCGCACTATACAGTTGCTCTATGAGGGTTCAGCTCTACCTGATCAGCCGACCTACATGTTGTAGGTTTGAAAAGGAAGGTGTGAAAATGTCTTGGACAAAACAATAACAGGAATTATCCACACCCAACCCCAAGTACAGGTGCAAATGGCCCATAACCCTAGGCCCACACAAACCCAAAGTGTGGAGGCCATTCCACTGAACTACCCAACACCAAAAAATATTTCAAATGAAACAGCATGAAAAGTTTACAAAAACAACAGACGGACCGAAAATCCAGAGACTCTTTTTGCAGACTTCCATAAGGACGGCAGCACCAACAACCTGATTATTTACAAGAATAAACCCTAATTTCAAACTTTCTCTCTGCTGAAAGAAAAGGCATCTGTGGGGGTTTCCAGCTAAAAAACAAAACAAAAAAAAACAGTAAGATACAACTGTCAGCATCAACATATAAAAGTTGTGTAAAATGTAATTAAAAACAGAATGCCACGATTTGCAAATCTCAGAAACCCATATTTTGTTCACAATAGAATGTAGAAAACTTATCAAATGTTTAAATTGAGGAAATGTACAATCTTTAAGGGAAAAATATGGTAATTTTCAATTTGATGGCAGCAACACATCTCAAAAAAGATTGATGAACCTCTGCCCATCTTTACTTTTGAGAGACTCTGCCTCTCTAAGATACTCTTTTATACCCAAAAATAATACCATTTATACAAGTTGCGGGACCGTCACTGCGGGAAGGATAAAGCCAAAGAAAAAAAAATCATGCATGGCCGCTTAGGTCTTTCGTAGGATTGGGTTCAGCAACAAAGAAATTGTTCGTGTTTTTGAAGAGGATGAACCCTGCAACTTTTTCACCAGTTACTTATTGACATGTAGATCTCCCCTTCCCCCCAACTATTATCACCTCTCAGCATCTCTTCTCTTTGAGTAAAATGCTTTTGCCTCCACTGCGATGTCATAGACTGCAAACACGTACAAATAACTTTACCTGGATAGAATTTATATGACTCTCCAAGTTTTATTCTTCTGCTCCTCCCCTTCAATTTTATGAGGCAAAAGAAAGATTACTTAAAGATGATAATTGCTTATTAATCGCCCAGTACATTTGCATGTGAATCCAAAGCTACTGAAGCTACAGTAAGTGAGCATATGCATTTTACTCCCTGGATTGCCCAGTTAAACAAACTGCATTCCTTTTCGTAAAAGGGGTTTTAAACTACCTTTTTAAAAAAATTCTTGGTCCTAATTGTAACTGGCGGGACAGTGAAATAGGTCAGTAAGAAATTATCAGTTGCTCAATAAGACCTATTATAAAATTGCAAACAATATTGTTAAATTATTTTTTCCCCTAGCATGAACAATATTTGTTCAATGTTCTGAACATGGAAAAAGTCAAACTGCATTTGGAATAGGCAGTGATTTCTGTCATTGTAAAATAATGTTACAAAGCAATCCTTTATTTTTTGATCTACAGTTAAATAAAAGTTAAACTGGAAAATTAAATGGTAGGCTATAAAAATGCACCTATTTCTGGACATTGTTGATCTACATATTCTACACAACGAATAAAAATCACAAACATGACACCTGTGAATGAAACAATTTTATATATTAAACAATATATATATATATATATATATATATATATATATATATATATATATATATATATATATATATATATATATATATATATATATAATATAGTTGTTTGAATATCTCTGCAGCTCATCAAAAATATAAATGGGATGTGCATCAACTGAAAGCATGCTGTCAGAGTTCAAATTGAAAGTAGCATTTTTGTATTTAGTTACTTCTATTTCTGAATAAATAAGCATTATGTCAAATCACCAGTCTGTTTTGATTTGATGGTCAGAAGCTGTACTAAATGAAGAATAACCTAAAAATCCCAAAAAAGACACTTGTAAATAAAATAATTTTATATATGCAATTTATTAGATACTTAAAATAAAAAGACAACTAAATAGTGAAAAAAAACAACATAATAATTGTTGGAATTATACAAATGAATAACAATAACTTGCTAATAGTCCATCACCTAAATCTTTCTTACAGTCACTGTTGTTCACACGGAGTTCATTCACTTTTACCTCAATGAACTTTCTACACTGAAAAAAAACCCCACTCATTTAAAAAATAGTTAATTGACCTGAGGCTCAAACCCCAATTACTAGAATATTAAGCCTGCATGTTACCACTGCACTGTCAAGCACACGTACATCACATTAATGTACCTGTACTACAAGACTTGATCACACTCATTTTATATTTTACATAATCTTGTAATTTAAAAACTTGTTTAAATTAGGTTTATCATAAGTTTTTATTAGAAACGTAATATTTTTATGGGAACCATTCAACCACAAATTCCATTTTTATTGTACTGTGTTCAGCTTCAGTATGTTGTTCCATTCGCCATCTGGTGGGTATTGTGTGAAGCACAACAAATTTATTTATATTCTTAGAACCGTGCCTGCAGTATACAGCATGATCGCACATTACAAATCGCATGATACCGCATGAAAAAACGTGCATTCTTAAAGGCCACATCTGTATGCATTGCCTTGAAACGTGAACCTCAGGAACTTCCTGTGACGGGCAATATTTCTATGTGGAAATATGACTCTTTTAGATCTATTGTCACAAACCAGTCCTCGAACTGAATCTGTGCAATGATAAATTTGAGTGTCACCATCTTCAGCCTGTAAGTCCGAAGAGTACAGTTCAGATGAAGCAGATCTAAAATTGGCAGCATACTCCCATCTTTCAAGTAGGTGTTTCTGCTGTGTTAGTGAATCTCATGAAGACTTTAGTAACCACTCTTTTTAACAACAACAATTAATCTGGCATGTTTAGCCATATTTAAAAATGAGATGTTGTTTTCCAACAATTTAAAAATGATCTTGGCATTACATAATCCTCATGATATCATGATATCCATGATAGCCATAATTTGTTCTTTGCAAAACCCACACTATTTCACATTCAGATTGTTGATGAGATGCAATGATCTCCAGCTCATTAGTTATGTTGATGGCTTGTGTATATGTATCATGTTGAGGACACATAGAGAAACACAATGATGTGGCTTCTGCAATAGTTTAATTTTAATGAAGAAGCTTCTTAATTAAGCTCTGTGCATCCTACAGAGCATGTTGGTCCATACACACCCACACACACACACACAGACACACACACACACCCAGGCACAGTTCCTCATTTATAAAATATGATCAGCATGTGCAAAAGAAATTAACAATATGCAAAATTTCACTCCTGGTGTTGATACTCATCTGTTTCAACTTTTCACCATGTAGATTTGAGTAGAACGTTTTGACAGTGAAGCTGTCAAATAATAACATTTGACATCTTCCGTAACAACAACAACAACAACAAATAATAATAATAATAATAATAATATTTGGTTATGACATTTGCCCGCCCAGATTGCGCAGAGTTTGCATGTTCTCCCCATGCTTTGGGGGTTTCCTCAGGGTAGACCAGTTTCCTCTTGTAGTCTAAAGACATACATTGTAGATCTTTAAATTGTCCGTAGTGTGTGAATGGGTATGAGTGTGTGTGCGATTGTGCCCTGCGATAGGTTGGCACCCCATCAGATTGTTCCTTGCCTTGTGCGCCAAGTCCCCTGGGATAGCCTCCAGGGTCCCCGTGACCCTGTGTAGGGTAAGCAGTATAGAAAATGGATAATAATAATAATAATAATAATAATAATAATAATAACAATAACAATAATAATAATAGTCACTACATATTCTGTGTCTGCTCAAAGAACAACAAGCAACCAAATAAACTACATTACCCATATCACAGACTCCACAAACTACCTATCCTGGACTTCTGATCATGCACATCTGTTCACTTTAACACACTCCTTGAAATAACTTTTGAAATAACCTTGAAATAATATTGCATCTTGCTCCAGTTGTCTAGTCTGTGATGCTAATGAGCCTTATATTTGGCTGTCTGATTATCCAATTCTGATCCTACTTCATCTTAAAGATTTACTGTTTAGCCTTGCTCTGTTTGCCAATAAACGGACCTTTTGCCCATTAATAGTTTTTATGAATTGTCTTAACCTCTAGGTTTGATTGCTGTGACTTATTTTAACAAAGCCCAAACCTGCACTTCCAACTGCAAATGATATCCTTTCAACACATTTGGTACTGTCTGCCCTATATGACTGCATACTGTAGTGAATATAATCCCAGTATTTAGTGTCACCCAGAAGAGGGTAGGATCACTTCTTAAGAGGTTATAATCCTCATGTCATCTCAGGGAGTTTTCACTGCCACTGTCACCTCTGGCTGTCATGTCTATGTGTGCACCCACCACAAACCCCAACTCCCATGATCGTCAGAAAGTCACACTTCAACTAAACCATGTCCAAACTGAAAACTATCCACAGTTACGCAGTATTTCTTTATCTTATGAGGAGACACACGTGTAAAAGCATGTGAGAACATGCAAACCTTAAGAACCTTAAGTCCAATAAGGACAAAGTGGTGCAATCCACAAAGTAAACCATTAGAGTGGGTCAACGCTGTGTGGTCATAAAAGTCTTGTTGAACTCTTTTGTAGTGTGTATAGTCAACCACCTGCTGACAAAGAAGTAGAATAAAGTCTCCTAACCCTGAAACATAAAAAATTCATATCAGAGAACAACCATATGCTAGTGTGGTAAGTATGCCCCATGTTGACTCCTGAAATTCATATATGGTGTCACTCCAAATTCCAGTAAAACTTCTGAAAACCCCAATTCGTGTTCAAGCTCTAGATGGAAAACAAATTGGTTCATTACTCATCAGACAATTCCAATACACCTCAACATCTTTACATTGAACTAATCCCTCTCCTCAGCAAAGCATCTTCTAAAATCTCTATTGTGCCAAGGTTGCCTTGGTTTCCACATGATAACACTAAAGTCTCATGGTTGGAACAAGAAATCACTGCCTGAGTCCTGTCCACCAAAGTAAATCAATCCACAATAATCCTCAAATGTTACTTTGTTTTCCAAGAAGTATTTAATAAAATCAACACATGTGCTCCGCCCCTTCCAAGAACATACGACCAGGCTCTTGATGTTCTCTCAAACAGGATCCCAAATAGGTCCCACATTTACCCTTTAACCCTAACTGAGAACAAAGCTATGGAAGGGTATATCTCTGGGTTCCTTACCCAAGGTTGTAATTTACCCTTCACATCACCCTCCTCCATGGGGTTCGCTAAAGGGAAGGATTTTGCTGTACAATTTGCAAAAGAACTTTTAAGTTCTGTCTGGGCACATGAATGTTTAGTAATGGGATATGGCTTGGTCAGTGCTCCTTCCCTCTTTCCAACATTACTTAATGACATCAAGGGGTATTGCTAGACCCTTTTTACTGGGGCATTGCTATTCATTGAATATTATCATTTACATGATTAGAAGTATTTAAAACATGAAGGCTGATTGTAACGTCAGCTGAAGCAAAATATCCTGCACATCCTCTTCAATCATATGGCCCGCCCCCCTTGCTGTGCTCCTCCCCCTCTTCACTTTTCCAGATGAAAACCTTGACTTGCAGTCAGATTCATAATACAACATAGCTGAGGAGAGGAAACTACCAGGCTAATGCTGATCGCTGTGTTAATGAGTAGTATGTGTATTTGTATTTTGTTGTATGAGGACATACCGTTTTCCAGATCTAATTTAAGTATTCAAGGAAGTTTATTGTCATTCCAAAACATGGGCTATGTGAAAGGAACGAAACTAAGTACTGAGGTCCTCATAACAACAGCAAAGAACAAAAACACTAAATATAAAATTAAGCTGAGCAATAAAATTAGTAAAGCAAGAAATAAGTACTATACATCGACAATAAAACAATACAATAACTTACAATACAGCAATACAATCTTTCTGATGAGTGTTATTGCACATGAAATGAGTGTTATTGCACATGAAAGAGTCTCAGATGTGTGAGTGTTATTGCACATAAAAGCATCTCTGGTGTATGAGTGTTATTGCACGTTAGAAAAGTTTTTGAGTCTAACAACTTCTGGGAAGAAGCTGTTTCTGAGCCTGGTTGTTCTGGCCCTAATGCTGTGCAGCCTTCTACCTGAGGGACGGGGATTAAACAGTCAATGAGCAGGGTGGAGAGAGTCTTTCACAATACAGTAAGCCCTGTTCCTGAATGTTCTGGTGTAAATGTTCTCAATTGTTAGAAAACAGCAGCTAGTGATACTCTGTACAGAATTAACTACATGCTGCAGAGCCTTCCTGTCTGCAGAAGAGCAGTTTCTGTACCACACAGTGACACATGGTATAAGGATGCGCTCCACTATGCATCTGTAGAATGATGTGAGTACTGTGGCACCTAGGCCAGCCTGCTTGAGGCTCCTCAGGAAGTACAGTCGTTGATGGGCCTTCTTTATGAAGCTGACGGAGTTGGTGTGCCAGGTGAGGTCATTATTGACGTGTATCCCCAGGTATTTGAAGCTGGAGACGACCTCGAAAGCAGTTCCTCCGATGTAAAGAGGAGCAGAAAGGCTCCTAGTGACTTTCCTGAAATCCACAATCATTTCCTTAGTTTTCTTCACATTGATGCAGAGGTTGCTCGCTCTGCACCAAGCCTCCAGTTGTTCCACCTCTAGCCTGTACTCCGTCTCATTCTTGCAGGAAATTAGTTCTATCACTGCTGTATCATCTGCAAACATGACAATGTGGGTGCTCGGGAATGTAGCTGAGCAGTTGTAGGTCAGCAGCGAATACAGCTGGGGGCTCAGGACACATCCCTGAGGAGAGACAGTGATGTCATGGATACGGACAGTCTGTCTCCTGTTTGTTAAGAAGTCCAGTACCTAGTTGCATAATGATGGATTTAGCCCAAGTGTCTCTAACTTGTGTGTCATTGTGTCATTAGGGGTGGCTGTGGCTCAGGTGGTAGAGCAGGTTGTCCACTAATCATAGGGTTGGTGGTTCGATTCCAGACCCACATACCAAAGGGTCCTTGGGCAAGACACTGAACCCCAAGTTGCTCCCGATGGCAAGTTAGTGCCTTGCATGGCAGCTCTGCTACCACTGGAGTGTGTGTGTGAATGAGAAACAGTGTAAAGCACTATATGATAAGTGCAGACCATTTATCATTTACCATCAAACACACCTGCCTCACCTCCAGAGTGACTTACAGAAGTGCTTTGAAGTCTCTATCAAATATATATCCTGATACTGGTTCACTTGTTCATGGACTAAGAATACCATCAGTCTAAAAACTCCATTAGGGATGTAATGTAGTAAGAAAACTCTGCAGGACAGTGGCCTTCCAGGACCGGAATTTCCCATCCCTGGTTTAGAAGCTAATTTTACAGTTTCAGTAGCCTCCTCAAGTATATTGTCTGGTATTTGTATAAACAAAAAACACAGTGAATTTCTTTTAAGGGCTTTGATGGACTAGGATTGGAGAGGGTGGATTTTAAGTGTAATGAAAATATTTTTATATTTGTTGTTTAATATACAGGTTATTTCAAATGTTACTTCTGTATTATTGTTTTGGGATTTCAGGTGCCAGCTTTGTATTTCAAAAAAGAATTTCTTCTCTTGTCTTTTTAAATGGAGTGTATACCTATGTGTATTTATTTCAGGAATTTTAATAGAAATAAGATATGGACAAGTATCAAATAAAATGTAAACTTGCATTGATTAAGTTAATATTGTTAGTAATTAAAAATTACCATGGTAAAACCAAAAGTTTCAAGATATAAAAATATTGAGTTTGTCATTGACTACGTTTACATGCACATCAAATTCCATTTAAGGTTCGGGGTGCAGCCATATTCAGAATACAATGTTTATATGCATACAGGCATCAGAATATTCCTGTATACATGGTTGTTGTAAATATGCCCGAGTTGCCATTCCTAAATACCTAGCCTACAGCTAAGAATCTGTTAGCATCCACAATTCCTTGTGGACTGAGCATGCGCATATATCTCCTTTCAGTGGATTTTCTGAAAAAGGTGTTTGCGTGCAACAAATTTCCGATTAAAACAGGCATATTCCAGGGGTGGGAATCAGAATATCTATGTCTTAATCTGAATTGGGAAACCGGATTTACATGACTCAATACTAATTAGAATATTGCTAAATTCCAATTAATGTTGGAATATTGATATGCATGTAAATGTAGCCACTGATATCAACCAAACAGTAACCAGTTTTGATACCTACAAAAAGTTTACGTAGACAATTTTAGCAAAGCCATTTACAGTGAATTAAAATGTCAAATTGAACTAATGAAATGATCTGCAGCATATACTTACCTTAATGTTTGTTACGTATTATAATTATAGAAAATAATTAATAAAAAAATAAATACTAGGGCCTACTCCCAAAGTCACCAGATTTCAATGCTTTGGTGCTGTATTTGAAGAAAAAAAAAAAATAAAATCTTTGATGACATTGTCAGAGATATGCTTGGCATTTTTTTTTATTGGTTACATTGGTGAAATTATATTTTTGTTTTATATTTTGATTACCTTGAGCAATACATCCACCATGTACATGTACTACGGGAGTCTTAAAACCCTTTTTTTTTTTTTTTTTTTAACCAAAGCAGAAAAAAAATGTTGCTGCCATGTACCTCAAGTGGCATTTCTGGCGTACATTATAAGCAAGGAGGGGGTTGTTGTGGATGATGCCAAGGTTCAAGCAGTCACTAACTGGCCTGTTCCTGAAAATATCAAAAAACTTCAGAGATTTTTATGCTTTGACACTTCATTAGAAACTTTATTCCAGTCAGTTGCTGAACCCCACAGGAGGAAAGAGAAAATACTATCTGGAACAAACAAATGAAATGACATTATCCTCCCTCAAAAGCATTCAGAACAGCAGTCATCCTAAAACCTAAAAATCCCAGCCAGATTCCAGTCTGATGAGGTTGATGCCTCAGAAGAGGGGGTGAGTGCTATTCTCCTGCCAAAATGCTCCCCATCACTTCCTTAAAAAAAAAAGCTCCTACACACAAAATAAATTCTGACACTGGGAATATGGAATTGCTGTCCATTAAACTAGACTAAGAGAACACACAGGGTACTTCTTTACAGTCTATATTGACCATAGTACCTGAAACCTAGCAAGCATTTCACACACGGCAAACCAGATGGATTCTCTTCTTTTTGAGATTTCCGTTTATGATATTGTACTGTTCTATTTCCAGAAATGTCAAATCTTATGCTTTATCCTGAATTTATCCATCAAGCCTCAAATCTGATCCCACAAATGAAGATCATCATCAGTTTGGAATCTTGGACATGACATCTACATTGGGATTTCTGTAAAGCTGCTTTGAGACAATGTCTGTTGTTAAAAGCGTTATATAAATCAAATTGACTTAACTTTTCAATTATGAACAAATCACAGTTGTTTCAGTGTTACAGTGGATACAAAACATCTACACACGCCTGTTAAAATGGCAGGTTTTAATCTAAGTTAAATCATGTCAGAACCTTTTTAATCTTTATTGTGAAATTGCAGAATATAAATATGAAATGACAAACACCCAGAAATGTTTTGGAAATAAAAAAAGAAAACCAAAAAATGTCCAATTAGAGAGAAGTGTTCAGGGGTAGGGGTTGTCATTTTATGGCTTTGTCTAACTGCAGGTTTGTGTTGACACTGTTTGCTTTTTAAGAAGCATTAAGGCAGTGAACTTAATATTTGCAGTGATGAAAATAAAACTATGGAGAGACAGTTTGCTCGGTTGATTGTTGGGGACTTTATTCACAGAGTCTGTATGCTAGTAGTCTAACTCGGATCTTGGATAGTTTGTGATAAATGTTAGTGATAAACAAAATAGATTTAGTTATTGTATATTTTGACCGTCTTGGTTAGATTTTCATAAATTGCTAATAATTTGATGATGCAAATCAAGCTGTGAAAAATGTGAGCTAGTTGCAAGCGTTTAACTACGTAGCTGGCTAGCCATTTGTAATAGCAACAGAAAATTGTGTATTATACATTATTTAAAGTGTATATATAAATATACATCTCTTTCTCTCTCTGTACATGTTCAGATCTACCTGCGATTCCTGGACTATGAGATGCAGAACTCAAATGAGTGCAAGCGAAACTTCGTGGCTGTGTACGATGGCAGCGGCTCTGTTGAGGATCTGAAGTGTAAATTTTGCAGCACGGTGGCTAGTGACGTGACATTGAGAACCGCGCTGGGTGTTGTTCGTATGTGGGCCGATGAGCACAGTCGCCGCAGCCGCTTCCGCATCCTCTACACTACGTTTAAAGAGCGTAAGATGCATGCACACACACACACACACACACGATCCAAGTAATTAACCTAGAATCTGCTTTTGATATTCCCATTAAAAACACACCATCAATAACACACCACAATTTAACTGCTGAAGCCTGAAACTTAGTTGTAATGAGCAAGTTTAATGGTTCTGTTTTGTGAGAGACTGTAATAATGTCTGCTGTTATAAAGATCTTATATTAATTCTGCAAAATATTGGTTTTCCACCAGTGGGCCATAGTGGTGCTGCAAAGTCAACATGAACGTCAATGTTTTTGTTTTGTTTTTTGTTTACAAAAATGGAACAGGCATGTAAATCAGCCACACACATAAAGAATAAAGAATCGCTCACAAAGCAGAGTACTTAGTAAATTTAAGTTATACATATTTTTAAGTGTGGCCACTGGTGTGTTGTTTTGTTTTTGTTTTTTTTTTCTCCCCCCTATACTAGACAACAGTGTAGGGACATAGGAATAATGGAGAAACCATTCAGATTTTTCCTGGTGGGGGTCAAGGTGGCAACAAGCTGAGAATGTCAGCCCAGACTTCTCTATTCCCAGCCACATATTTCAGCTCTTTCTGGGTGAATTCATGATGTTCCCAAGCCAACTGGAGATATAATCTTTCCAGTGGGTCCTGGGTCTCGTCTCCAGCCAGTGAGACATGCCTGAGACACCTCTACAAGAAGATGACCAGAGGGCATCCTTGTAAGTGCCCAAGCCACCTCAACTGTCTCATCTCAATTCAGAGCACCGGTGATTCTACTCCAATGCTCTCTTGAAGTGTCAAGCTCCTCACCCTATCACAGAGAGTCAGCACAGAAAGCCTGAGGAGGAGCCTAATTTCTGGTTCCTTTACTCACCACCATATTCTTTTGGTCACTACTCACAGCTCCTGACCATGAGACATAGATTGACTGGTAAAGAAAAAGCTTCATCCGCAAACTGAGATCCTCCTTCACCATCACAGACCAGTACTGTGACTTTAACACTGCTGTCACTGACCCAATACATTTGTCGATCTTGAGCATGTTTTTTTTTTTTTTAAGTCACTTGTGAGTAAGATCCCAAGGTACTTAAACTCCTCTCCTCTTTTATACCATGATGTGGTGTGAGGTGGCATTGATTCTTAAGCCCTAATGCTTTACTTTCATAAAAAGGACACAATATTACACTGGCTTGTCCAGAAATATTTGGGTGAGCCTCACAGTATTAAACCATGACCTTCATAATTCTGATACTGTGTGTGAACAAGCGCAAACACAAACAGTAACAGATGAGGAGGAGGAGCAGCAGTATGTGTATTTAGAAACTTCAACAGCTATGACCCTGATTCAATTAATGCATAGAAGATTAATTTACCCTCCATTATGTGTTTTCTTTTTGTCTCTATCTATTTCCTGGTTTTCTCTTTCTCAGTTTCCTTTTACTGATCTCTTCATCCAATTTCCTGCAACATTTCATCCAGGTGTTGCTCCTTTTGGGTCTCTACACACACACACACACCCTTAAACCTAAACCCTTGCAATATTAAATTGATCACACACTGTGGATGAAGTCAAGAGATCTTCTCTGACCCTCACCCTTTTCTTTCCTTATTCCATCCACCCTTCTCCATATCCATCTGTTCCACATATTTAGTTTTTTTTCCCTGAAAAATTATCAAAATTTGATCTTTTTGAAAGTCCTTTTGCACAGGAAATGATGCTACAACTCAATGGATCAGTGGAAATTGTTTCAAGACTTTGATCTCACCAGCAGTTTCTATCTACTGACAGTGCACTCTGACACTGATTCACTCAGGAATGCCTACATTCAATAATACCAGGCTGTACTATTCATCCCATGAACGGTTCTAGAAATTCTGAATTTTTTTGCTGCCACTTTGTTAACCCAAATATCGCGAAGCATATTTTGTATTTGAGAAAATGCCTTGAAATAATTTCTGCCTCTCTCATAGAATGTCTAAACAAACAAAAAAATTCAGGCCAAAGAGAAAATAACTCAGATTCATATCTAAAATAAGGTTGTCTGGTTCAATAGCATTTTGTATTTGATATGGTTTCACACTGTGCATATTTACACAAACCAGAAATGTACAAAATAAGCTTTCAGTTGCTGGGCAAAAATACAACAAATGAGAATTTAAACCACCTTTTTTTGGAAACTGCATTGATGCCATGGAAATAAGTTGAGCATGGACACTCCGGAACCAATGCTTAATAAATTACTAATTCATTCTATAAATAGTTTAAAGGATCAAGCTCAACATCCACAATTTGTTTTGAGCTTTTGTTCCTTTAGTGTAGATTTTCAGAGCGCAATGTAATGCCGCAGCACACTAGTCTTGCCTTCTTGCTGCCTGCAATCCATAATACACAGCATGATCACTTCACTTTCAGCAGTTGCACTATTCTCTCTAGTTGATGTTGGAAGCAGATTGAGACCACCTCCCTAGCTCAGATGGTTGTTTTGGTCCACACTCGAGTAAGGATTATGTTCCCAAGTGCCTAAATAAAATGCACCAGCATTCAGTTGGCACTGGAAGCATACAGTCGTTTATAGTTCTGACAGGCCCAAGCTTGAGCTGATCATTTTCGTGTCCTGGCTTTCTGAACCTGATGCGTGTCAGGTTTTCAGTGTGTATGCTGTTTTGTGCTGTCGGTTCAGTGCTCCGCTGCTCATGTTGCGGGCTGTAGGGTTCACTCTGCTCTGCTTACTCACTGCTCTGTTCCCTGAACCTGGGTGCCACAATGTATCTGTATTGCTTGTGTTGTTTATGTGGAGCAGTGGACATGAAGGTTGGATGTGCTGTGGGACTGTGAGCATAAAAGCATCCTAATATGAATACAGCTACAGCTGTTGGATGTTGTCCCACCATGGATGCACGGCTTCTCCTTGTGAGGATTGGTTTGACCCGGAACAATGTAATCAACTGCCAATCAGTGAAATGGTAATAAACATGACTGAAACATGTCGGCACCAGTCAGAATCACTTGGAGCCTGCACTAGGTGTAATTTTCTAAATAATGTAAATAAACTATAAATATTAAATTCTGTTTGATTATTGATATTTATTTCTGAAATTTGTTGTTTATAAGTCTAGCACGCTAGCTGTCACTTCGCTCTTCAGCTAGCAGCTTAGCTGCTATTTGGTACGAAATGGCAGACACTGTTAATGTTGACATGATTTTAGATATGTCGTTTGATGCTTATGAGGAGAGACTGTAACAATTAAACAAAAGGGCAGACAAATGCCTAAGAATTTCATTCAAAATTCAGGGAGCAAAAAAAGACCGGTTTAGCAGTCTTGGTACAGTAAAATCCTTGTGTTTATTATTAGTCGTAGATTATGTGGAGGGTCCAGTGTACAAGTCTCTGTGAATTACTGTAAAACCGACAGATTGGCACAATACCTTTTTCTGAGGTACTGTGGATATTGTTTATAGGCATTATATAAATCATCACAGTTTTTCCCCCCAACTCTACATTGTGTATCATAGAAATACCATTGAGAATCATAATATATTTGTCTTATCACCCACATTTACCTTGCTTTTTTTTCCCCTTTTGTTAAAAAAATGGCTTAATTATAGTAGTTGCTTTCTGAAAAAATTCTAATCTCATTTAACAAAACAACAATAATCATAACAAAATAGCAACAATAATAAATGTATATATAAAAATATTCATATTTTCCATTTATAGTTATTATAATAATAAAAACAACATCAACAATAATAATAATAATAATAAATTATTATTATTATTTCATTTATGCACATAAAGGAGCAAAATGCTGTTTTTATTAGAAGTAAATAACTTACTCTTGAGACTGGTGCTATTCAGCAGAGCTGCAGCACCACCTGGTGAAGAGATGAACCTGGTGATTAAAAACCATGAGCATGTTGGACCTAAAGCAATGAATCACCCTAATTTACTATGTCATTGCTATCCTACTTGGGAGTAAAAATATCAATACTTCACTGTGGCCTTTGAGTCCTGGGATGCTTTTAAGAAAGTCCTTTTTCAAAATTCAATATGTGCTCTAAATGCACATGTATTAATGCAGTAATTCTCTACTCCCACATCCTGCTGCATTAGTTCTCTGCACACTTCTGAGTGTTTCTTGCTCTACCACACCTGATTCAGCTCACCAGTTCATTAACACACCCTTCATTAGAGTAAAATTGCTAGATTAGGGTTTTCTAATTCTGTGTCTTTGTACCCATGAATGGTGTGTTAATGAGCTGATTGACTCAATGAGATGATTCACATGTGGCAGAGCAGGAAAGCACTAGAATATTCAGGGAGCATGACTAATAGCAATTTTCCACCAAACTGTGTGCTACAGCCTAGCCTCATTGTAGTTAATATACAGTACACCCTACCAAATGCCCTACTGTAGACACACATTAACATCAAATATACTATATACTGGTGTGGTTGTGTTTATGAACTGTAGTCAGTTTTATCAGTTCTGAATCATAGCTTTGTGTTAATTTATCAGATAGAACTAGAAAAAAAAAAAACTTTCTAGCTATATAAATATTTAGCCATTCCGTTGCTAATTTGTTGGTTGATTCTATATTTTTTTCCATGAGAAGTTAAGGGTTTTCTTCAGTGCCTACATCACAAGAGCACATTTCTAGCAGAGTTACAATAAAGTTTAACAGGAGAAAAAAAAATCATAATGGTCAGGTTTAATAGCAAGCGCTTCTTTTCTCACTCCATTTTCCAGCAATGTTCAGTATGATATTAATGATAAATCCAATGTAGATGTGGTGGACACTGCAAACACTGGACTCCAAATTCCAGAATGCACTGCAGCTGTATGACACACTTGTGCTGAATTACAGCAGAGGCACAGCTTAACTAGTTATAGATGAGAAGGTGAGAGAACTGGAAGGATTAAAGGAATAATCAGTCTCTTTAGGTATAGATGAAGAGAGATCTAAATCCCACTGACATCACTATCAGAAGGTAGTCAGATAACATTGTGGGTATTGTAGGAAATTCCTGTCTTTATTCATACATTACTACATAACTCTACATACATAACTCTGTGTTACTGATTAAAAGGTCAGGGGTTCAAGCCCCAGCATCACCAAAGCTGCCACTGTTGGTCTCTTGAGCAAGAACTTTAACCCTCTCTGCTCCAGGCTTCCTAACAAAGCCGGGATATGCAAAGAAAAGAATTTGTCTGTGCTGTAATGTATATGTGACAAATAAAGGCTTCTTCTTCTTCAGTCCAATTTTCGGCAATAATTCAAAAACAGACACATACAGTGTGTTATTTTAAAGCAGAGTCAAGAGGAACGGTTCAGGTTCAAAACACAGAAAGGTAAAGGGATGTATACAGAAAGGCCTGTTAGATTCTGATGTATAAAATCTATTTCTATAAATGAACAGACAGACAAACAGCACTGTGCAGGGGGAGGCGTTTCTTTATTCAGCAAACAGTGATGGTACACCATGAAGATCTCAGCATCCAGAACAGTGTGAGGCTGAACCATGGTTTTATTTATACCTAACCTTGACTTAAACTGAAGTAAATAAAGTAAAGACAGCAGTAGCACTTTAGCACCAGTACAGTATAAGCATTTAATTGTCATGAAATCAGTAAGGGAACTCTGAACTACAGTTCCCAACAGCCACTGCTTCATTGTCACATGACCACCTGCACCTGATTCACGTTCCTGGTAATTAGCACTCTTGTATATAGTCACAGTTTGCGATGCACTCTTTGTCTCACGTTATCGTCTCACTATACCTTTGTCTTTGCCACGGTATTTTGTTTCCTTGTTGTAGAGTGTTTCGTATGTTTGTTGGTTATTAAACGTTTAAGAATCTGCGCTTGCTTCCGTCTCTGTAGTTTGAATCGTGACATTAATTCAATTCAATTTTCAATTCAGTTTATTTCTAGGTAACATTTAAAAACAGCCAAAGCTGACCAAAGTGCTATACAGCTGAGAACAATCAAGGTTAAAAAGACCAAAAAAAATATACATAACTATAAATCCCCTTATTAAACTGACTAAGTAGACAAAATACCAAGGGTTAGATACAGTCATATGCCAAGGAGAAAAGTTAGTCCTTAAGGCAAGATTTAAATTTGTCAATGGTTGAAGCAGATATTACACTAAAAGGTAGCTACTGAGACAGCATGGTCACCCTTGTGTTTTAATGATGAACATGGGAGGGTTAGCAGTAATTTATCAGTAGATTGAAGTGCCCTGCCTGAAGTATAAGGACTGAATCACTAATACATCGCTGATGTATTGTGGAGCCAGACCATGTAGTGCCTTAAAAACAAACAATACAATTTTTAAATCGATTTTATACTTGACCAGAAGCCACTGTAGAGATGCCATGACTTGTTAAATACTGTCTCTTTTTCTAGTACCAGTAAGAAGTCTAGCGGTGACATTTTGGACAAGTTGCAGACGTGAAAGCGAAGACTGACTAACTCCCATGTAAAGGGAATTGCAATAATCAAGATGTGATGTAATAAAAGTATGCAAAACTGTCTCCAAATCCTTAAATGTGAGGACAAATTTCAATTTAGCAGTTTATTTGTTTGTCGAATTTAAAACTTTAGTACTGAACTTTTGCCCCTCTGTTTGAAACATAAAATTGCAAGTTACTTGTGGAGGTATTGTTTTAAAAAAAAATTATGTGGGTTGTGCTTCGGCACTGCTCCCCTGCATGGATGAATCTGATGCTTTGAGGTATACTTATCAAAGTTGCCAATTCCGCTTATAATATGTGACTTTGGACTTCTTTTTTTCTGAAGCCACTTGAAAAAAGTCATGGGTTGTGTTTTTTTTTGGGATTGTTTTAAAAAATATGGTTGATTGTCAGGAAAATCTTTTTTTTACATTTATGGTTGCTATTTTCCCCAACGCATTGGCACTGTCTGCTCACAGCCTCACAATAATATCAGTGCTGTAGTGTATTTCACCCTCCCACATTTATTACAGGTTACAACAAAAAAATTGCATATTAGCTGCAATACTTGACAACGGAGGTGGTGGCGGATATAGTTATCTTGGAGTAGAGGTGAGCTGCTCTCTCTCGTAGCTAGTAGAAAATAAGAGCAATTTTCAACACTGACCATAGCAAAACAAAGGGAAAAAAAACATAGGAAACTCAATACCTAGCTGAATCAAGCACACAAGTCTTACCTGTTCAACAGAAATAAAAGCCAACTCTGCATCAGCCTTCAATCCCTTCAGATCTTGTTGTTTTCGCCACCTCTCAAAAGCCATGCCAATATTTATTCTCATTTTAGCATGGACTCTGTCGCTTTTCCTTTTTGACTTCAGGCTCTCCGCAGTTTGAGGCTTCTTGTTTTTGACAACATCTGATTCCGCAGATATCAACGATGATTACGTTTAGAACTATCCAGATTAAAACAGCCATCAAGATGACAAAAATTCTAAGCAACTACTTATAAGCAGGCTACAAACACTCCACCATCCTCAGCCCCCACACGCGCGATATAGTAGCCGGTGCTTCTTCTTTCTGTTTACGGACGTGATGTAACCTCGCAAAGATGAATGACATCATGAATGAATTCTACTGACATTTACCGACAGCTCAATTTATAAATCACTATTGTAAGTTTACAGTTGTCAATCGGGGTAAGGTAAGAAGACGGTTTGAACGCTGCTTTTTTATGTACTTGTTCAATAATTGATTTTTGTTCATTTTTAAATAAAAAGTTCCTTACTGCAGCTTTAAGGGTTGAATCAAAAATCTAAACATCGTCAAACTTCGAAGCATCTCAGGTACACTTAAAAGAGTGTTCCTGTACAGATGTTTATTTACAAAGCAGACAGACAAATCCAAATCACAAACCAAATATCAAGGTTGGCAAACAGGCCAAGGCGAATAATCACTGCATGGCAAACAGGAACAAAGGGGACATCCAAATAATGCAGGTAAACAACAGCAGGCAAGGTTCAGTACACAGTCAAACAGTGCACAGAGGAAAAGTGATCAAAACACGGCTCAGAACTTGTAAAATAAATTCTGCAAAACTACTCAAAGTGTGTGTGTATATGTGTGTGTGTGTGTGTGTATATGTATATATATATATATATATATATATATATATATATATATATATATATATATATATATATATATATATATATCCATATCCATCCATCTTCTATACCGCTTATCCTTCTCAGGGTCACGGGAAACCAGAGAACTTATTAGTTCAGAAAGTAATTCAGGACACTGGAGTTTTGAGGCAGCAATGCAATGTCATCATGCAACCCTGCTTGTTGTGGTTTAAATTAATAATTTGTTTATATTTTGGTAAATAGAGCCAACTATGTTAGTCTGAAAATAGTACTGGCAGGTCCAACATAAATAATAATTGTCGGATCCAGTGGGATTGTGAGAGCAGAAGGGAGTGGGATAAAAAATACAAAAGTCTACCTATAGCCAGAAGCAACTAATTGTATACAGGCATGTAGGTAAAACTAATTCTTATTAACACACTACAACCTCCCAGTGCAAAAAAAAAAGTATCCAGCATTCCACATTTCATTTCCTAGGGGTTGTAATGTAACACTACATCTTTCCATCCATTCCAATGTGAGCTAAACAGATGCAAAGAATATGATTTGAGCCTTAATATTTACTTCCTCTTACTAGAAAGGGCTTCGCTAGTGTTCTTACATATCTAGTGAATGCACTGATGTTCATCTGGTACAAAGTAACGTGTTACTGTAATCTAATTATGTTTTCTGATAAAGCAGTAATGTAATGCATTATATTTGAAATGTTTATAATTTTATTACAGTTACTGGTGTCAATAAAATTACTTTACTTGTGTTACGAATTTATTGTTAAGAAAGCTATATTAAGTAAAATGCATTTTTTAAATAAATCACGTTTTGCCCCAAAGATTTTTTCTTTACCCCTGAATAATTCTCCACTTGGAGCGGTTTGTCATTACATAACTGAACATCTCCTTCTGTTATGGAAAGCCAAAAAATAAAATAAAAAAACACAAAAATAAAAAGATAATAATTCCTCTCTGAGTCCGAGAAGCCAGAAGGGTGTGCTAAAAACTGAGAGCAGCATATAAAGAGCTGCTAGAAGTATTTACTAAGGCTGGATGAGCATTTTTCTCCCCAGTGAAAATAAATCCTCACACTGCAGAAAACTCCCCTTTTTTTTCAGAAGTGCATGACAAAATATCACGTTTCTGGGGGAAAACCAGGCACTAGCCATATTTATAAGCCCGCAATGTCGGATTATTCGGCCATCGTGGGGAATGAACGGCGTTGCTATTTAGCTATGCTGAGGGTGGAGGAGGCGCTTGCGAGCTACCTCTCTCCATCGACGGCAGGTAATTTAGGGGGGCCAGCTTTGCCATCCAAGCCATGTAAAGCCACCATGGCATTGGTGGGCAAGGCCTATGCAGTAGTGGGTCTTGCTTGTGGGTCACTACAGACAATGGCAGTGTTGCAGGCCTACCATGCAGACCTGCTGAGTGAGCTCGACATACGGTGGCATTCAGTCAGTTCCTTCCCTTTTGTGTCGAGTTCAACCGGGCCAATAGAATGTCGAGTTCACCCGGGCCATCCAATAGAATGTGAAAAAGTTAACGTCACAAAAATACCATCTGGCATACCTACTGCCAAATGTGTCTCCATGGGTTCTGTATACTGTACAAAAGGGTTAAGAGCTCAACCCCCCCCCCCCCCCCATTCAGAGGTGTACTCAGAGGTGTTCAGCTAACGCAAAGTCTCATTCCCTTCTCAGAGAACAAGGTTACATGCGTAACCCAGATGTTCTACAAACAGTGACAACACCCAAGGCAAGTTTTTGTCGCTTTGATAGGTTTTGAAAGTAACTTGACAGTAAAGTAATTAGTAATCTGATTACTTTTTACATGCAGTACTCAGGAATGTAATCAGATTACAATTTTAAAATAGTAGTTAGTAATCTATAATGGATAACTTTTTTGAGTAACTTACCCAACACTGGCAGTAAGTGAATTAATGAGCAACATGTGAGTCAAATGACTAACCAGGCACAATCTTAGCAATCTCAGCCTTCTGGTGGTGTATATATCTGATGGTCATATTTATATCTATGCCACACTACACAATTTATACAAACATAAACAATATTGAATTGTGAGTGATTTGCCCAGAATAAAACACCACACACTTTTAAATTACACTCATGAGCATGGTCCTGATCAGAATCAATGACTCCCAGAATGTGGAATCTCACAATGATTATAGTGACTTCAGATCAAAACAAATATGACTTTCTGTTCAATTTGCATAGTTCCAGCAAAGGTGTATGTAGACATTCAAAGGTAATTAACCTTGTTAGAAAGTCTGACTCTGAAATTTGGGACTATGAGTCATGTCTAGACTGAAAATCCTTTCAAGCTTACAAATATGATCAAAAACGATATATAAATTTTACTTATCTCAGTGCTTCTATTTTAATTTGCTACAAAAGCTAAACAGTTCTAGCACCAGTGCTAGGCATTCAGAAAGTTCACATACCACCCTAGTATGTCATGGGCAAAAATGAAGTGCAATTGAAAATTTAATTCACTTTTGTTTTTTTCTAGCTCCCTGCGAGCCTGACATGTTCTTCTGTCACAGTAACATGTGCATCAACAACTCACTGGTGTGTAATGGCATCCAGAATTGTGTGTATCCATGGGACGAAAATCATTGCAAAGGTGAGTCTTACCTTTTGTTTCTTTAAATAACACATCCTCACACTATTTCACAAGGTCAGGGACTAAGAATACCTTTGAGAAAATTTTGTGAAACCCAGTCATTTTCTATTATAGCCATTAATTAAAGAATATGAAAAATAAAGATAGTGAGCCAACACAAACCATGAATAAGACAAATAAAACTCAACATTTACCAATGGTGCAGTAGAAACGGAGGACGGGCCGGTATGTCTGCGCATAGCCATAAGATGCAAACAAATCCCTCAGCTGATGGAAGATTTAGTGCTTGCCATGCTTATGAGGGAAAGGATGTTTAAAGACTGGTATGATTTTTTCAGACGATGAATGGTAGCTTGTAAATCGAATCCATTTGCCACTGTATCTCTTTTTAACGCTGTGCAATACTTCTAGCATGTCAACTGAAACACTTTAAAAATAAAAATGTAAAAATACCACTTTCCCTGTAACGTGCTTGGTGTCCATGATTACCCGGGTACAGTGTAGTTTTTTGTCCATGTTTGCTTGTAATTTCTTTTCACCTCACTTTTAACCTTTTCAGGTTCTGTTACGCTGTTACATATATTTAAGTGTATTTTTATTGGCATGGACTGGAGTCTAAATAACTTGCTTTTTATGGAGTTTTGTGGACATCACTAAATGCAAATCAGCTGTGCCATACACACACCTAGTAATTTAGGGGTGATTGTCATTCGTTATCATATGTACACAAGTATGAAAAAACTCAGCGTTTCTGAAACGTTTGTAAATCTGGTGGAATTTTTTTTTTTTTTTTTAGTTCTGTTTGACTCACACAAACATTTAAACACAACTTTACTAAAATATTGATAAATAAGGCCCATTGTTCATTGTTTTAGTGTAAAACAAAAGTAAGTAAGAATTTGTTTATCATCAAGGTAGACAAAATTACAAATAACCAAGAGTGAACCATTGTACCTCCATGTGAGATATTTGGTTTCTTGTCCAATGTGAATAAAAAAAATTGAGGTTCAAACAGGGTATCTGGTGTAATTCTGGTATCGACATGGTATTCTTTTGTTAAGGTCTTTAAAAAAGCATTTTAAAGCATCCATTATTATTATTTTAAAATCAAATTCAGCAACCCTGAGTCATGTGGGTGTTCCTGAACATTTAGTGAGCCACTTATCAACAAATGCTGCAAATGTCATCGTCACTTAAAGATGATAATACAGATATGAACAACTTAATATAGACCCATGTTTTCCCAGTCCTGGGGTGTTGTATAAGTATGCATATAAGTTCTAATTCGGTGCATAAGATTATCCAGTACTCACTAGAATATTAGCAGTTATCACAAATGTGTATGAACAGCTTGATAAATCTTACACATTCTAAATTGGTCTGCTTGTGCTTAAGAAACAATTTACATAGAGAAACACAGCTAAAACAATATACAGTGGTGCTTGAAAGTTTGTGAACCCTTTAGATTTTTCTAGATATCTGCATAAATATGACCTAAAATGTCATCAGATTTTCACCTAAGTTCTAAAAGTAGACCGAGAGAATGCAGTTAAACAAATGAGGCAAAAATATATTTTGTCATTTATTTATTGAGGAAAAATGATCCAATATTACATATCTGTGAGTGGCAAAAGTATGTGAACCTTCAGTTCATTTGACGCTGAAATTAGAGTCATTTGATTTCAATCAGGTGTTGACTGAACACCCTGTTTTATTTAAAGAACAGGGATCTATCAAAGTCTGATCTTCACAACACATGTTTGTGGAAGTGTATCATGGCACAAACAAAGGAGACTTCTGAGGACCTCAGTAAATGAGTTGTTGATGCTCATCAGGCTGGAAAAGGTTACAAGAAAAACATCTCTAAAGAGTTTGGACTCCATCAATCCACAGACATATTATGTACAAATGGAGGAAATTCAAGTTCAATGTTACTCTCCCCAGGAGTGGTCAACCAACAAAGCTCACTCCAAGAGCAAGATATAATAGTCCACGAGGTCACAAAGGGACCCAGGGTAAAATCTAAGCAACTAAAGGCCACTTTCACATTGGCTAATGTTGATGTTAATGAGTCCATCATCAGGAGAACACTGTATAACAATGGTGTGCATGGCAGGGTTACAAGGAGAAAGCCATTGCTCTCCAAAAAGAACATTGCTGTCCATCTGAAGTTTGCTAAAGATCACATGGACAAGACAGAAGGCTACTGGAAAAATGTTTTGTGGATGGACAAGACCAAACTAGAACTTTTTGGTTTAAATGAGAACTGTTATGTTTGGAGAAAGGATAACACTGCATTCAAGCATAAAAACCTTATTCCATCTGTGAACCATGGTGGTGGTGGTATCATGGCTTAGGCCGTTTTGTTGCATCTGGGCAAGGGCAGCTTGCCATTATTGATGGAAAAATTAATTCTGAATTTTACCAACAAATTCTAAAGGAAAATGTCAGGACATCAGTCCATGAACTGAATCTCAAGAGAAAGTGGGTCATGCATCAAGACAATGACCCTAAGCACACAAGTCATTCTACCAAAGCATGGTTAAACATGAATAAAGTGAATATTTTAGAATGGCCAAATCAAAGTCCTGACCTTAATCCAGCAGAAGTGTTGTGGAAGGACCTGAAGCTCACAGTTCATGTGAGGAAACCCACCAACATTCCAGAGTTGAAGCTGTTCTGTTCTGAGGAACGGGCTAAAGTTCCTCCAAGCCGATGTGCAGGACTGATCAACACTTACCAGGAAAATTTAGTTGCAGTTATTTCTGCACAAGGGGCTCACACCAGATAGTGAAAGCAAAGGTCACATACTTTTGCCACTCACAGATATGTAATATTGCACCATTTTCCTCAATAAATAAATGACCAAGTATAATTTTTTGTCTCATTTGTTTACTTGGGTTCTCTTCATCTACATTTAGGACTTCTGATGATATTTTAGGTCATATATATGCAGAAATATAGAAAATTCTAAAGTGTTCACAAACTTGTGCCCATGGATATGAATGATTTGAGTGTGCACAGCGATGCTATTGCTGGGTTTCATTGGCCTCTCCAAAAGTAGATAAAGTTGCTGGTGAACATAATTGACTAATAAGCCACTCATCACTCTCAACACAGAGGTTCATTATCTGCATCATCTCAATCTTTAGATGTGCCTTTTATATTATTTTACTTTGTCATGTGTTACCTGTCAACAATTATTGTCAATTATACTGACATGACTGACAATAAGTGTGATGAGAGCTCCTCACAACGTGCTGTTACACTTTTCGGTACATCCTCACACTCAAAAATTACTTGACAAGTCACATTCTATGCATAGAAATCTGTGTAAATATGGTTTACACATAAAACTATGCATTTGCATGCAACTATGTATGTATAAATGCGACTCCTGGTCTTTTAGTCCCACTGCTCTGCACATTTGAATATTTTTACTGCTCCAACACACACAGGCACACTCATTAAAACGTTGGCACACTACAGTAAGATGTGAACTTCATCGAGGCTAAAGGAGTAACAAAGACCTAGTCCAATAAAACTAACAGAACAAGAGAATGACAGGTGAACAGATGGAGAGGTGATACACCAGCTCTTTCATGAAAATCACAGCAGTAATTAAGCTTCTGGAATAAGAGTAACATTGAAAAAAATTTACATTGCACTTCTCTTTCTTTCATTCATCAAATTCATACGTGCATTTGTAGTTATTTCATGCTAAAATACCAGCCATACACTGCATGTCATCTGGCCTGTTGTCTTCCACTTCCTTCCACAGTGTTTCTTGCTCCTATTAACCCACACTCTTTCTATTGATTGGTTGCATTTGTTCCTTGTTCTCCACTTTCCATATATGGTCACACATCCTATTCCCTTCTAATCTGACAAGGCAGACTTCTAGACTGACTTACTGACATTAGCCAATGATCTCTAGATAGCTAATGAGATTTTAGCCTGAATGATTCTGATGATTGTTGCCAAGCTAATGGTGCATTTATTTGGCATTGTACTCACCATGTTTATGAGAAGATTTCACAGTCCACTATTGTGGTACTCAAAATTTATTGACAGTTCTGCATTCAAGATGCAATGTTTATGTATCAGGATATGACTATGATGATGGAAGTTAATTTAGTATTTAACACTAAGTGTAATCAAAGTGTAATTTTTAGTTGTATTGAGTGGTAGTAATTTAATAACATCTGAGGGAAATTGCTGATAAAGGTTTTGTCCTGTTTCTGCTATGATTCTAACTTTATAAGACTTGGTAGCTAGATAAACCAAGAGCTTAAATACTTGGTATCTATATTTGATAAGAAACTGTGGTGTCACGACTATAAGGTTTTTCTGTGATACCAAAAGCAACAATTGAGGGCTTGGTGTAGGTCGGTATGATTTATCATTTGCTTCACATGTAACTAGCATCTGTTAAGCTGCCAAACTCATCTAAGAAAGATGGTCAAAATAAGAAGTGTGATAAGCCTATATATGATGCTGAGAATGTAGTTTATGCTTTCATAGCTTCTAGACTGGGCTATTACATTAATATGTTAACTGACTGACTACCCTGCTGCTTCTTTAAGGATGAGTCAGCTAATTCAGTATGCCGCAGCATACAGTCTTTACCCGGAAAATAAAGTCAGAGCACATTACTCCAGTCTTATTCAATCTGCCTATTAAGTTACAATTTGAATACAAAGTCTTGCTCATGACATTTACAGCTCTGAATGGGTTAGCTTGCTGAATTCCTGAAACAGTAAAGCCTTCTCAAATCACTTCACTCAGTGTTTACAGACTTACTGTTAGCAACCGTAAGTCTTAACAGAACATTTTGCATTACTTTGGCCTTATGCTAATACCTGTTACAAGTAAACAGAGCAGGGGCATCGAATTTAGTAGGGACGCTAGGGAGATATGTCCCTATAATTCTTATCAAACAATTGAAATACCTTTATATATAACCATAAATATAACCACTGTTACACGTCTGTGTCTTGTGGTTCTTATTACATTTTTTTTATTTAACCTTTTATTTAACCATGAAATGTCTCATTGAGATTAAAAATCTCTTTTACAAGAGCATCCTGGCCAAGACAGGCATCAGCAAAATTTATGGTACACAAACGGTTAACAGTCGCTAATAGGATTGGCTTTGCCGTTTCTTGCTAATGTTGGCTGTAGCTACATCCGATTGTATGAAGCACCAAAGCTCCGTCAACTAGATACACATAATTCAGGCTACCGGTACGTGAGAAAGACACCATCCTTATACTAACAGTTCTGTTTTGTGCATAAAAATACAGGACAAATCAATTGGCAGGTGGAGAGACAGGGTCACAGGTGAGGTCGAACAATGACATGGTGATATGTTAGTAATGAGATTCAGTATAGTGACAAATGTTAGGCTGATGTACTGTATGGTTCATCCATGTGTGTTTGAAATTAAAGTTTTGAATAGGCACATGTTGTCTCTGTGGACTGCTTTTATGTCCCCACTAATGTCAGAATCAAACCTACGCCCCACTAACAATTGCCATACCAGCTAATTTTACTTGTGTTTGGGTTTTCAAGGCTGGTGTTTTACTTGATGACATAGATTGTATATCTGTATTTGGCTATTGGTAAACGCAACCACACACACCAATCCATAATGTAATTTATGTGGCCATAGGGAAACATGGTGCACCTACTAAAATACTTAAAATAGGACAGGGTGTTGGTGGGTAGCAACAGTTGCTAAGCAGTGATTAAATAGGCAAAAATATAAAGCTGAGCTTAAATCTGAGGCAAACAATTGTTGGGAAATGCTCAGATTGCTGCATGCTGGTGACATCTGCTGGTCAGATGTCAATGTATCAGGAAAATACAAAACAGAATAATTTAGAAGCTACTTTACACTAACATAATATTCTAAAATTAACAGACCATAACTTGCTTCAAATATGTAGGCCTTTCTAAGTCTATGATATATTCATTATATATTTTGTGTATAAACAATATATTTATGTAAGTTTTATGTGGAATTGGGAATTTTGCGACAGCTATTCTTGTTTTTCGTTAATTTATTGTTAATCTGAAGAAAACTTAGAATGACCGTCTGCTAATCAGCCTGAATTTGTCTGAGTGCATGTGTATAGATTGAGTTAATTTGTATAGGGTTGACAATAAATTTGAGATCGGTAGTTGAGGTACAATTTGGCACACAAAGAGTCAGCCCACTTTCACCAAGGTCGAGCCACGGCTGCAGCAAGATGCCTTTTCTAAGTTCCCCTCTTGCCCCCTGCCTGGTGTAGCAACTCTTGCTATATCAGCAGCGCAATAAACATGTTAAGCATACAAATTTGTGTCCTTCCTCATGCTCCCAAACCTGCGGCCATCTTACACATTTATTATAGCAGTTATAAATGGCTTCTCTGGAGCACACTCATGCTATAAAAGTACCATGGAGAAAATGCTCACCTCCAGCTACTCATTACAACTGTATATGACTGTATTCAGGTCACATATAAAAATAACGGTGATTTATACGAGTTCTGAGATGGAAGGGGAACATGTAGCAGAGTGTGTGTAGAGAATAGAGAAGGTTTGCTCAGCAAATTGGTAGATTAAGCTAGATTTCTAGATGCTATAGCATGCTCTTCCTAATTGAATACACTCTTCATTGTCTTTACAAATTAGCTGTAATATTATAATGCATTTAACATAGCATACATATGAGATAGTGTAAATGTCAGAGGTTTGGCTTTGGATTTCTCCTATGTACTTTTAATTTACATACGTCAAAGATGCTGATTGCTGAGTAAATATTAAACACTCAAGATTATACTATTAATAAGGGGTTCAAGTTTTTTTTTTAAATAATTAAGTTGTTTTTTTTTTTGTGTATGTGTTTTTTTTTACCCTACCTACTTCCTATAGTGGGAAGAGTTCTATGAAGGGTTCTACATAGAATCTTTAGGAGGGACAAATAAACTCTCAGTTAACATATTAATGTACTAGCCCAGTCTAGAAAACCTAAAAATAACCATTAGAGAATGTTGGAGTACTCGATCCCAGACAGACTCGAGTCCAGACTCGAGTCCAATTATGAATGGATTCGGACTTCACACACTAAAGTAAATTTGTACTTGAACTTGACACGGACTCTGACATTTTGGACTCTTTTCTGAGTACAGTCGAGTCTGTCATGTGTAACATGAAAAGAAAGATAAAAAAATAAATAACAACATAAAATTAAGATAACAAGAAATTAATGAATGTCTCCGTACCTGTGAAATGTACTTCTTAATGTAGTAAATATCATAAACCCCGCTGATTTTAGGAGTTAAAATGAAAAAAGTTACAAGAACAGAGCTGTGTTCGTAAATTAGTTTGTTGTCAGATTAAAAGTAGTAATAAAGCATGAATCTTGTGGTTATGACATGCTGCTAAATGTAACTCTACTCTAAACTCTCTCTCTCTCTCAGCCTATGTAACAGTTGGGGAGAGGCATCAAATAATTGAAATGTCAACTTGAACTGGAGGACACAATATAGTGTGATAACGAAACAGGTTAATTTGTATTTTCATACACCATCCATCCGTCCATCTTCTATACCGCTAATCCTTCTTCAGGAACACGCGGGAACCTGGAGCCTATCCCAGGAAGCATCGGGCACAAGGCGGGGTACACCAATCCATCGTAGGGCACAATCACATACACCCATTCATACACTACGGACACTTTGGACACGCCAATCAGCCTACCATGCATGTCTTTGGACTGGGGGAGGAAACCGGAGTACCCGGAGGAAACCCCCGCAGCACGGGGAGAACATGCAAACTCCACACACAGGGCCACAGTGGGAATCGAACCCCCGACCCTGGAGGTGTGAGGCGAACGTGCTAAACACTAAGCCACCGTGCGCCCTTATTTTCATACACATGTAATATAATAAAAGTTCTACATATACCTCTATATCCATTTTTTTCTTTGAAACCATTTTTGGATAGGATACTAGTTGAGGTGCTGATGACATGAAATAAAAATATTAAATAGCAATGGTAAGATGTGGTATTTTTTGTTACGTTTTTTGATGCCATTGGTTTGTGAAGGTTAAAATATTAATTTAACAGCTCAGTGTTGAGTTTACAATTGCAATTTCAAATCTTTTTTCAATTTAATTACTTTCTGGACTCGACTCAGACTCGGCCTTGAGTCCAACTTGGCCCCTTTTGGACCCGGACTCGATTGGTTAAGGACTTGGTCTCGACACGAACTCGACAAAGGTGGACTCAGACCCAACAATACTATTTTTAGGTCGTTACAAAAAAAACCCCTCTCTGCAACGTTTTGGGGACGTTAGTTTTTGGTTACAAAAAAGGAATCTCCAATGTCACGATGTGCTTTGTTTCTCTTGTACCACAGCAATTTGCCAACAGTTACCATTTTTAATTTATTAAAGAACAACACACTGTAGGGTTTTGTTTTTTTTTTTAAGTTTATAGATACAATTAGATCTGCAAAACTGTTATGTCAATTTAGGTTATAGTATTTACCTCACGAGTCTGTCTATTTTCTATTCTCTTGATTAATGTGGCAAAAAAAATTACTGACAGTTACAAAGCAGCGACATAGAAGACTTCTTCTATGTAATGTTAAATAAATGCTTCCTAACAAACAACTTCACCATATCAATGATTACATTTTTCTTTATTAAATAACAGCAGATTTGCAGTGTCTGCTTTACAAGTCCCTGTGAATGAGCTGTTACATATAGAAACCATAATTTATTAGAATAATGACTTTTTTTTTATAAAATATTAAATTCAAAATCTAAAGTTAAAAGCTTCTATTTAGATAAAAAAAAAAAAAAATCAATTAAAAAATATGCATAAAAGATAATATATAAAATTTTGCCTACATTGCACCACTTGCACCAATACCTCACGGTGCTGCTATGTTGTTCTCATATTGAGCTGGACGATTATTATATTGTAAGTTTATTTCTGATTGTGTTTCATCAGAGAAAAGAAAAGCGAACATCCTGGACAACCTGAATAACACTAACAGCAGCATCATTGGTGTGACATGCTGCATCGTCCTCATTCTCCTCGTCATCTCCGTCACAGTGCAGATCAAACAGCCACGGAAGAAGTACGTAGTGCAGCGTGACAACTTTCAGGAAGTGTTCCAAGAAACGCCTCGGCGCTATGACCTTGGTGACATTGCAGAGCTTACAGACGATGTTGAGACGACCTTCCAGAAGCGGTGTGTTCATGAGCACCACTGTGGCCGCGCCAAAACGGCGGCCGTGATGGATCCGCATAATCACCACCATCATTATCATCATCATCATCATCACGATAACCGGCGCAGCATCGTGGTCATGAAGCACAGCTACTCGCAAGAAGACGCAGAGATGGAGGATGAGCTGGATGAGGAGGTGCCAACGACCAGCCATCGACTGGCCAGACACGACAAAGCAGTGCAGCGGTCAGTATCCATCGATTTCTGACCAAATTATCCAGCATACATCACCTTTTCAGTAAGCGAGGCTGAAGGGACCTAATTGCTTCCCCTGACTTTCATTTGAAGTCTCTTTTTGCATCAGTTATTTTTTTTTCCTTCTCCTTCTTATAAGTTTTCTTTTAAGCTCCCACCACTTTTGCCTTAGTTCTTCCCATTTGCCATTTTGTCCTTGGCAGTCATTCCCATGTCCTACTTTCAGTTTTTTCACTTTTTCATTAAACAAAAATGTGTAACTTTTAGGTCCCCTTTCTACTCCTTTTTACTTGTTTGTTTCTGATAAGCTGTCAAGTTTTTAAGTGTTATTCCAAAATAACATTTAACTCCACGTACGGAGTTAAATTGCCATATTTGCTGTAATTGCACATTCACCCTAAAATTGTAAGAAATGAGCACATTTGTGAAACATATAATGTATGAGTTCACTGTGTAAGTCACAACACCACCTAAAAAAAAACCCAACATTTCTCATACTCTGGAAAGGTTTTGAATCTGTTCTGATTCTGCTATCAATTTTACTACATTATAGATGAATGCTTATTAATTTAAATGTATCCCACTAACTAACCGTTAAATCACACATTGATATTTAAATGAACAATAAAAACATGTACATACAAGAGATATTGTCCTGAAACATGAAGCTGAATTATAGATAACATTTCTCCCTGTGTAAAAGAGAATTAAGATATTAAATATGACAGCGGTGATATTGCAGGTTCTGCCTCATTGGGTCTCTAAGCAAACACGAATCAGAGTACAACACGACTAGGGTGTAGGAGACGATCAGGAGGTAAGAGCCCCTAAAAAGCATGATATGGATCATTTCTTTAATATATTATGCAGTCATTGTGAGTCAGTGCTTTTGTTTTTCCCACTTGGATGTTGCATCATCTTGCTTGCTGGTTAATTTCTGTGATTTTTTTTTTTTTTTTTTTCATTTTCATTGTTACTTCTTTAAGTTTACACTTGCATCTGATGATTTGCTTATATGCATGGACTGTATAAGTTTCAGTGCTGTATTGACTGAGCAAGATTCAGCCACAGATGCTAAAGCACTTCCTTATGCTGGTGAAACCTAGGATAAATGTACAGTGCTGTGAAAAAGTATCTGCTCCATCCTGATTTCTTCTGTTTTTGTGCATATCTCATATTAAGTAGTTCTAGATCTTCAAATGAAATACAACATGAAACAAAGGCAACCTGAGTAAACACACAATAGTTTTTTTTTTCTTTATTGAAGCAAAAAAAATATCCAACACCTATCACCATTGTGAAAAACTAATTGCCCCCTTAAACTTAAAATCTGGTTGTGCCACCTTTAGCAGCAATAACTGCAACCAAATGTTTCGGAGATCAGACTTTCACTTACTTCTAGGACTAGAACCTACTCCTATGCTTTGGATCATTGTCTTGCTACATAATCCAGTTCATTTTGACTCATCAATCCACAGAACATTCTCCTAAAAGGTTTGAGGATCATCAAGGTGTGTTTTGGCAAAATTCAGATAAGTCTTAATGTTCTTCTGGGTTAGTGGTTTTCACTTCGCCACTCTTCCATGGATGCCATTTTTGTCCAGTGTCTCTCTGATAGTGGAGTCATGAACAGTGACTTGTATTGATGCAAGAGAGGCCTGTAGGTCCTTTGATGTTGTCCTTGGGTCTATTGGGACTTCCTGGAAGAGTAGTTGTTGTACTCTTGGAGGAATTTTGGAAGGTTGGACACCTCTGGGAAAGTTCATTGCTGTGCTGAGTTTTTCCATTTGGTGATAGTGGCTCTCAATGTGGTTCTTTGGGGTCCCAAAGCATTTGAAATAGCTTTGTAACCATTCGCAGACTAATGTATTTCAATCACCTTCTTCCTCATCATTGCTGGAATTTCCCTCAATTTGAGCAATTTGAGCCTGGTTGTGTCTAGTCCAGCTGAACCCCATTATGAATGCAGTTTCATAGATTTGGGGAATTAGTAACTAAGGGGGCAAATACATTTTCACACAGGCCTAGCTGGTATTGGATAACTTCTTTGCTTCAATAAATAACATTATCGTTTCAAACGGTATTTTCTGTTTAGTCAGGTTGCGTTTGTTTTATCTTAGATTTTGTTTTAATTTCTGAAACAATTTATTATGAGATATACACAAAAAGAGGGGCGATCAGGATGGGGGCAAAGTCTTTTTCACAGCACTGTATCTCCTTAAGCAATACATCACTGTATGCAAAATTACATTTTCAGGCAAAATAATTTGCAGAACATTTTATCAGAGATTACAATGTAGGGGGGACAAAGTAGAGTGAAACTGAACTTAAATAGAAGTAAAGGTACTGTGTCAAACACTTTCTCCTATTAAAAGTATGAGTATAAAGTAAGAATCTACTTGAGTTAAAGTAAAAAAAAAGTATCTACTGTACATTTAAACATACTCAAATATTCAAGCGTAAAAGTAAGTAACTGATGAAAATAGCTGACTACAAGTTCATCATGCCCAAGCATGAATGACTCAAAAATACGTCATAAAGAAAATATTCTGCAAACTCAGACAAACCTAGACTTTGGTTTGCTGGTTCTCTAATGCTTAATAGCCCTTTCGGAATCAATGCTAAGGCACATTAGCAATGAAAACAAAACTGGACTACCTAGCTAATTTAAAAGGTAATTTGCAAAACTAGCTAGCAAATTTAGCAAACTAATTATCAAAATTTAAATAGCTGCCTAATGTAACAAGCTAATTTAGAAACTAGCTAATTTACTCAAATGTAAAGTTAAATTAACTCAACATACTTCTTTAGATTTGATGGTGAACTTTAAAGGCATCTATTTAATTTTTACTAAGAAAAAAATCAATTGTGGTATTTATATTTTGACAAAATATAAATAAATAAAATGTAAAAATGTCAAAAAATAAAAATGTAGAGTATAAAGTGTTTTTCTCTTTTAAATTTTCATGAGCAAAAATAGTCCACAGTATTGAATTTCAATAGTACTTGTGTAAAGTACTACTCATCCAAAATAGTACAGTACAGAGTACAGAGTACTATTGTACAATAGTACAAGTACAGTAACAAAGTATTTTCCACTGCTATTACAATGTTACAATGCTGTTACAATGTGGTCACAATATTATAGTAAATTTCCCATAGACAAAAAGGCTCAAAGAATCTAAAATTAACACCAAAAATAATCATATTATATTAATATGGATAATAGAAGAGCACCAAACCTGACACGCCCCGCCCCCTTACTCTGGTATGCCAGCGTTGCATGTACTGAATTTGCATACTCAAACATGACAGGCTCTTAAATTTTATGATGTGGCTCATATTTAGAACGTCTACAGTGACCATTTTTTAAATGCTCCGTTCTGTGCTCAAGTAGCCTCTTCCCAAATGAAACACAATAGACATGCAAATATCTTAGTTTATCCATGATATTGTGATATATGTTGATCAGCGCACATTCATTTATCACAACTCCTTTTCTCAAACTGCTCCATGAAAAATTGTGCTGAAGAAGTGAATGTGGTTGAATCTCTCACATGCTCAAGTCAGATTTTCCTTGAATGTTCATTGAGGTGGATCATTTGTGTGGTTTTCAATATGAGTGTGTGTTTATAATATGGGTTCACCTACACAATAATCTGTTCTATGTAGATTTTCATATGCATGTTGCATAGTAAGTCACGTCAAGTAAAGTGGCACAGGGTTTATTAACATTTATTTTCCATCACAACCCACAATGATCTTTGAATTGAAGTAATCAAATTTTTGGAAGTGTAGTGGCTTTCCATTTGTATTTTTTGTTTATTCATTTATTTGTTTGGCAGATGATTTTATCCAAGTCTAACAAGTAGCTAAAGATAGTTTAGAATTTTAACCATGTGTTGAACTGCTTCACTTTTTTTTTTCTTTTACTTTCTGTATTTTCTGAAGTATTGCTTTCTGGTATTTGGTTGGATACATAGATCACATGATACATGGTTTACACATTCCGTTCAACCCATTTTCGACAAACTGCATTTGTACATAATGGTTAAGGTCTGTGTTTAAAACAAATGGAACTTTTGCTTTGTGGAAACATATTTGATCCAGATTTCAACCTCTGTAGTCACAATAACACACAATATAAGCAAAGTTAGCCATTCAAACACCACATTTTTGAAAGAGTGGAAGGGTATTTTATCCATCCATCCATCCATCCATCCATTATCTGTACCGCTTATCCTACACAGGGCCACAGGGATCCTGGAGCCTATCCCAGGGACTCTGGGACTCACACACATTCGCACACCCATTCACACACTACGGCAATTTGGAAATGTCAATCAGCTTACAACGCATGTCTTTGGACTGGGGGAGGAAACTGGTGTACCTGAAGGAAACCCCTGAAACACGGGGATAATATGCAAACACCGTGCACACAGGGCAGAGGCAGGAATCGAACCCCCAAACCACTAAGCCACTATGCCCTTAATAAACTAAAGAAGTCAAGGCAACACTTTTATCTGCTGTATTTTTCAAATTTCATGGAAATCTCATCATCAATGAGTTTCCTGAAAGAAAACATTGCCTTCTCTGAAAAAGATGCATGTGATTCTGCTTCAAGCTAATTAAAATTTTGTAGAGATTCTAGTCTTTACAAATTTTGTAGAGATCTCTTGTTGTAGATTTTATATGTGCAAAATATGCATATAAAAATACACAAGGAAATGCACAGACATGCACCTTTGGTGAAGTGGGTTGAGTGTAAATGTGGAAAAAAAAAAAATGAAAAGAAAAACTGTGTTTGGGCATTCTTCAATACAATTTTATAGTGAATTTAAGTTGAATTAATTTCCTTTGTTTGTGTTAGTACACTATTACTTTATGTCTTATGCATCATGCAATGAAGTGTATACTGTAATATGTTTGTGAGTGTGTTTGTTTAGTCATGTTCTGTATTATGTTGCAGAGTCCCCACACTATGTTAGACATTTAAAAAAAATATATTGTGTGATCCCGGATCAGTACTTCAGTAAATATACGAGGAGTGGAGTATTACACCAGCATCAAAACACAGAAGCAACTGTCTCACAAAGGATTTAATTAACTTTTCCTTTTATTATTACTTTTTTTTCTTCTAAATCTCTTTAATTAACCTTGAAATGTAAATGTTAGTTCATACGGAATATGGAATTATATGCATGAGCGATACTTTGCTGTTAGAATTCAAATGTATACATTTATTACAGTATTTTGCCACAAAAGCAATGCTTTTTAAAATATTTACACTAGAGAAGCAGAATGAATCTTACTTACCTTACTAACCTAATGTGGTCTGCAGACATCGAGCCAGCGTTTTCTGCTGGCAATGAACAGTCAGCTTACCTGTATTGTAGGAAGATGCTGTAGTTTCTCCTCTTGACATTTCAAAAGAGCACAGTTTCTAGTCTCCAAACAATTTAACAGTACTTAGTTGTAAAATAAAACACTGAGTTGTAGAACACACCACTTTTCTTTTTAAAGTATCCTTATTGAAATGACAACTTTTTTATTTATAAGCAAACAAGCAGTAATTACAAGACACACAGTCTCCATTTCTATTAATAAATAACGGTAATAGCTAACTTCTGGTTAAAATAATTTTTCTCATGCTGTTACAACATTTTTCGTTATATATTTTTACATTTAATAGCCGATAATCTGGATACTAATTTCTTTACTAATATATGCATACTAAAATTGTAAAGAAACAATTCAGATAAAAATTAAATGTACACAAGACACAAATGTGTCTGATTAGCTTAGACATTTAGTGTCCAAAATTTTCTTATTCAGTTTTGGATTAGAGCTAAGATGTTCAACAAGTAAGAGGAGGTCATAGCCTCGAATTTAGTATCATGTAAGCTGCATGCCATAATCATCACACGGTCACTTCAAAAGACAATATTTGGTACAGTAATACAATTTATACATACTTATTCTTCAGTAACCACTTTATCTTGGGCTTACATTTTTGCTTATATTAGCTACTTATACTTGCATTACTTTGATTAAAATGATGGAAAATCATTTGCTAGCTAGCAAATGGTAGCTCAGTCAATCATGGCTCAAAGCACTAAAACCCTTTCCAGACAACAGTAAAAATCAATATAGCTGTGAAAATTTTGCAACTACAATTTACCGTTTTACAATGCGCCATACTGAGTGCGTGCTCCAAACATGAACAAGTATAGTGTTCATCACCAGTATGGGTGGATGAGAGGACCAACCATATCCACTGAGCATGCTCAGGCTCCAAGGTCTCTACTGTGGCTCCAATGTTCACAAAATGGCAAAAAAAAAAAAAAAAAGGCTTCAAACCACACAACTAGAGTAAATGGTACCATGTTGTCCACTCATATATATATATATATATATATATATATATAGTCACTTGTTGAGATGGAGCCTCAAGCAGGAATTTTATATGTAATCAGTTTCATAAAATAATAGTCTTTATTGGTCTCGATTTGGAACCATATTATCATCTTAATCATTTTAAGTGCACTTTTGTATTTTAGAAGCAGGTGGAGTATTAGTGTGTTCTGAGGAAGAAAGTGATTCAGTTTCAAGATGGCCACTGCTTTTATACTTTGATGTTTTTAGCTCTGCTAAGTTCTTTTGTCCATTTTTTTTTTAAAATACATAACACTATGTCATGCAGTGTGTGAGAAACCACAGCAGATTAAGAATCTGGGCAATTCGACAAAGCCGTCTGAGGTGAATGGGAGGTGATTTAGACATGCCGCTTGCACTATGCTCCATTACTTGTTAGCTATATTAGCCTTGAGGCGGTAGTGTATCCACATTAAAAATGTGGATACACTACATTTTAGGCATAGACAAAATTGTGCACAATTATATATATAGATATATATATATAAACCTGATTCATCGAGGGTATTTTATTAGCCCTGGATAATTCTGCAGAATAAATCTTTAATAGACAGATGCTTTGAGGAAGATAACTTGCTACATTAACAGTTGGGGCGCAGACCTTTTTAGCTGAGTTGTCTAAGAAGTTTATTATCAGTATATGTATGTTTCAACAAAATTAATAAACCTTGGAAATCTGTGCATTTTGTGCGTCTTGTTCCATCTGCCCCAAAGTATTTGCAACAGTAAAAGATTTTTATACAACTGAAGACATGGATTAACAGCATCTTGTCAGTTTAAAGATATACAACATTTGTAGTATTCGTAACAGTAATACAAACTACAAACACATACAGAGTTGTTAATTTGATTTTTAACCAATATTTAACCAATATGTTCAAATGCTGTTATGCTGAAAGGACAAAGTGCTCTTAACTAATATTGGCACCCTTGGTAAATATGGGACACTTGTATTTAACAAAGATTTTTTTTTTTTTTTTTTGGATGAACCTGTGTTTTGTTTGCAATTGTTTGATATCCATGAGAGCAGAGTATTTTTGTGAATTCTTTTAACAAAAGATCAAAAAGTTAAACAATAAAGCCAATTTTTCACAGCCTTCTTTGCTCATATTTACCAAGGGTGTCAATATTAGTGGAGGGCACTGAACAAATGGGTGACAAATTAAAGAAAAAAAAACAAGCCAAAAGAACAGCTTCAGTAAAATTCAAAAAGAAGAAACATTTTGTTTAGACATACTGAAACACTTTCTAATAATGTGTCACCCATCTGATAATGCCAGTTCATATAATATTGTGTTTATACACTCACATAATATTGTTTGTGTACACTCACCATCCACTTTAATAGGATCACTTTTAAACATGCTCATTTATGCAGTTATCCAATCAGCTAATCATGTGACAGCAGCACAATGCGTAAAATCATGCAGATACAGGTCAAGAGCTTCAGTTACTGTTCACATCAAACATCACAACGGGGGGTTGAGTGTTTCAGAAACTGCTGATCTCCTGGGGTTTTCACACACATCAGCCTCTAGAATTTACAGGGAATAGTGCAAAAAAAACTCCTATGAGCAGAGGGTTTGCAGGCTGAAACACCTTGTTGATGAGAGAGATCAGAGGAGAATGGCCAGTCTGGGTTGAGCTGACAGGATGTCTGTATTAACTCACATAAGCACTCTTTACATCCATGGCAAATCAAACCAGATGGATGTATGGATGGGCTCAGATGGGTCAAACAGTAGAAGACTACATCAGGTTCTACTCCTGTTAGACAAGAATAAGATTCTGAGACCAAGTGATTTTTCCCCTAATATTCAACTGCCCAGTTTGGGTGAGCCAGAGCCTCAGATTCCTGTTCTTGGCTGACAGGAGTGAAACTCAATGTGAGCTCGAACCAATCTGGCCATTTTCCTCTGACCTCTCTTATCTTATCTCTTATCTCATCTCTTTTCCACCCACAGAACTGTTGCTCACTCTGTGTGTGTTGTTTTTTCACACAATTCTGTGTAAATTCTAGAGAATGTTGTGTGTGAAATTCCCAGGAGATCAGCAGTTTCTGAAATACTCGAACCAGCCTATCTGGTACCAACAACCATGCTGCAATCAGAGTCACAGAGATCACACTTTTTCTTCATTCTGATGTTTGATGTGAACATCAGCTGAAGCTCTTGACCTATATCTGCATTATTTTATGCATTGTGCTGCTGCCACATGATTGGCTAATTAGATAACAGCAAGAGTACAGGTGTTCCTAATAAATAATAAATAATAATTGAGTGTACATGTTATGTAGCACTACATTGTGCTTTACGCATATTATGTATATAGCTGATTATACTGTGTAACATTTTAATTAACATTATTCATTTACTATTAATAATACATATACTGTGATATGTTAATTAGATAGCAAGCTAACACAAGTAGGCAATATTTGCAGAGAAAATTGTAGTCAATGGGGAATTTAATAAGTAGCCAATGAAGCTTGCATCTGGTAGCTTGTATCTGTACAACTACAATGTTCACTTGTTTGGTAGGTGGCCCTGACTAGGTAGCCAGTGGATATACAAGTGATCCTAATGCAGAATATTGGTATCTGACAAGAAGACAATCTGACATGCACTCAGAAAACACTTTAGTACCTCTACATTACATCACAGCATTTGGCAGACGAGCTTATCCAGAGCGACTTACGATTATCTGATTCATACACACTGAGCAGTTGAGGATTAAGGGTCTTGCTCAAGGGCCCAACAGTGGCAGGTTGGCAGTGCTGGGATTTGAGCTCACAACCTTCAGATCAGCAGTCCAATGTCTTAATCACTGAGCTATCACTTCCCTACACCTCTACACCTGCTCATTCCTGTAATTATCCAACCAGCCACTCTTGTGGCAGGTGAAGACTGGAAAAAGACCAGACAGAGTTTTTCCAATCTTCCACTGGCCAGTTTTGATGAGCCTGTGCCCACAGGAGTTGAACCTGGTGTTCCTGTAATCCATCCATGTATTATGTGTTCTGAGATTCTTTTCTGTTCACCATGGTTATAAAGAATGGTTATTTTAATTACCATAGCCTTCCTGTCAGCTCAAACCTATTTGGCCATTCTCCTCTGACCTCTAGCATCAACAAGGCTTCTGCTGTAGAACTGTGGCTCACTGGATGTTTTTTGTTTTTCACATCATTCTGTGTAAACTGTAAAGTCTGTTGTGAGTGGAATGAAAAAAGCCTGTGATATCAGCAGTTTCTGAAATACTCAAACCAGCCTGTCTGGCACCAACAACTATGCCACAGGCATAGTCATTGAGATCACATTTTGATGTGAACATTTACTGAAGATCTCAAACTGTATCTGCAAGGATTTTATGCATTGTGCTGCCGCACCTGATTGGCAGATTGAATAATTCCATGAATAAGCAGTTGTACAATAAAGGGGACAGTGAGTGTATATTTACAGCTGGAATTTTGTACAATTTTTTTCATAGTATTTTCATTTTTTCTCCAGGCAGATGCATCACATCCCTGAATCTTCCCAGGTGTGACGACTTGAAGGAGGAAACTCGTAACACCCTGCAATATTGTTGCGTTCAGCAACAAACTTAACAGCAGTCACACCTGGGTTTTATCTGGCAGATTAAACATTTGTTGGATTGCTTGTGCAGTGGATTTTGTTCCTATTCTGACCGAACACTAAGGACAGATTTTCTACAACCATCAATGATCAACTGAAATGTGATTGTGTTTCTGGGGCTTTGGTTAGGATTTGTCATTCTATTCACTATTGTTTCCTATGTGTGGAATATAAATCTGATGAGTTGGGTTCTCTCTCTCTCTCTCTCTCTCTCTCTCTCTCTCTCTCTGTCTGTCTCTCTGAGTTGACCTTTAAGAAACTCTTGTAACACTAAAACTACATTTGAATAGAAACTTTGTTGAATGTTAATGCAAAATTTGACATTTTTCCCAAATTAAAGTGGACTACTTTCCTGTGATATGTTTTCTAATCTTATTACAGCTGCCCAGTAAGTTTCCAACTAACGTTAAATACCACTTTATGAACAAAAACTGAAGAATATAAAGCCCCTAAAATATTAACAATCTATAAAAAATTAGATTAGCAAGTCTTGTCTATGCATATGCCAATAGAAGAAGAAGAAAAAAAAAAGCTACCCAATGTTTTTTTTTTATACAAATAAAATGGAGGCAAAGAAGCACATGTTTGGATTGTTTTCTTCATTAAACATCAGTGAGAAATCTGTTAATTTGCTAAAGGGTCTCAATTTGTTTAAACATTAGATCTTGAACAGTTCCTATTTAATAAAGTGATCAATGCTGTCATATCACTGCTTCATTCTTGGTTATTATATTATATTACAACCCCAATCCCAAAAAAGTTGGGACACTGTGTAAAATCTCACAAACCCATATGTTATGCACAATAGAACATAGAAAACATATCAAATGTACTGAGTAAATGTACCATTTTAAGAAAAAAAGAAGGTGGTTATATTATATTTTCTGTGTATTTTACATTAAAATACTGGCAGCTGAGGTTGACAGAGATGTTCTGTATAAATAAATGGTATTGCCATACCCTATACAGTACATCAGCATTTTTCTATAACTATAGCTATTTTGCACCAGAAATACTGGTATTTGCAAACCTGAAAAAGTATTTTCTATAAATAAACAGCAATTAAAAACCAATTAATTACTACAGTGGCATTAAATGTCAATTCACAAGTTACTCATACAGTACCTATTGTAAACAGTTTTCCAAATTTAACTTGCACATGTCAATGAAAAAGAAACTCATATAACAGAAATAAGAATGTTGCCCAAAAGTTTGCATACCCCTTGATAATAGCTGAGTTTACACACCCTTGATTCTTAACACTATGTGTCATTTCCTTGGTGATCCACGACTGTTTATAGATAGTTGTTCATGAGTTCATAGTTGTTCTGCCCACTGTTCTTCTGAAAAATCCTCCAGGTCCTGCAGATTATTTGCTTTTCCAGCATATTTTGCATATCTGACCCCTTACCAACAGTCTCTATATGATGTTGAGATCCATTTTTTCACACTGAGGACAACTGAGGAACTCAAACACAGCTATTACAAAAGGTGCACACATTAACTGATTCTCAAGAAGGTAACACGATACATTAAGAGCCAGGGGGATGTAAACTTTTGAACAGGATGATCAGTGTAAATTATTATTTTGTTTAAAGATCTTTATTTCATTTAGTACTGCCCTTCAGATGCTAAATAAGAGTTACATGTCTCCCAGAAGACAACATACTAACAATTTACACACATCATCCTGTTCAAAGGTTTCATAACATTTCCAGTTGACTGGAACTTCTTAATTATTGCCTTGATGGTGGAAATGGGCATTGTCAATGCTTTTGCTATATTCTCATAGACACTTCCCATTTTGTGAAGCTCAACCTTTTGCAGCACATCACAGTTATATTCCTTGATCTTACCCATTGTTATGAATGACAAAGAGAATTATGTATTACCTCATATTTATAGCTTATACATACATACCATACTATACCATATACCATACATATCATACTATGACATAAAATACATCAGTAATACATATACATCAGGTTTTACGTGTCTTGAAAAAGACAGTTGCTAACAAGTGGCTAAATGGTACTACAAAGGTTGTCAGGGACATTAAATGTCATCACGCCGAACAGGAAAACTCCTATACTACAGCCTCGTTGTGTTTACACTCGAGCTCTTCTCTTGCAACTCAAACTTGTAGATTTATCAATTTATAGTATTTTCCAATTGTATTGTTTTATTAAATAAAGATTGAAAGAGTTGTAAGCTTAGTGGTGGTGAGTCATGTGACAGTGGTGTAGTTTGTTTATAGCCTAACATTAGCTTTTTGCTTCTGAAGATTGTACGATTGTATATAGGCTTCAAAATTCATAAAAGTTGTGTCCATTTGTGAAGATTGTCTTAATGAACAAAACATGTAGGTATCATAAACTTTTGTTGGTTACAAGAGTTTATTTTCTGCAATAATCCAAAAGCCAATGGAAAAATCTTGTTGGATTTTTGTAGAAAGGACAACTTTTATTATGTCGAGATCACGAGAAAACAACAGAATTTTTGTCATACTGCATGGCCGTTTAGGGCTTCCGTAGTTCAACATGTGCAACCTAGTTAATTTTGCAAGTTCATAACTTTTATAAATTTCAAGTGTGGATGAAGGATGGACTTTAAACTAATGTATGTTGTTATTCATTTAAATTCAATTCAGTTTTATTTGTTTAGTGCTGAAGGAGATTCTCTTATATCATGTATTCTCTTACATTATGAACTGCTATCAAATACCTAAGATGAATGTATTCACTTAATTACCTCTTTGAATAAGCTGATTAACTGCCATCCTTTATTATAGCTGACACATGTATTTTCTATACCTTGAAAAGACTTATTTTTGTAGTATGACTGTGTGCTGTGTGCTTTGTCTGAATCTGTCTAGCACCAGCACAAGTAGAAACACGCCCACGCACAGCTGCTTATCTATGTGTATAAATACTCCTGTTCTGCACGAATAAACCGGATGTCTCTGTGAACAGCATGTGTCAGTGTGTGTGTTCATTTAGACTCTCCAGGCCTGAACGCTCTGCGGTCAACCACACATAGCACAGAACTAAGAGTTAAGAGAAATAAAAAGGCAAAAAGGCTGACGGAGGACTGAAAGACATAATCTGAGATTCCTTATCTCTAACAAGTGCTTTTTTATGGACATTGTCTCAAAGCAGCTTTAAAGAAATACCTAAATTCAGGATATACTTCTTCTTTTTTTTTTTAAATGTATCAGTTTATCCCTAAAGAGCAAGCCAGAGGTGATGATGGCAAGGAAAAACATACAGTATGATACAGTATGAGGAAGAAACCTTGAGAGGAACCAGACTCAAAAAGAAGACCCATCCTTATAGTGCAATTATAATCAAGTCCCTTCTGTAACTGTTTAGTACATGGTCAAATATTGCAGTTGTGTAACCAGGAAATTCATTACAGTTAAACGTGTCCTTGGTGTTTAAAGTTAAAAGGTAATAAAGTTAATAGGGACCTGGAAAATGAGCCCTGACTATATAAAACCTTTGGGAAAGTTTACTTAACGTGTGTTAACAGAATATTGAACTGGGGGACATAGGAATGACCGCTACAGCGCTGTGAAGCCGCGAAACACAGGAAACGCTCTCTAGCTGCAAAAAAAAAAAAGTCAGCACAATACTTATTATTATTACAATAAATTATAACAATAAAAAACGCTCATGTTCTGAGCACATTTTTTTAAAAATAAAAATATATGAACATTTGTGGCTACTCGTTTAGCTCGTAGCTAATGCGTTTAAATATTTTAATATGCTAGTATTTTGAAGGGAGAGCTTGTGTTCTCGCTAATGGCGTCGTCGGTGTCTTCACACTAATTTGACAAGATTTTTTAAAGGGTTTTAATGAGAATGGAGAGTTTTTCTCTCTTCAGAATTCTGAAATAAAAGTGTTTTCCCCCTCTTACTTTTATTTTATTTTTTATTGCAGCTTAGCAAAAGTTTCAGGCTAGCGACGCTAACTATTTAGCCGAGGGCTTCGCTGCTTGGCTAGCTCGAATTGACGTCTAACACTAGATATTAATAGCGGTTATAATGCTTTATTCTCTTCTGTTCCGATTTGGCAAACCCTCGTACTGTGTACATATATTAAATCGTGTCAATGCCACTTATCCTCTATCGGCTTTGCATCTGCATAACCCTGGTTTAATTCGGTTAAATAAATCTCCCAGGGCTCAGTGGGCTTGTGTGCTCCATCACAATGTTTTAACTCAAATGAGAAATGTTCATATTGGAGCTGAGTGCAGAAATAAAGCTCAAGATCAACACAGAAAAAAGGAGATGTCAGTCTCCACGAGTCAGCCATCTTCAGGCATCTCTGCTGCACAGAAAGGTACTAAAATGCCAACTTACTAAACTGCAATAATTCCTGAACAAGTTCCTTAATAAAATTTTTTTTTTTTTTAAATGTTTGAATTTCTAACAGTGAAGCAAGCTGGCAGAGATTTCACATATCTGATTGTGGTGCTTGTTGGACTTGGAGTTACAGGTGAAGTTAATGGCCGGTGAAAATCATCCACAATTTCTGGTTATTTAGTGCTTGAATATTTTATAAACCCTTAACTTTTGGTTGCTCACAGGAGGACTTCTGTATGTCATCTTCCAAGAGCTGTTTTCATCATCAAGCCCGAGCAAAATCTACGGCAAGGCCTTTAACAAATGCAAGTTACACCCAGAGGTAGGCATGGACACTATAGACTAAAGTTTGTGGACACCTGAGCTTAACACTTGTATGTGCTTCTTGAATGCCCCATTTCAGATTTATTCCTCTTTGTTGTTATATAATAAGCTCCATTCTTCTGGGAAGGCTTTCCTCTAGATTTTGGAGTGTGGTTGTAGGGATTTGTACTCATTCATACAAGAGCATTAGTGTTCCAGTTCATCCCGAAGATGTTCAGTGGGATTGCGGTCAGGACTCTGACTTGAGTTCTTGCACTCCAACCTTGGACCTTCATGGACCGTGCTTTGTGCACAGTGACCCCTTCGTTCCAGTGAAGGCAAATTGTAATGCTACAGCATACAAAGACATCGTATACAATTGTGTGCTTGAGCAAGGCCCACATATGGGTGTGATGTTCAGGTGTCGCCAAACTTGTGGTCATATAGTGTGTTTTGTTTATTTTATTGTGTTGTTTTTGTGTGTGGTGTTTCAAGTCCTGTAACCAAGCTCTGTTCCCAAGCACTGATCCTGTTAGTGTTGATCTTAAGCAGGTACTAAAAACAGTCTTGCTGGAACTTTTGGTACTGGTGATTAAAGACCTTTGGACAGTGAATAAACATGCAATCGATACTTATTTCCCATATGTATGAAGAAGTGCTATTTTATTTATTACTGTTTTCAAGACTTTTGACTGTATGATCAGAAGGAGAGTTCCATGAAAAAAGTCTTTGGTCTGGTTAATGTAATATTGTGCTAAAAAAAAAAAAAGTATAATGTGGTATAATGTGAAAATTGTATATAAGGCAACGCAAAGCCATTTGGAGCAATGAAGCAGCGCATTTGTTATATGTGAACGAACACCTGAATATGATTTTATTCTTCACTCTCTGTGGGTTACAGGTGATTGGAGCTTTTGGTGAGCCCATTAAAGGCTACGGAGAGACCACACGCCGCGGACGGAGACAGCAAGTTAGGTATAAGACATGCATCTTAGAATTTACAGTTAGGTTTTGGTGATTTGTGTAAGTGTGAATCAGGTCAGGTAATTCCAGCTGTAGCAAAGTACAATTCCGAAAAAGTTTTTGTTTCTGAAAACCACTGTGCTGTTATATGAAAATAATGCTCTCTGCTTGCACATTGTGCTGCATTAGACTCCCCCAGTGTGCATTATTCTCATATAACAACACGGTCTGTTGTGTGTTATTCATTACATAATCAATAGCGTGGTGATGTGAACGCAGACACAGTTACTGTTACCACCCTAAAAGTTGATTCCTTTCCAATAATATTGTCTTATTCCTCTTATTCCACATCAATTTGCCAAAGATATATATTTTTTATTATTAATTAAAAATACCGCATTGTACTTTTTAGACATTTAGCGATTAATGTTGTGGAATATCCAGTAAACAAGTTCCTGTGATCACTTACAGTACACCGGCTATATTCAGTCATTCCCTCGACAGTATTTCTTTTTTTTTCTTCTCTTGTAGTTAACAATATAAAAAAACCTGCAGCTTGTCATGTTACTGAGAAACCACAGTTTTCTGTCCTGGAGACAGCTTTAACTCTGACTGTTATAAAGCACTGACACTGGAGACTCCTTCCAAAAATGCAAAATAAATGTCTCCTCGCAAAAAACTTTACCATATCAGCAATTCCACATTTTTCTAATGAGTCTATGTGACGCATGCATCTTACAAGTCCTTGTGGATTAGTTCTGTTTTGAATTACAGGCAGAACTATTGCCAGAGCTGCTGTTAGAGAAAATTGATCAACACCTTGTGAACCAGATTTGAGAATGCAACAATAATGTGTTAACAACATTAACGATGATGATTAATGATGTGTTCAACAAATAGTAAAGTTAACCAGTCAGTAATATGGGGGGAAAAAAATAAAGTTAAGTAAGCATGTGATCTTTCTCTAGTCATATTGAGTATATAAAGGATGGACAGAAGCACATGAGGCTGAAATTCTATATCGAGGGTTCAGAACCTGGACTGCGTGGCACTGTGCACTCGGAGTCACAAGAGGTGAAGTTCGATTCTTAAGTCATGTTCAAAGCACCATTTGCTAACCACACACATACATACACATATTGTGTATACACACTCATTTGCTGATGATAAGCAGCAGTCATTTGCCATTTTATCAAATCACTTTGTAGGTATACAGTACCAGCACCACAACACACTCTTATGCCATTGTCACTGCTGTGCTGAGAATGTGTACTGTGTTACTTCATTTTCCAGAATCCTGAAAGTGGAAAATATGAATTTCGCTACATATTTGTGGAGGTGGAAACGTATCCAAGAAGGACCATCGTGATCGAGGACAACAGAGAAAAAATTTCTGGAGGATTTGTAAAAGTGTGAATCGATTTCAGGTTATTGACACAACTGCTTCACTTGCAGCATTCGCCAATGCAGCTAAAATATTATTTTTTTAATACTGCTAAAAGACTGAAAAAAAAAAGAAAAAAGTGTTGTATAGTTTCTCATTCAGATTCTAGAATTCAACTGGTTTAGCTTCATGGTGCTTCTGTCAGCTATGTTTTAGCTGATTTAGTTCTTCAATCAATTCAATTAAATGTAAGGAATAAGTCAAAATTTTGGTACACGGAGAACACGCTTTTGGATAACAAAATAAAATCATGGATGGCACTTATATGACAGTTTGGCAATAAAATACTATGTGCATATGTCTTTATGAAGTCTGAGTTGCTGTTAACAGAGCTTTGATATGAAATATTTCTTAAACCTCTAAAAATCAGGAACTGTGTTTTTTTTTTTTTTTTTCCAATCCAGCAGGGTAAAAAAAAAATGTATTGCACAATCATTTCTCTGTTATGAACAATAAAGCAAGAAACTGATGCATTCGGTTTGTGAAGTCTGGTTATCCTGTTATATGGTTTAATAATGGGGGTGTTTATCTCGCACGTCCAGGGTTGGGGGTTCGATTCCTGCCTCCGCCCTATGTGTGTGTGGAGCTTGCATGCTCTCCCCATACTTCGGGGGTTTCCTTCGGGTACTCTGGTTTCCTCCCCCAGTTCAAAAACATGCATTGTAGGCTGATTGACATCTCTAAAGTGTGTGTGTGCATGCAATTGTGCCTTGCATTGGGCTGGCCAGGGTGTCCCCCACCTTGTGTCTCAAGGCTTCCCTGTGACTCTATGTAGGATAAGCAGTACAGAAATGGACAGAAGGACTTCTAAAGGAAATCTAAATTCTATACTGATGACCCCAGATGTGTTTAACACAATTTCTATGTTTTTAAATCTCCATTTTCTTTCTTTGCAGACAGAAGATAAATGGATAAACTCCATTTATCTTCTGTCTGCAAATAGATGTTTAAATTAGGAACTAGGATTCCTAAATGACAGAACTCTGTAAAGATATCCACACAGTATAATATAGGTTTTGGTACATCACAATATCTGCTTGAGTTTTCAAACAAGCCAGGATTAAATGCCTAGCAACACTGTCAATGTAGTATGAAGGTTGAATAAACTTTATATGTCCCATATTACCAAATACTCAATAACACTACAACAATCCACCCACTTAACTGTGTGTAATAATTGTGGAATGAATGAGTTCTAGATCTTTAAAAAGTTTATCGGGCCCAGCATCCTCTTTGTATTTGGCAGTGGTATATGCAGCCTACGCCTTCCTCCTTTTACTAAGACGTTTGGGGTTTGTCTCAAATCGACTGGCAGAATGACAAAATGGAAAGCGGTCTAAACATGAAACATTAACACTCAGCACTTATGAGAAAGTGTATGCGGTCACATGTAGACATATTACCAATTCAGTCAATTAACATGTTTGGAAACAAGAATATCACATGCAAACATTTTAAAACAAAAACTGTCTGTACATGAACCATCACTGATTCTGTTGCAATTTATTCCAATTGTATACAATTTATGTAAATAAATGTTTTTTTTAGCCTAAGACATCTCATCAGACCAAAGACTATCTCATCACGGTGAAAAAGGTGACAAAGATGCGAACCACCTTTAGGGGTTCAGGGGTTATGATTACATCATGGTTATAACAGTATTAGCCTTGCTAATATCTTAGCATAAAGAAAATGGAGCCATCAGGGGTAAACATGAAGATTAAGTTGGCACTTTGGCATGAGGAGCTCAACTTGTGTTATAATTGTGAGCAAAATGGTAACGTTAGTAAGGTTATATGAGTAGTCCCAGAGCCCTAACTTTGGACTACATGGAAATAACATTAACACCGACCGTTACATCCAAAATGTGATGGCAACATTCTCTAAATCAAAACAATTCAAGCTTATCAGGCTACTTAACGGTCCCAAGCTTGACATATCATTCTATAAGCCACTTAAGATAGCATAACACTACTGTAAGGCCTTGTGTCCACCAAAGCATTTTTAGCCAGCTGAAAATGCCAGCTGGGGGTGCTTGAGAGCACTTTGGAGGCACCGCGACTCTTTGGTTGCTATGATACGGAATATCCGCAGAAATGATGTGTTACTAGTATCTGAAGTAAACAGAAAAGTAGTTGTTGATGGTTAGCAAGCTACACGGTATGAACTTTTTTCCTGATCAACTGGCTACATTTAGCTGACTGCTGCTTACCTGGTAGACCCATGGCGAACAAAATGTTCCTCCAAGCATTATTTTTCATATTAATATGGTGGTAGTTCAGGGATCTGTCATCTGGACACTTGGATACCAGCAATATTAACTTCTCCTCCATTGTTGTTCAGTCATTGTACAAGTAGGATGTGACACTTGGTCTATGTGGTATTTGTCCCACCACTCCTACACTGTGATTGGATGGCTGGTAAAAAGTGACAGTGATGAGCGCAGCGTTTTACCCAAAGTTGAACATTTTTCAACTCTTGGTGACCAGAAAAAATACACGCTCAACGCTTCGTCACACTGCTGGCTTTTTTAAATATTGCAAACATAAAAAAAAAAAATATGCTGGCCACAGGAAAAATGCCCTAAGAGATTCCCCCCCCAAGTTTGGATCCCTGGGAATAATTTTCATAGATTTTGTTATTTTATTTTCCCTCTCTGATTGGTTTAGCCCACCTGATAGGTACAATGGCTTTTAGTGGCAGTTTTTAAATGCACTCCTGAGAACATGTTCATGGAATTATTTCATACTCGAATGACCACTCAGGTATACAGTTATACATATGTGTGTAATTCAGGACATGTAACATAATCCTCCACTCCAGTCTGAATTGCGTTTCAGGATGGTACCAGCCCTTCAGTGCTAACTAACCTTTGCAACACCCTGGAAAATGTCTGAATCCCTAGTATGCACACTGCATGCAGAAGATAGCGATTTGAGACGCGCCCTTAGTTCTGATGTGTTTTTTTTTTTTTTACGGAAGCTGAGTTAGCCATGTACAAAAATTAATTAATGTAAACGCATGAAAAACGAGCTCCGTGATAGTGTCTCGGAAACTACATAGTATATATATATAAACCCTATTAGTTCCTAATCTGAGAAGGAAAACAGTGTTGTTTTTCGATACGATTATTTACACGCGGTGTGTTTAGCCATTAAACACGAGCCACATTCCTCGGTTAGCTGGAAAATAAACAAACGCAATGCTAACGGCTAATGGACTGTAGATAACGAGCAACGCGGTGTGAGGTGAGTCATTTTTTTTATAATATAATAAACACATTACCCAAGTTTATTTAAGTCATTAATTTTTATTTATTTTTTTTTGTTCACATATAATTATCTGCGAAAATAAATTGGTATTACTGTTTTAAAATGGCGCGAGACACTAAAAGAATTTAGTAGCGAACGCGGAAGGCTACTTACTGTAAAGCTAAGTGGCTAAGCTAACACCGATAGCCAATGTTGTGCTGATAGAACGATAAATACATTACGACAGAGTGACTGGCTAGTTACCGAATGCGCTAATGCTAACTACAAATGTATAACAAAGACTTACTGGTGAATTTTGTGTTTCTGTTTATAATCTTAACGTGTTTTAAGAGTATTTTTAACTCCGCGTTCTATAAAGAAGATTAAGGAGCCTGAATGCCTCAAAATTTAATCCGTTTAATATTTTCCAAATGGGAAGTATTGTTTATAAACCACAAAAGTGTGTAGGTATTGTATGACCTCGGTGATTTTGCGCCTAATACTAATAAGATTTTAATGATTTTCCTGCTCTAGTACACATTATTCAAGTTATCAGAGCATTAAGACACTTCTCAGGGTGATTGTGTGTGTGTGTGTGTGTGTGTGTGTGTGTGTGGAGGGATGTAGAACCATGGTTTTTGAACGTGGGCTCTGGGGACTTCCATGGTGTCACGAAGCATATATGTGGTTTTGTGGGTGGAAAGTATAAAGCTCTGACAGTTACAATAAATAACTATAATGTTTCCTAATGTGCTTAATAAATCTGTACTGTATGATCATATGGGGCTTTGTAGTGGGAAACAAAATTACATTGTAACACATCCCTTGGCTTATTCAACCCCTAGGTTTATGGCTAGTGTGATAATCGAATGTGATAATGCAGTACCTATATCGTGTCAAATTATATCGCAGTACACTTTTCCGAGACGTAACGTATCATTACCTTTACAAAATGGTGTTTCCATCCAGTGTTTTTTTTTTTTATGTGACATCCCAAAAATTTGCATAAAAATACGTGAACGGAACCATGGGTCAGTCCCTCCAGGATTCTGCGATCCCAGAAATGAACGCAAAATGAAGGAAACTCCGTAATATTCACAGGAGCATGTCATTTTTCTAAATTACCGCGGAGTTTCTGCAGATTTAGTCCAAAACGTTCCATGTAACGTCGTCACAATACGCATTCAGCCAAAGCGCCCATCAATTCATGTAAGATGCTTATTTAACATTTATAGAAGGAGTCTCCAGTTTCAGCACTTTGAAAAGGCTTTGAAGTCTTCAGGACTTTACACTTTCTGTTTTTTGGGGGTTTTTTTTTTAGCTGCATTTTCTTTTTGTCTTTTTTAATGTCGGAAGTGTAAGGGGGAGAAGAGAGGCTGTTGAGGGAACGACTTTTATTTAACGTGATAACAGGAACTAACTTTTCTTGCAGACATTGCACAACATTAAATGTGAATATTAAAAAAAAAAAAGCTTGTTGTCATTCATTAATAAGTAAAAAATATTGTAAATATTGACAAACTGTTGAGGTATAAGAGGAATAAAACACATGCTGCTGTTGGAGAATATTCAACTTCAGGGTGACATCAGTAACTCAGTTTTGTATCGGGTCACATCGCAAAACCCTGTGGTTGAATATTTTCCTGTAACACACGTGTACACACACACACACACACACCACATAGTGCACTTTCTGCAGACTAGAAAGCTAATTGAGATTCAGTCACAGAAACAGCAGAACAACTTCACTAAGTGCCTGTAGGAAATAAACTTGCATGTAATAGTACTTCATTTGTTAGTCATTAAATTAAAATATGTGAAAATAAAATATCACAAATGGTTCCACAGTAACGGAGAAATCTTCATTGAACGTTTAACTAACAGTAAAATGTTTATTCTCCTCTGGTTTCAGTCAGACTGAAGATTATGAAGACTGATTCAGACTGAGAAGGTTAAAGTATGGAGCTGTACTGGTACATGTAAGTCAGAATTCTCATTATTTTTTAAAAAAATTAATTGTTTGTTTTTTACTTTTAAAATCCCAGGGAACCTACATGCACAATTGCTGTTTAATGAGGTTAACATTGGTCTTGTGGGCAAACTTTGAATGATTAGACTACAACGTATACACACCTCAGTCCTCCCTTTAATGTAAAGTGAGTGGGTCTAGGGTTGCACGTATACCGGTAGTACGGTAGTTTCCTGATAATAAAGCTTCAAAATGCCGCCGATGCAACTGTTTTTTTTTTTTGTTTTGTTTTTTTGTTTTTTTTTTAAAGTAGTATAGTCAATACAGAAAGTAGTATTGTTTGTGTGGCAGTTAATACTATTTTCACTAAAACAACACATCACTGCTTTTGCAGAATTCATTTAACCTAAATTCTTTACTTTAATCTTTAAAGATTTCCTGTTTGCTACCAAGCAAGCTAATGTTATGCTAACTGCTGTGTCTAAATACTAAAATAAGTGCTTGAATTTGGCTTTTTGAAATTTAAGTACTGGAAAACTTTAAAAATGTAGTTTTAATGGCCCTTGTTTCAGTCACTATTTCATAACGGTTCCATTTTCTGACAACAGAAACAGAAAAATATATGTAAATGAGAACAGCTTTATAGGGAATCTGGCTGTATTAAAATACTGTATGTGAGAGAGTAGGACACTAGGCAGAATGCAAATACAATGCGATGATGTAATGAATGTTGATTAGCACATGACATCATCTAGCGATGTTTTGCAACTTTCCATTGAAAGTTGTTGACAGTAGTGGTCCTGTTGCTCACCTGGAGTATATTGACGTTATGGTGAAGATGAAGCAATGCCTGGGAAATGCAAATTTAGTCCAGCATGGCTGGAAAAGGCGCCATTATAAAATTTGGTATTATTATTATTATTATTTATTTTGGTTTTATTTATTATTTTGGAATTTAAAAGAAGAAATAAAGAATATGTTTGAATAACATCTCTTGTATAGACCTTGAAAACAAAAACATAGTGCTTGAAAAGTCCTTGGAAGTCCTGGAATTTCATTATGAAGCATCTGTATGAACCCTGTAAAATTAGCCGTGTTTGATCTTAAGCGAGCTGATTTCCCAATTTTAGTTTTTTTTTTTAGTTCTTTACCTAATTGAGTTATTTATTGTGTTCATTCTTGGTACTCTGTATGATTTAATTGCTCTAGGGAACAATAGATGAAATATGGAGCACATTGAGTTAGTTGCTAGTATTAGTTATTCATTCTCATTAATAAAGTATTGATTTATTAATTGTTTATCTATGAGAGTAGAGTATTTTTGTGAGTATTTTTGTGAAGAAAAGATAAAAAGTTTAAACAATAAAGACAAACCTCTCACACGCATACAAACTCACTCACACATATAGATGGGTAACAATTTAAAAAAGAACCGGTGGAGTTTTTATTGTTCAGCTCCACTTGTCCACTGATGAAACATTTTTATCCTGATGGATGGAGATCTCTTCCAGGAAGACTCCAAACCCCCCCTCAAATATCTACATGGCACGAGGGATAACTGAATATGCTGATGTTCATGAAAAGTATGTAAATCATATGATCTGGTCACCAGATCTCAACCTAATTGAACATCAAGGAAAGATTTTTCTACCAGCCTGTTAGACAGCATTCTTCACCACCGTCATTAGAACAGCAACTGAGGGAATATCTTTGGGAAGAATCATTCCAGTACCATTCCAAAGGCACATTGGAGCTGTTCTGGCAGCTCGTGGTGGTCCAACACCTTACTTACTTAATTAAATTCATACCTGCAAACTAGTTGCTTTTTGGCATTTTGAATCAAAATATGTCATTTACGTGAATCGTGTAGATCCAAAGAGGTTTTCTTTTTGGGGTGGGGGGGGGTAAAACTGTAAGAACATTAAGGGCCTGTTCTTTTATTCGTTATATTAAATGTAGACGTGCTCATGCTGTGTGACGCGCTCGTTTTTCGAGATGGAAAGTCCCAACTTTTCAGAATTCCACAAGCGTACCGCAGGTCATGTGACTAGAACCAACCAATCAGCTTCACCCTTTCTCTTTATCCACTCTGAAATCTGCATTTTGAATCTCACGGAGCGGTTTGATTAGTTGGTGAAATTCTGTGTTTTTTACATGATTGAAGGGTGGGGTGCGACCAAACACAACGTTTTTTGTCTCTCTTCTCCATAAATAAACCTAGTAGCAGAGTTTCTGCAAGGGATTTGTGGCGCTGTAAATCCATCCTGTGTGTATATATATCACGTAATTAGCTGCTGCTGCAGGTGTCGTGTGTCGTGTGCCACCTTCAGATTGTCAACAAATCTCATTATCAATTATTTGGTCTGCGCACGGCACAGGGTACATTTACTCACTACATTACTTCTGTTCCGAAAACATGCGTCGGAGAGTAAATACTAAAGTTGTGTCCCAAATTACGTACTATACACTTACACCATGCACTCTGTATTCTACCGTCTAGTGTATGAATTGTAGAAGGGTTAGTATCATCTCAAATGAAGCACTAGTGGGATTTTTTTACTAACCGGAAGTATAAGCTGTTTCCCAGTCAGTGGCAGATGAAGTCATACGCGTGTAATGTGATGCCGCTAGCTTTAGCAGATACCCAGAGTCAACGAAAATAAATTTCCTGTTTACTGTTTGTCAACGTTACCTTTTATTCCCAACATGACCTCAGTCACCATCAGACAGAGGCGTAATCGTTAAGTGGTTGAGGAAGAAAGTGTGCGACCTTCAAATCCTCTAAGGCAGTGGTGCATTTTATATTAAACACTGCGAAGAAGATTAAACTTCACGAAGCGGAGCTTGTGTAGCAGGGAAACACGACAGTGATGCACGAGCACAAATTTATGTCTGTATTCAAAATGCTCCACTGTTCAAGGGGCTGGGGAAACTGGTGCGAGTGGCTTAAAAGCTTTAGTTTAATTCTAGTTTGTTACGCTTGCAGTATAAATTATGTTTATTATTATAACGGAAGCGATCTGTTAGTAACAAGGCTTTGTTGCTCCTCACTCGCGGTGTATAAGCTGTGATATACAGTGGGAGCGCGAGTAAGATCTGTAATGTCTAATTAAAATACTATGATCACAAGTAAAACAATATGCCTAAAGGCAGTGAGTAACAGAATCTCAAGGTGAAAGTGAGTTTTTATTATTAATTTAGGACTGTAGTTTAATTCAGTGCTTTTTTTGCATCCATTAAAATAATGCATATAAACTATTTTATTTATATATATATATATATATATATATATATATATATATATATATATATATATATATAATAAAATACTTGTGTTTATATAATATATTATAGTTTATATTATAAGTATTTATGCTTTATTTTTTTATTGATGCACGAAAAGCACGGAATTAAACTACAGTCCTAAATGAATAATATATATTCTGGTGTGTGTCTATGTGTATTGGGTTCTTTTCAGTCTTATACAGTATCTCACAAAAGTGAGTACACCCCTCACATTTTTGTAAATATTTGATGATATCTTTTCATGTGACAACACTGAAGAAATGACACTTTGCTACAATGTAAAGTAGTGAGTGTACAGCTTGTGTAACAGTGTAAATTTGCTGTCCCCTCAAAATAACTCAACACCCAGCCATTAATGTCTAAACCGCTGGCAACAAAAGCGAGTACACCCCTGAGTGAAAATGTCCAAATTGGGCCCAATTAGACATTCTCCCTCCCCGGTGTCATGTGACTTGTTAGTGTTACAAAGTCTCAGGTGTGAATGGGGAGCAGGTGTGTTAAGTTGCAGCCTTAATGCAAATATTTTTAATACTTTACACTAGGTTTCTTGGAGCTTTAAAGCTATTAATTTGATTATAGCAATGTTTGTTCGTTATCTCTTTGACTAAATATTGGCTGAGTAGCTAGTAGTAACATTTAATGTAACTATAAATGGGTAAATCATACAAGAAGAAGTAAATGAAAAAAGTTAACGTTGATATTTTGCTGTGATATAAGAGGAAATAATCACTCTGGCATGTGCTGTTATTGTAAAATCAACAGTAACTCTGCTTTGTGTTGGGCCGCACCACATCACCCTGTCTTTTGATTGTTACAGTTATTTAATAACCTGAGATGATTTGCTTTGAATGAAGTGTTATCAACATGTCTATATTCATCTTTGCAGAGTTGTCATAATATTTATTATGATAAAGATCTTCTTCTACGTTTGCTGGTACCGTTCAAGACAGAGGCAGCTGGCCGCATATCTCAGTAATCCACGCAACGCCCAGATCGTTATTGTGGGAGGAAGAGCATACCTGCACCAGATGTGCGAGAACCAAAACGTAAGTATGCGTCATCAATTAATTCATTAAGAATGTTTAAAGATGGTAAATTTTCCACTCACAATATTCATTTATCCTATTCTGTTATTTAATCTTCAGTAAGGGAAGCTAAAATAGTGAGTGTTGAATGGCAAAGTTTGCATACTGTCAGGGACGATGGACTGCTATAGAAGAGAAGACACAGGATGTAAATAATCCAGAATACCATAGATTAGAGCTGGCCAATATGACAAAAATATCCTATCACGATACTTGAGGACATTTCTACGATACACGATATATATCACGGTATATAATGTAGCTAGCAACCTGTCTGCGAAAGAGTAGTAAAATAAGAGTTTGATGATACTGTAATGCCTACAAAGATGAAGAAGAGCAAGTGTTTTATTTATTTATTTATTTGTTTGTTTTATAATTACATCATAGCCGTTCATTTACAGCACCCATTCAGTAACATTTAATTTGTAATTATTAAAAAATATTACAGATGCACCGATGCTAAATTTCATAGCCAATACAGATAATCGATTATTCAGAGTGATATCGGCCGATACCGATAGTTCTGCTTTTTATGCCTTCTTATAAGTTAATAATAACTAATTTAAAAGAATTCTGAAAGAAATGCAAATAAAAACTTTATTCTCTCCATTTCAACAAGTTGTTTGACAGTAACTGGTCTCATCAACAGAAAACACATCACTCTAATTAACATTAACACATGAACTCAATTCTCAAGATTTCTTAACTTATTGAATGTTATTAATTCATATTAACATGGACTGAATTCTAAAAAAAAAAAAAAAAAAAAACTCCTGTTAGTCTCACATTCACTCACCACAAACAAAAGCATTTCTACTTCATCAACATCAAACTGGTAATATATAAACTTTTTTATATATTAACATTAATTGGATATGAAACATACTACGCTACAACTTAGGGATGTCATGAGAACCGATACTTCGGTACCAAGTCGGTACCAACACTCTTAAAACGTGACGGTACTTGTTTTTCTGCAGTAGCATGAGTATCGATTGTAATAAAGGTGCAGAGGTTGCAATTCTTCCGGACCTGATGGGGGCAGCCTTTATCGGCCGATACATCGGTGCATCTCTAAAAAAAAAAAAAAAAAAAAAAAAACACATCACCATACTGACATTATCTCAGAAAAGTGTATTGCGTAATCATTTATCACGATATCGATATTTATATCGATATATTGATCAGCGCTACCATATAGCACTTTTAGTTAAAGTTATACTTAATATTTATAGTCTGTGTTTAGCTATACAAAGCTTGTTTCATCTGTGGTCTCTGAATGACTTCTCTGTATTCTGTTCTTCCTCAAAATGTCCACAGCAACATATGTTTTCCATTTTTTTATTATTATTAGCAAAATCAAAGCAGCTGGACTACATAGAGTTTTATCATCTGTTACTCTCTTTTATACATGTCTTAAATGACACGATGTTTGTACTGATCTACTGTGACTAACTATTATACAGGAACCTTTATGTACCCAAAAATTTATATCAGCATCAACTCTGACTTTATAACGTTCAGTAAATTGTACACTTGATATAACTGTGTGTAAGATGAACATTATTTATGCTATACAATTGTAGTTGTGAATAAAATTATCACCCCAACCCCCCGGTTTTATAGACGTCAATCTGGCCAAATTGGTACGGCGTTCAGGACGATGGCTCCGTAGGCGAACCGTCTGTTTCTCTTCCTCCATCTTCATCCCTATCTCAACTGGACTTACCCCCTCCATACGAGGCTGTTTCTGGAGGTAAGGCCTACAAGCATGGTTTCCTGTGGTTACATTGTGTTCCTAAGGTCTACAGTTATCGTACACTCATTTAACCAGCTTCACTTCATAAAGTTTAAGATGACTATAACAGATTTGTCCAAGGGGAGATGGTGAGCGGAAGTGGCTTTAAAAATAGTAGCAGAACACTTCCTTGGACTGTGCACATTAACAATTGACTTGCGTAAGCTGTGGTGTGATTAAAGTGATTTACCGATGGTCAGTCACCAGTTGTATTGTGTTTGTGGGATTTAGGAAGGACTGTGTTCCGCTAATACTTTGGTTAGCTGACAGTTCTTTTGTTTTTTTGACACAGACTGCTTTTTAAATGTGCAGTTGCTGATCATATGTGAGCTTCACCGAGTATTCACTTATATCAGACAATGAATGCCCAGATAAAACATTTTAGTTTGAAAATTTTAACAAATTTTTTAATAAACAAGCTTTCTGAGAGGTTTATAATTTCTCTTAAAAATTGGATTAGCATGACCCCAGCAGGGCATTTACATTCTATCTGTTGAATTCAATGAGTCAAATTCGTTACATTTAAGTAAATTCATTTAGCTTAACTATGAGATTCATTCATTCTCCTATACAGATTTTTTTTTTTCTTTTTTTTTTTTTTTTTGCTGATATTATGACCTGGACAAAGCAAAGGAGCAGCCACGGTTAATCCAAACCTATTTTCCTGGTTGTTTCTCCTTGTCCTTCCCACTTACATTTACCTAAATAAAAGCAAACTATGGAAGCTTTGTTTTTCTTTTATTTTTTGTTTGTTTGGTTGCTTTTTTTAGGGGGGGAAACTCACCTGAACTTGTTAACAAGACTTTTGAACTTATATACGTCCACTTTAGTAGGAACACCCATACACCTGCTCATTTATACAGTTATCCAATCAGCCAAGTATGTGGCAGCAGCGCAGTGCATAAAATTATGCAGATACAGGTCAAGAGCTTCAGTTACTGTTCACATCAAACATCAGAATGATGTGTGGCTAACTATGGCATGGTATTTGGTGCCAGATGGGCTGGTTTGAGTATTTCATAAACTGCTGATCTCCTGGGAATTTCACACACAACAGTATCTAGAGTTTACATAAAATGGTGCAAAAAAAAAACAACAAAACCATCCTGTGTGCAGAGAATCTGCAGGCTGAAACACCCTGTTGATGAGTGAGATCAGTGGAGAATGACCAGTCTGATCTGAGCTGACAGGAAGACTATATTAAATCAAACAATCACTCTTTACAACTGTGTTGCACAGAAAAGCATCTCAGAATGCACAACGCATCAAACCTTGACATGGATTGGCTACTACAGCAGAAGACCATATCAAGTTCTATGCCTGCCAAGAACAAGAATCCGCAGCTATCTTGGGTACAGACTCGCCCAAACTGGACACTTATCAACCAGTCCATCTGGTACCGACACCCATGCCACAGTTAAAGTCACAGAGATCACACTTTTCCCACATTCTGATGTTTGATTATGAACATTAATTGAAATTCTTGACCTGTATCTGCATGATTTTATGCATTGTGCTGCTACCATATGATTTGCTGATTGGATAACTGCATAAATCAGCAATCGTACAGGTTTTCCTATTAAAGGAGACAGTGCATGTATGGTGAGTGAGAGAGAGTTTGTTCATTCAGAAAGGCACTCAGGCCTAATTCAGGGTCTTTCAGTGTTTCTCTGCTCTAAACAGTATTATCTGCTCAGCATTTTTGTTATCAGTTAGTCAAGTTTTTCAGTGTGTACAGTTATTTGGTGTATACAAAGCTTTTAAAAAGTTCCATGAAATGGTAAACTGAGGAATGTGAGTTTACACAAGGACCAGAAGATTAGGTGACATTGTGAAGATCGGGCTGGTATTAGCCAGAGTTTCAACATTAGCATGAGTCATAGTGACAGTGTACAGTACACATGTTGCTTCATGTATACAGATAGCAGCGCAACAGGCAGGAGTGGTGTTTTGGAAACAGTCATAACTGCGTGAAAGGATCTTTATCACTTTACATGTTTCAATGTTAAACACAACAAGATGCTAAAACAGCATTCTCTTGAGCAGAGTTCTTTTGCACCAGTATGGACTTATTCAGAATAGCATCAGCTAAACATATTAAACATGAATAGAGTAAATGGTGTGTATAGTGAATGGACAGTTACCTCACCAGTGACTGATTAAAATGCATTTCTATTAACATATCTACCAAATTGTTTGTTGTTGTTTTTTTTGTTTTTGTTTTTTAATTATAAACCTGAACAAGTTCTTTACTCCAGTGGGCAGCTCATATTTTGGATTTCACAACCCTGTCCCTCTGGATTTTAAAACTGTCTCCATTACTTTTTGTAGGGGACACGGCACTGTCAAGACATCATGGCATAAACATGTTACATTTCTACCTCTGCTGCCACTCTTAGCTCATTCATAACTTTAGCATGACCAGCCTCTGTCAAAGACACAGAAGATCATATTGCTGCCGGTAACCAATTAATCAACCGATTAATAACCAATTAAAATTTATACTGAATAAAAACATAACACTCAACATATTGCTGAACTTTATTACAAAAATGAACAATAAACGGTACTGACTGTACCATTTATTTTAATTAAATAAATATTAATATATATGAACTATTAATAAATATTAGGCTTGCTGCGATAGACTGTGTTCCCGGTGTTTGGGCCGCACCCCGATTACATCACTTGCCCACCGCGGCACCGCCCCCACCGTCGTCTTGCCTTTTTAGAGTAATAAAAATTATTTAGTTCAGTTAGAGAACGGATGCTACAATTAAAAAGTGAACACCACGTCTGCTCAGTTCAGCATGAGCCAAATGAGTCCGAGACGCAGCGCAGATCAGCAGGAGTCGGATTTCGTTTAGCACGAGTGAGACTGAGGCGAGCTGACTGACACGACGATGACTGAAGATTTGGCTTCAAAAGTTCTATGTTTAATATAAGCGAGGTTGTAATTGTTGTGGTTTTCATTAAGACTAATAATGAACCCACCATTCAAGCAGTTGCTGCCCTGAATTGCCGCTAATTCGAAAGTGAAAGTGAAATGCACAAGCGAGGGGTGAAGCCCCCACATTACTGGTGTTGTCATACGACGATTAACAGGTGGGAAAATTTCCTCACAGTCACACTGCCTAATAAATATTAAAGAAAATAAAGATATACACCCAAACTGAACCAAAAAGTAACACTCCAAATAACAAATGAAAATAGACATCCAAAATGAATTTAAAAAAAAAACAAAAAAACATTTCAAATAACACAACAAAATTTCAGTGATCGTTTTTATTTTGCCTCTACAGGCCACTCTCATACTGTAAAATGACAGTGGACCTTTCTCTGTCACTCCCGCAATGGACGCAGGATATTTTGCAACTTGCTTTGCAATATTATAATGTTATTTTGCAGATAACCGGTAGTTCTAGCAATCGGTTATGCGTTCTGATTAATGCCATGTTACCATGAAGCAATGATATATTTTGATTAGTTTATCACATTGTAAAGAAAGTCAGTCTAGCACTAAAAAAATGGCATAGAAACAGTATCCTCACAAGGTCGCCATTTGCTTTGAGAACCTCCTTCACCATCTACACACAGTAGAGTCATAAACAGACAACTGCAGGCAAGGTGAGAAGATGACTGTGTAACGGTAGCATTAGCTTTAGCAGAGAGCTTTTCACTTTGTTGCTGTGTGCCAGGGAAATGGTTGTTTCTTCTTCACACCACTCTTTCACAATTGCAGTATTTCATTTATTGTATAATGCACTCAGATATTTGGAGTGTGCATTTTCTCTTCAGTATGACAGTGTTGCCCTTTCTCTCTTCTTGCTTTAGCCGATGACCTGAAGCCTCCTCCGTACAGCGAGTTTGCTCAGAACGACGACACGGACACGTCTCAGAGCATCGCAATCCCAGAGGGCAACAATTCGAGCATCAGCGATGACCCGCCTCCATACACTCCCACTGCCAATCAGCACACCAGCATTCAGTGCCAAGCGGAGCCTGAGGGGAGATCCAGCTAGTCTCTTCCAATGTCATTTCTCAATTTTGTTCACAGCAAGGGCTGTACTTCTCCATGCAGTTGCTCAGCGTTTAGTTAGGGACTCTATTTTTGTGTGTCAGTTTTACTCTTGATAAAGGTGCGTAAGGTGGATTCTAGACATCCTAAAAGATTTGGGGAATTTGGTAGTTAAAAAAAGAAAGTGGCTTAATAATTTTCTCTTCTAGAAAGATGAGATGGTGAGCTGCTTTGGTATTAATGGGTGCTTTAAGCTCACTCATGCCTTATTTTGAGTTTCTCTTGTATAACCAGCATCATGATGATAACACACTTGTGTACCATGTTTTCTAGATAATATGTCGCACCGGATACAAGTATGAATTCTTTCTGCTTAGAGCACACATTCATATATACATTGCTTTGTTGGGTAAGTCACTGTAATGTGTCCATCCTCTTATTTCACATACCGTATGTTCTGCTCGTTAAACAGCATTTAAGCACACCTAAAGCCTTGTTTTTGCTACTGAAAATGTCATTACACATTTTCTTTTACTTTTAGACTGAAACCTCTTTATTTACTTGATAAGGAGCTTTTGTTGGTGTGAACACGGCTGCTCTGATACTCATTTCTGCCAGCAGTTATCTGTCTATCACTAGTGGAAATGTCAAGTTAATAGAAGTGTGCGCTCCAGTAACTGTCCTGTAACAAATGACAGAACGCCTACCCTAAAACAAACTCATCACTGTATAGTTTACAGCATCTGCATCTTATAGTCTGGAAAATATGGATATACACAAAAAAACACACCACCAAATTGTTCTTATCCTATATGCATTTCAACTTTCTGACATTTATAGATCTAATGACTGATTTAGTGCAGGGGTGGACAAATGAAGAATTCATTAGCTAGACCTCCTTGCACGTGGAAGCTGCAGTGTGTTGCCCAGATTCATAATTAGGTTGCCCAGAAACTTAAATCTTAAACTTAAACGCCTAAGTAATGTAGGTAGGTAATGTAATTTTACTTAATTATGGATAGCTAGTTAAGCTCATTAGTACAGAATAAGGGAAACAAAACAAGTGTCCAGGGAGTCCTTAATCTCATATAATAAAGGTTTAATGTATCAAAAGTCACAAAGTAGTTGTTGAACATCCCGGCTATGATTGCAGTATAAATAGTTAAATTTCGTTAATAATGCAATTTGCATATGGTTCTTGCATAAGAATTATACGACAGCTTTGCACTGGAGCTTGTATCGATTCGTTTTCATTAGCGTTTCCGCTTACTACACATATTGAATTTTTTTTATTATTATTTATTTATTTTTTAAAAAATTAATAAATATTGTCTTCTGTAATCAGCCTAGTAAACAAAAGAATCTTAGTAGTAGTAGTGTAGCAGGAAGCGGGATTCGGAAGCATGTGCTATAGTTACAGCATCTTCGTGTGTCTTATCAGTGCATTACTTTTAAACATGCCATACTTCAATAGTTAGTAAAGAGTATGGTTTGTTTTTCTTTCTCTGGTTGAAGGTTGAACCTACCTGTTGGACCACCAGGCAACTATGAATAAAAAAATTTAAAATAATAATAGCCTGTGCACGAAATCTGCTAGTCCCGGACACCTGGGCTCCTGATTTGTCCACCCCTGTTGTGTATTCACCATGAATTAATTGTGCATAAGCATGCAGGTTGACCAGTGCCCTGTAAGAAGCAGAAGATTTTTCATATGTAGACGTGTTGAAAAACATTTGTTCTTGTCTCTATAAATGCCCAAAGGGAGAGGATTCTGTGCAGAGGTTTAACCTCATGTTTATGCATAACCTCGCTTTGTATGTGAAGACAATTTCTAAAACTATCCCTAAGCACTTTTTACGTCTTGTAATTGCCTTACTTTTGTCTGTGTGTACTGTAAGTAGACATATGCCGATAATCGGGTGTACAGTATAGCTCAATATTCAATTCAGTAGTGTTATCTTGGACACTTAAAAATATCAGAACCATCCTTGCATTGCATTCATGAGGAATTAAGTTTGTCTCATTCAGAAGGCTGGGTCTTTTCCCCTGCAGCCCTCATATAATGAATGAGACGCGTTTCCTTTTCAGTTATATGCTGCTATGCTTGTGAGAACAGATCCAGATAAACATTTTATTTTCTTAACTTGATATCAAGATGTAACCGTGATAAATGTTACTCACTGTGATATGACAATGTAATATCGGCACACGCCTATTTGTAACCGGCGAATATAATTAACGATTATCGGAGTCCACGCGGCAATGATGATGCGTGTAAATGCAGAGAGTATGCCCGCCGTACTCTTTGGCCTATCAGGTGACCGTAATGACTTTATACATTTACGCCACACAGTAATGAACTCGACTTCTTTGTGATTTCTTTCAGTATGTGTGTTTGATAGTAGATGTTCATATAAATCTTTTGTGTTTTGAAGAATGTATGACTGTACAGTTGTCAAATGTATCAGGTTAACATACGCTTACTGGCCAATTTATTAGACGCACCTACCTTATTGGTGGCTCTACCATTGTTACACAAAATACCATGTCAGTGTCACTACAGAACTGAGAACAAACCACCACCCAAATAATATCTGTTTAGCAGTGATCTTGTAATAGTCCCTTTCCACTAATGGATAAAGCTAACATTTTACAGAGCAACAGATGGGGTACAATCAGTATTTAAACACCTGTAAAGTGGCCTGTATGGTTGGTGAATCTGTTAAAATGGTCAATAAGTAGCTACCATGTAATAGACTGGCAACTTAATGTAATGGGATCAATACTTTTTTATTATTAAAGCATCTTGGTAAAACACGTAGATCTAGTGTATTTAGTCTTCATAAAGGTTCTCTGTCAAATACTTTATTCTGGTATCAACATGGGCATGATAATCAGTAAAATATATCACAATCAGGCATGTACCAATAATTTGTTATACAATATGTCGTCATAAAGCATATACTATACGTAAAGGTTACATAAAAATAAGTATAAAGTTCTAGATATACACTATTCAGCCATAACTTTAAAACCACCTGCCTAATATCGTGTAGGTCCCCTTTGTGCCACCTAAATAGCTCTGACCGATCAAGGCATGGAGTCCACAAGACCGCTGAAGGTGTGCTGTGGTATCTGGCACCAAGACATTAGCAGATGATCCTTTTAAGTCCTGTAAGTTGTGAGGTGGGGCCTCCATGGATCGATTTTTTTTTTTTTTTTTTTGTCCAGCACATCCCACAGATGAGATCGGATTGAGATCTGGGGAATTTGGAGGCCGAGTCAACACCCTGAACTTTTTGTCATGTTCCTCAAACCATCCCTGAACAGAGATATATATATATATATATATATATATATATATATATATATATATATATATATATATATATAGATATATATATATATATAGATATATATATATATATAATAGATAGATAGATAGATAGATATAGATATATAGGTCAGTGGTTGCCATCCTGTCCAGTCTGTCCCCTGCCTTGTGCCCCAAGTTCCCTGGGATAGGCTCCAGGCTCCCCCACAAAACATGAAGGATAAGTGGTATGGAAAATGTTAGTATGTTTATGATTACGGATACACACTTACACATCATGTTCATAGATTTATAAGTACAAAGTTTATTAAATACCAAAAACAATAGTCTGAGTACATTTTCCTCCTCACTGTATATGGTGAGTAGAGGTGATAAAATTAGCAGTGGATCTGGATGTACCTGTTGCTGCTGAGTGTATAATATAAGAGAGATGTGAATAAACACACAAACTAGTTAAAAAGAAGTCCCGTCTTTATTCGTGTACATGTATTCATGTATTCAAGAATTTGGAATTTAAAAGGTAATTATCATGTATAGCTCACTGTAGCCACTAGAGAGCAATGAAATACCATTTTTTGAGACAAACCCAGCTTGTCCCTACAGCGTTAAACACAACCTGCAGTGTTTCTTTGCCTTGCATTTTTTTTGTTGTTGTTGTTTTGTTTTTTGTTTTGTTTTTTTTGTCTAAGCAAACTTAAAGAAAGAAAGAAAAGAGATGATGAAACATCTGTTCATAATTGCTATAATAAAAGTGAACATAGAATTTTACTTGTTTTGTGGGTGTTCCACAACGTTAAATGTAACTATGAATGGATTTAAAGAAAAAAAGAAAAAAAAAAGCGTCATTCTGTAATGAATAAAAATGGTTAGTGTTGGCAAATTTCTCTTGTATAAGAGGAATAAAAGGATGTTCTGTTAAATGCAAGTACTCAACTTTGGGGTAGTAGCAGTAACTCCACTGTATGTTAGCCCACTCCATCACTGATAAATTTCCTATAACATCACACCCCAAAGTTTGAACTGATCCTGATGAATGAAGGGGCCAAGACACTGCAAGCTTCCGGTGGTGGAGATGACAATAAATTAAAATAAAAACCAGCATTGAGTGTCTTAGTAAAGTTTTAGGCATCCAAACAGGTGGGGTTTACCTGAGGTGGTATTTGGATTATGGTGGTGGAGATAACACATCACTATGAAATCTCCCGTAGGTGTTCAATTGGGTTGAGATCGGTTGAGTGTGAAAGCCATAGTATATGATTTACATAATTTTCATCCTCACCAAACTTTTCAGTGAGCCCTCGTGCCCTGTGGCGGAATCATCCTAAAAGAAAATGGAAATGTAAACTTTTTTTAGAATAAAACAGTAAAGGTGGTGCTCTAAGGGACAAGTGGACCAAATCATCCCAGCAAAATGCCCCTCATTGCATAACAGAACCACCATTTAATTTGTTCCGCGTCTGTATATACCGTATTATTTAATTATTTAGTGTTTGAACTGCAGGTGAAGGTGACAATGTTTAATGATGGCATTTAATATGGATTGAAGATTGTGAAGTGTTGAAAATCTGAGATTGGATTGCCCCTTCATCGCTCTACTGTGTGTATCTGATAACTATCTGAAGACTCAAAACGAGCAGCCATATCGTGTAATCCAAAGCTATGGTGACAGCCAAATTACAGCTTCATTTGATAAGATCTTATATCTGATTCAGTCCTCAGGTTTCTCTTATCTCGAGTCACTAATGAAGGAACAGAGTAACAAATGTCCCTTACACATGGGGACCATACGCACGGCAATTAGTGAACATATAAAAGCTGCTTTGATTTATTATTACTGCCATTAGCGAGGACAGATGTGTTTATAAAGAAAAGCTCACTAGGTTTTAATTATTGCTCTTTTTTGCTGTCGGCAGTTGAAACAAATCTCTGTTTAAAATAAAGAAAAGAAAATTAAATCTATTTTTGAGTCTTTGTGTCTCTGCTACCAGTGGTGGAGGAATTACATCAGTTCCTTTGGGGAAATATGACCATTAATACACTTAAAGGACAGTGACAGAGATTTTCCTTTGGGGGAGCGATATCAAAAGTATTGGGTTACAGCTTTGGGAAAAGTCTTACTCGGATCAAACTGAAGGTCAGACGCTTGGACCAATTTTTCAGCTAATGCTGAAACCTTTATTTTTCATAAATGTATTTGCTGTGCTTGTGAGCAGATTTGGTAAACCCCTCTTAATAAAAAAAAAAAAAAAGTATTTTTTACGCATTTTGATTTGTAATTTTTCATTATTTATAACCTATAAATTATTAACTTATAACTCTCGTATGGATCTGGAAGAGGAGCTGGAGACGAGCACTGCCCTATCTCTTGCTCTATCTCGCTGCTCTAAGAGATTGCACAAAGATCGGACACGTGCATCTGTCCTGTGCTAGATACTAAACTGTCAGGCTCCAAACCACTAGCTAGAGAGCTTAAGACATTCAGCCCAAAGACAAAATGCCTGTTCAGATAATGGGAAAAGCTGACAGTAGACAGTGACGGAATTATGTACAGGACAACCAAAGCCCACAAACAGTTGGTCCTATCAGAACAGTACAAAGGAAAAGTACTGGAAGAGCTGCACAATAACATGGGACACCAAGGTGCTGACCGCACAGTATCTCTAGTACGTGAACGCTTCTTTTGGCCCTATATGCAATCTGACGTTGAGCACTATGTGACAAAAGCTTGCACCTGTCTCAAGCAGAAAAAGCCATGCCATGAAATGAGAGCTCCCTTGAAAAATATTGTGACAACACAGCCATTTGAACTTGTATGTATTGATTTCCTCCATCTCGACTGATGCAAAGGTGGATACGAGTACATCCTTGTCATTGTTGACCATTTCACCCGTTTTGTTCAAGCATATGCCACCACATCAAAGTCAGGGAAAACTGCTGCAAACCTCATCTTCAATGACTTTGCTCTCAAGTTTGGGTTTCCCTCCCGTATTCATCATGACCAAGGAGGAGAGTTTGAAAATCAGTTGTTCACTCACTTAAAGAAACTCAGTGGCATGGCCTGGTTCAGAACACCACCATATCACCCGATGAGGAATGGCCAAGGGGAGCGGATGAACAGAACATTGTTGCAAATGCTTAAGACGCTGACTGAAACACAGAAATCAAACTGGAAAGAGTCTCTGAACAAACTGGTGTATACCTATAACTGTACCCGTTGTGAAGTGACAGGTTACTCACCATTTTATCTGCTGTTTGGGAGATCACATAGGCTTCCAGTTGACATGCTGTTTGGACTGTACACAGAGTCAGGATCCAGTCAACCAGACTATGTGGAGAAATGGAGACGGGGTATGGAGGAAACATACACCATTGCAAATGAGAATACTCAGAAAGCTGCTGAGAGGAGTAAAAGGTATTACGATACCAAAGTGAGGAGTTCAGTGCTACATCCTGGAGCGCGGGTACTGATCAAAAACCTGACACCAAGAGGAGGACCAGGTAAACTCCGTGACTACTGGGAAAATACAGTTCACACAGTGGTGAGACGAATGGGATCTGATCTGCCAATCTATGAAGTGAGACCAGAAAGGGGTAAGGGACATTCCAGGGTCCTGCATAGAAACCTGCTCATGTCCTGTGATCACTTACATTTTGAGGCACAGCCTGAACTAACCAAAAAGGACAAAAGTAAACAGAAAAGAAGGCACACGCATGTGTCATAGCCAGAAGACTCAGATGAAGACAGTGGAGATGAATATGACCTTCATTATGAGCCAATTCAGGTCCCCACACCACCAGCAGTAACTACTGAGAGACATGTTAAGCAAGAGAGACATGCTGAACGTGAGCCTGATCCAGTAGTTCAGAGAGTTGAACTAGCAGTCCCTGTTGCCATGCCAACCCAGCCTCTCATTGGAGATCAGCCGGTAAGATAATTCAAGTAAGTATAACGCTGATCAGTCATCTATTAGGATGGCCTGAATCCTGCACTCTGGGATCAATTGCTTTAGTCTCCACCCACATACCTGGAGGAAGTGCGGTATGCTTTCATTCGAGTAAAGCTCTCGTGGAAGTAACACCGACCGTCATGCTTGTAACTTATTTCCCCTCTATATAGATAGGGGGACAACACTGACGCCCAAACTTATCGTTCCACAGATTCAGTTTGAGGACTGGTTTGTGAAGATAGATCTAAAAGGTGCATATTTCCACATAGAAATATTGCCCAATCACAGGAAGTTCCCGAGGTTTGCGTTGGAGGCAACGCATACCAATATTGGGTTCTTTCCTTTGGGCTAGCTTTATCCTCTCGCACCTTCACAAAGTGCATGGATGTCATTCTGACTCCATTGTGACTCCAGGGCATCCATGTACTAAATTACCTGGATGACTGGTTAATTCTAGCACAATCCAGGGAACTGGTGGTTCAACATCGAGATGTTGTTCTCACCCCCATGAAGAGCTTGGGGCTAATGCTGAACCTCAGAAAAGTATGCTCTCTCCAGTGCAGTGGACAACTTTTCTAGGGGTTATATGGGATTCTACTATGATGAGGGCTTTTCTATCCCCAACATGCATAGGATCAATCCTATCAACATTGAGCCAGATAAAGCTGGATCTTATCATCCGCTCCAGTCTCTACAAGAGACTGTTGGAGCGTATGGCAGTAGCAGCCATCATCATACCTTTAGGCCTACTGCACAGGAGACCATTTCAGTGGGGGCTGGAAAGTTGGGGGTCTCTTCTGAGGACAAAACCTCTGAGAGTAATCAGTGTGATGTGGCGATGCCTATTTTCTCTGAGAATTTGGAAGTGTCCCCGGTTTCTAGCCTTGGGTCACACTCTAATGGTGTCTCCTTATCGCAAGACGGTAATGACAGACATCTCCCTCATGGGCTGGGGTGCGGTCTTAGATGGCTGTCCAGCTCATGGTCTCTGGAGCGGCCCTCATCTGGAGTGGCATATAAGTTGCCTAGAAATGCAGGCCATATTTCTAGCACTGAAATTCTTTCTTCCTCAATTGAGAGGTCACCATGTGTTGACAGACAACACAGCGGTGGTCTCATATATCGACCACCAGGAAGGATTATATTTGCGCCCAATGTTCAGGCAGGCACAGCTCATTTTTCTCTGGGCAGAGGGAAAGTTTTTGTGAGTGAGTGCAATGTACATTCTGGACAACTGGAATGTGGGGCAGACATCCTGTTGAGGCAGAGGCTGTGTCTCAGGGATTGGTGGCTCCATCCACAAGTGATGGACTCCATATGGCGGAGGTTTGGCCAAGCAGAAGTGGATGTGTTCACCTCCAAGGAGACAACACACTGCCTGCTGTGGTTTACCCTCACTCCTCTCGCACCATTAGGGCTGGACGCCATGGTGCACATGTGGCTGAGATCACATCTATATGCTTTTCTCCCGATCGCTCTGCTTCCACAAGTTCTAGTGAGAGTTCGCCAAGACTGTCTATGTCTGCTGCTAGTAGCACCTTATTGGCCAGCTCGAATATGGTTCTCAGAGACAATATCCCTGCTAGACGGCACTCCTTCGGAGATTCCCATCCACAGGGATCTACTGTCTCAAGCCGGAGGGCTGATTTATCACCCTCGGCCGGAACTATGGAAACTGTGGGTCTGGCCCCTGAGAGGCACCAACTCATAGATTCTGGTCTCACAGCTGAGGTTGTAGAGACGATGTAGAATGCTAGAACACTATCCACGATGAAATTGCATGCGCTCAAGTGGCAACTTTTTGTCTCGTGCTGTGAGGAACATCAGCTAGACCCAGCGAACTGCGCAATAGCTACAGTCCTGTAGTTCTTACAAGGACGTTTCTCAGCTGGTTGGCTCCTCCTACAATCAGAGTCTATGTGGCCGCCATTTTGGCCAGCCATGCCCCTATTGATGGAGTGTCTTGCAGTGACCCTCAGGCTCAGATCCTTTGGAACAGGCTGTACCCTCGGTATGATGGAGTGGGTATTCTCATTCCCACAGCATTCAGCTAACACAATGTGGAGTTCCCTTTGAAAGGGAATGTCTGGGTTACACATGTAACCCTGTTCCCTGAGAAGGGAACGAGATGTTGCATAGCTTTGTCATACCGGGGTAGGCCTGTGAATTGTATCTTCGCTTCAGATAATAGAGGCCGACGGCGCGGTTCACAGTTGTCATTTATATATCACGCGAAGCACTTAATTGCCACGTCACCTTCCCACAGCATTCAGCTAACGCAACGGCTCGTTCCCTTCTCAGGGAACAGGGTTACATGCGTAACCCAGACATTTTGTAGCTTCTTTATAAATAAAATCATTGGTATCAGATCACAAATTTCACCTGTTTCAGGTCAAATTTCATACATTTCAACCACTAGTTCTTCTCGGCTTCCTACACTTCAGTCCATATCTCTTTCTGATCTGTTAGACATTATCTCCCATATGAAACCAACCACCTGTTCTCTTGATGCTATTCCTACTAAGTTGTTCATAGACATACTGGACATTGTTTCTCCAAGTGTACTCTCCATCATTAATAGCTTCAAGGCTTGATTACTGCAATGTTCTGTATGCTGGAATTAGCCAGTCTTCACTCACACTTGCAGCTTGTACAGAACGCTGCAGCTCACTTTTTGACTGGGACCAAAAAGAATGAACATATCACACCCATCTTAGCCTCACTCCGCTGATTACTGGTAAAATACAGAATTTCAGGATTCTATTGTTTGTTTTTAAAGCCTTGCATGGTCTATTTATATAGATCTCCTCTGCTTTCCCTCTTCTTCATGTTCGCTCAGATCCTCCTCTCAGATGTTACTAGCTATTACAAAGTCACTATTAAAAACCAAAGGCAATATGACCTTTTCTGTAATGACACAGATTCTTAGGAATAGTTTGCCCCGCTCTACCATAACGTCTCCTACAATAAATAAATTTAAATGGTCATTTAAAACTTATTTCTTCTCTCAGGCTTATTTATAATCTGCCCTGTCTAGCTGCTTATTCTCTAGTCTTAGTTATACCTGATTTGTTTTCTTATAGTAGTTATTTGTTTATGTATTTATCTTAACTATATTTTATGTTCTATTTTAATGCATTTCTTATTATGCATGATGCGCAGCACTTGTCAACACCCATGTTGTTTTAAATGTGCTATATAAATAAATTTGACCTTGACTTTGATAAACACCAGAGGTGGTTTTGGCTCACACAGAGAAGTAGCTATATGGAAAAGTACCTCATGAACACGGTTAAATATGGTGGTGTCTCTTTAATGTTTTGGAAATGTTTTTCTGCCAGAGGACATGGACGTTTTGTTAGGATACATGGCATCATGGACTCAACAGATGTTACAGAGCTTTGTAATGGTCAGAAATAAAGAAAGTCTTCAGTACAGAGGACTTTTTGTTTTGTAGTTTTTCAGTAATGTGACAAGTCTCACTTATTAACTTCAGTAAAGAGAAAAATGGTAAGACTGGTGAGGGTATCGCTGATTACAGTGACTATAACTGGAATTAATGTATTTCAAGGATGTTCCATGACATTAAGCATACAAACACACATGCATAAATGTATGCATGGATAAAATACTCTATTTAACATGTTCATTTCTTTAAAAAAAATTTAATGCTTGGGTTGGAAAATTGTTGTACAATAGGAATAAACCATTTTGGGATGTGATGTTATAGGAAAATGATAAACTTCAGGAGGGAAAGAGTAACTCCTCTTCACTTCATGTGTTATAAATTACATTTTGAAATATTTCAGCTTAGTGTATACAGTTTAATGTTTAGTAATGTTCCACATTTAGTAGCTAACTCATTTGCTAATCCCATAAGGCCTGATTTCAGGAGGTGATAGAAGAGTGAAGGTTGCAGAATGACATGTAAGTGACAAGCTTTGAACCACAGTTCTCACATCCAGCAAATAGTGACATTGTACAAAGACTCAGTGTCATGGACTTAAACACTGGGAAAGTGGAGGAGTTATAACAGGTGAGTGTGAAAGGTCAGAATGTCCCAGCTGATGTCAACTTGTAAACTACATAACTCTTGTGTGTGTGTGTGTGTGTGAGTGAGAGAGAGAGAGAGAGAGAGAGAGAGAGAGAGTAAGTGCATGTGTGCGTGAATGCGTGTCTGCATGCATGTGTGTTTGTAAAGGGTAAGACTTTTGCTAGGGCAAGAGACTTGCTAAAGAAATCCTTTCTGTAAAAGTTAATTTTGCTGTTTAAGTTTTCTATAAGGAGAGTTTTTGACATTGTTTCCTTCACAAAAGCTGAGAAAAAAGGGGGGGAAAGTGTCTCCCTTCTCCAGTGCCTGAATTTTTTTGGATTAATTTCTGGTCTTTGTGTGGTTTTTGACATGTCATTGGAAATTGCATCTAATACCATTCAAAACAAGCTGCTAGACTTGTTTGCTGGATTACTGCATTTTGGCAACTATCAAAAATCTATTACGGGGTTACTCTTCAAAATTCACTCGATAGTATCCTATAACACAAGTCAAGTGTAATAGCCTGTGGACTTAAGTTTCTTTGATGCCTATCCAATCAAAACCACCCAGAACTACAAGAACAGCCTCATTGCGCAGGGCGATTTTCACCTAAGTATGATCAAGAGCTTGTGGTTGCGAGGTGGGGCCTCCATGGCCTGGGCATGTTTGTCCAACATATCCTATGGATGCTCAATCGGACTGAGATCTGTCAACACCTTGAACTCTTTGTCATGTTCCTCAAACCATTCCTTAATAAGTTTTGCAGTGTGGCAGGGTGCATTATCCTCTTGAAAGAAGCCACTGCCATTAGGGAATACCGTTGCCATAAAGGGGTGTACTTGGTCTGCAACACTGTTTAGGTACATTGCCCAGAGGATCACACTTCCTTCACCGGCTTACCTTCTTCCCATAGTGCATCCTGGTGCCATCTCTTCCCCACCTTCTTCCTTCGCTCCCTGGTCCCGTTCTGATGCTCACATGCCCATTGTGGGCCCTTCAGCTCACATGCCCATTGCAGGTGCTGCTGACATGGGTCAGCATGGGCACTTTGACCAGTCTGCAGCTACACAGCCCCATATGCAGCAAGCTGTGATGCACTGTGTGTTCTGATACCTTTATTCCATAGCCAGCATTAACTTTTTCAGTAATTTGTGCTACAGAAGCTCTTCTGTGGGGTCGGACCAGATGGGCTAGCCTTTGTTCCCCATGTGCACCAATGAGCCTTGGGCGCCCATGACCCTGTCGCTGGTTCATCGGTTGTCCTTCCTTGGACCAATTTTGGTAGGTACTAACAACTGCATAGTGGGAACACCCCACAAGACCTGCTGTTTTGGAGATGTTCTGACCCAGTCGTCCAGTCATCACAGTTTGGCCCTTGCCAAAGTTGCTCAGATCCTTATACTTGCCCATTTTTCCTGCTTCCAACACATCAACTTTGAGAACTGCAAGTTACCTTCCTGCTTAATATACCCCACCCCTTAACAGGTGCCACTGTTACAAGATAATCAGTTTTATTCACTTCACCTGTCAGTGGTTTTAATGTTATTGATGATCAGTGTATATCAGTTCGATATGTAATACAAATAATCATGAATAAGATCCATTTCATCTATAATTTCAAGCTATTTGCCTGGTGATGTTTACTTTTACTGTTTCATTTCCATGCATGTTCTGCAAAGCCTGTTTTAAAGTCATGAATTATCATCATTGAACCTATTATATTTATTGTTCATATGAATCATAGTATTTACTACAACTCTTAGTACAATTAATCAATTTTGAGCATGGTTAATATATAATTATTCATACCGCTGCAATATTTCACTTTGATTTGGTGATGTATGATAATGTTACTACCACAAAGCTCCATCTCTGCCTACCTTACACCACTATCTACAATATACCTAAATATAATATCTATCTATCTATCTATCTATCTATGCTTTATGTATACACACACTGGCCACCTTAATAACATCCACAAACCTGCACATTCAGCAGTGACATCATGACAGCAGTACAACACATAAAATTATACAGATATAGGTCAAGAGCTTCAGTTACTGTTCACATCAAACATCAGATTAGGGAAAATGTGATCTCAGTGACTTTGATCAAGGCATGCTTGTTGGTACCAGAAGGACTGGTTTGAGTATTTCAGAAACTTCTGATCTCCTGAGATTTTCTACAATTTCTAGAGTTTACACAGAATGGTGAGAAGAAAATAAAAAAAATGTGCAGTTAATAATAGCAGTAGTTCTGCTGGCAGAAACAACTTGTTGATGAGAGAGGTCAGAGGAAAATGACCAGATTGGTTCGAGCTGACAGTAACTCAAATAACCATTCTTTGTCACCATGGTGAGCAGAAAAGCATCACACAACACATCGAACCTTGAGGCAGATGGGCCACAAGCATGTGGGTTCCACTTCTGTCAGCCAAAAACAGGAATCTGGAGCAACACCACAACTGTACAGAGCTCCTGACACATGACTGGCACTGGGCTTGGGTTAATTCCTAAAATTATAGGGAATTCATATTTTGACTTGGCTCAGATGTGTCCTTGTTCATTTGTAAATCAGGATCAAGAAGCACAGTTAGCAAGAAACTGTCAGTGGAAAAGAGATCTCAAAGCTTCTCAAAGCACTTCATTATAATTGCACGAGTGCTATGCGTTGTTACTTATTGAGACAGGATATACAATACATGACTTCTTTGGCACTAGGATAAATGTAGTGGACAGACAGAATACGTGGTGATTGGATGAATGGGTGGGTGGTCTTCTAGTCTTCTTCAGTTCTTTGGTACAAGTCCCCAGCAAGCAGGTAGAATTACGCACTGAAATAATGGTGAGACTTGGGCATAAACTGGAATATTCATGCAGGACCATTCTCAACAACTGAATGTCAGTTACAGAAGCTCCAAGCCAATTAAGATCACCAGGATGAATCAGGAAGGTCTGGATGGTGCGGGGTGCCACAGCAGAATAAGGCTGTCAGGATGAGATGCCAGCAGCATATTAGGTAGCAAGAGTGCACATAAGCTTCTCTGATATCTTAAGCAATCGTGCATTCCAGAGGCATCGGCAAGGCCTTAAGGCCTTGAAGCCAAAAGACAGCCTTCTGAACTGTTCTCCAACAGTCCATTCTTACATTTACATTTACATTTATTCACTTAGCAGACGCTTTTATCCAAAGCGCCTTACAAATGAGAAAGATACAAGCAAAAGCATTTCTTCAAGCATGTTTTGTAAGTAACCCTTGCTGCAGAACCAAAAGTCCAGGTGGTAGAGTGAGACCTGATCTAGCAATTCCTACCTGCGTGTAGTTGAAACAGAAGTCCAGGGGATGGTGACAATTCAGTGTGTTTCAGACTGGATAAGTGTGTAGTTATGTGTGTTGTACCATGTTGTAGAGCATCTTGTTGGTTAGAGTTAGTGTAGGGGGTTAGGGTTAGAGTTATAGGAGGAGTTGGATCAAGTCCAACTTCAACCACGCTTGGTTCTGCAGTAAAGACTGTCTTAAGTTTTGCTCTGTTTTCCACTAGTAGTAGATCAATGTTTCTAAGGCACATCTTTGACACAAGGCGACTTTTTACTTTATTTACCACACCAAGAGTGCTCATTGTGCACTACTGCACTGCCATCTTGGCATTTTCCAACAATGCTATGACGAACTGTATGTCCTGCCTCCTGACTTCACTCTTTCAGTTCGACCCTTCCCGAGCTAGGCAAATAATTAAAATTAATTAACTTGTCTGGTGTATGGCAGAAACCAATTACCCCATTGTACGCTTGCTTGTCAACAAAGTGCTGTTCATGCAGGCTGTTCATGCAGGCTTGTTAAGATCCTGAGCTTCTTTTTTCCCAGAGGATGGACGTGAGAGTTTGCAGAGGTTACGGACTCTTAATGAGCAGTTCGACCTGACCATTACTGAACAGGAGAAATTAGAAATAACGATCAAACCTGGCAAAACAATAATGATGGATCTGCTGGTCCAGATTAGATGTGTCAGGTTGGAATTTACATTAACATAGCGTCAGATCAGATTTGAAGGGAATAATAAATAGCATTCAGTATTAAGTTATGTACTGTTATGTACTGTATATGCATTGGGGTAAAAATGTTTGTTAAGGAGCGTTACAAGGTGTAAGATTACAGTACAAAAGTTGCTTGTATATAATTCCTTAGCCTGATGGACTGGCATCCCATCTAGTCTCTGGATGCATGCCATGGCCTGAAATACAAATGATTTAAATAAAATATATTTTTTAAAGTGACTATCTGTTTTTCTTCAATTCCATGAATGTAGCAGGTGTATAATAACAAAATGAAATCATGACTGTTGTTGTTTAGCTATAATAATTTTTCCTTACTGTATTGAAAATTAATTGTCTCTATTCACACACCTGCAACCAGAGCTTTAAAGTAGTAGAGAGTTTAATGAAGCCAAGCCGCCCACATGCCATGTTTTTGGGAGGTAGGAAGAAATCCAGAGAAGCCCATGAGGGCACGGGAACACATGAAACCCACAGACAATAACCAGGGCTCAGGATCAAACCCTGCAGCTGTGAAACCGAAATGCAACCCACTACACCACCATCTTTATTCTTGTACCTTTATTACAATATAACCTAAGAAATCTAACCTCTCTTTCTTTCTTTCTTTTGTTTCTCTCTCTCTTTCTGTCTTTCTCTTTCTTTCTTTCTTTCTTTCTCCATCAGTTATGAACATTTACACCTCAAACTGTTAAACATGAGATTCTTTCTTTCTTTCTTTCTTTCTTTCTTAATTTTTTCCTTCCTCCAGTTATGAACATTTACACCTCTTTTCTCAAACATTCATGAATATTTACACCTCTTTTAAACATTGAGAGCTTTTGAATTATTTATTTATTTTGGAAAATGGTTTTCTTGTCCAATTTTTTATATCTTGTTTGAACTAATACATCTAATTTGTGCATCAAATGAGCTCTAATTGCCATAATTGTAGAGTTTATACTGCTTGGATTGTTAAATGAGGAGTTGATAATGTGAAATCTGTGTGTTACAGAGAGCAGGGGAAATCCGTGAAACACCACACACACGCACACACACACACACACACACGCACACACGCACACGAAAAGATGACAGGCCAGAACTCAACCTCAGCACAGTCTATTCAAGGGGACAATGTAATACAGCAAGTAACTAATGCTTTTTACACATTAGATTTTCATCTTATCTCTTTCACATTTTTAGAATTTCATCAAAATTAGAATACCTTTGAGGTAACTGCTCATGAAGTCTACCATGATACTGACTCCGACTCTTTGGCCTCCAAGGGCTCATCTACCAAACTTTACCTAATAAAGTAATCAAACAGACCTTAAAATGGGGAACAGACGTTCATCCAAGGGGGGAAAAAAGAGTGGAAGTCAAAGAGGGATCATTAAAAAAGAGTATTAGAACGCAGGGCATGAAATAAAGAGCAAACCATCATGCCTAGTCTGGCCCCTGCTGAGTTTTCATATTTTATGCTTGTTTGATGGACTGTGATGGTCTTTACTGCAATGATTTGTACTATGAAATGTGATCCATATGTCTAGACGCTGCATATAAATGAACACATTTTCAAGACGACTGATATGAAATAACACGCATCCTACTGAATCAGCTAGTATTCATTTCATTAGGTTGAGAAGTCAAACGCAAATATGTGGACACCCCTAGTCTAATGAAATGCTTTGTTGATTTCCTACATGATTAAAAAGGTTTAGAAATGAAAGAAGAAAAACTAAAACAATGTACACAGTTGTATTTGATCAGCCTAGATATTTTTGGCGTTTGATGTTTTATTTGTTATTTTGGAGCTACAATGCTAATTTAGCCTTGTTAGGGAACACAACCTATAATTTGTAAAGTAACACAAGTGGAAAATTAATTGGGAAGCTCAAACATTTGCAAACCATTGTAGATTAAAGTGTATCAGCACTTTTAAGATTCAAGCTGTTTTTCATCTTAGTATTTTTGCTTCACAGCCACAATTCACATGAAATCCCAATTCCAAAAAAGTTTGGATGCTGTATAAAATGTAAATAAAAACAGAATGTTTATCTAACAAATCTCATAAACCCATATGTTATTCACAGTAGAACATAGAAAACATATCAAATGTTTAAACTGAGTAAGTGTACCATTTTAAGAAAAAAAACAGGGTAATTTTGAATTTGATGGTTGCAACACGTCTCAAAAAAGTTGGGAAGGGGGCAACAAAAAGTTGGAAATGTATCCATCCATCCATCTTCTACCACTTACTCCTTCTTCAGGGTCGCGGGGGAACCTGGAGCCAATCCCAGGGAGCATCGGGCACAAGGCAGGGTACACCCTGGACAAGGTGCCAGTCCATCGCAGGGCACAATCACATACACACTCATACACCCATTCATATTCATATACTATAGACACTTTAGACACACCAATCACCCTACCATGCATGTCTTTGGACTGGGGGGAGGAAACCGGAGTACCCGGAGGAAACCCCCGCAGCACGGAGGTTTCGAACCCCGGACCCTGGAGGTGTGAGGTGAACATGCTAACCACTAAGCCACCGTGTGCCCGGCTGGAAATGTAAATGTTACTAAAAAAGAAACAGCTGGAGGTTAATTGGTAACATGTAACATGATTGGGTATAAAAAGAGTATCTTAGAAAGGCAGAGTCTTTCAGAACTAAAGATGGGTAGAAGTTCTCCAATATGCAAAAAACTGCAACTACAGTTTGTGGAAAAATTTCAGAATCATGCCGTGCCATCCAAAAAATGCTGGTTAAAGCTCTACCATGCAAAGAAGAAGCCATATGTGAACATGATCCAGAAATGCCACCGTCTTCTCTGGGCCAAAGCTCATTTAAAATGAACCGAGGCAAAGTGGAAAACTGTTCCATGGTCAGACGAAGCAAAATGTGAAATTCTTTTTGAAAAAAATGGACGCCGGGTCCTCCAAACTAAAGAGGACTAAAGAGGAGAGGAACCATCCGGCTTTTTATTAGCACTCAGTTCAAAAGCCTGCATCTCTGATGGTATGGGGGTGCATTAGGTCCTATAGAATAGGCAGCTTGTACATCTGAAAAGGCACCATCAATGCTGAAAGGTATATACAGGTTTTAGAGCAACATGCGCTTCCATCTAGATTCCATCACATCTTTACATCTGAGAGACTCTGTCTCTCTAAGATCCTCTTTTATACCCAATCATGTTACTGACCTGTTGCCAATTAACCTAATTGGTTGCAAAATGTTCCTCCAGCTGTTTCCTTTAGTAACAATTACTTTTCCAGCCTTTTGCTGCCTCTGTCCAAACTTTTTAAAAATGTTTAGTGGCCATCAAATTCAAAATGACCTTATTTTTTCCTTAAAATGGTACATTTCTTCAGTTTAAACATGTGATATGTTTCTTATATTCTATTGTGAATAACATATGAGTTTATGACATTTGCATTCATTGAATTCTATTTTTATTTACATTTTACACAGCATCCCAACTTTTTTGGAATTGGGGTTGTACATGAATATAAACTATACTCCTTTTCTTATCTATCATGGTGCCAGCATGGTAAATAGTGAATACAGCCAGCCAGACTAAAACAAGTCTAAGCCCAACATCTTTTCTGAGTGGCATAAGTTGTCAGAGATGCACTGCTCGACCTCTTCGGTTAATGAACCCTGAAAGGTCACATTCTGCACCCTGGGGACTCATATCAGCCATGATGGAATCACTCAGCATTTCTGTTAAATGTTGCCGATGTGTGAAGGATGTAGTGTTTGACACAAATATAAGATTGGTAAATAAACTGACACACACTGAGAGTGAACATGTGCTATATAGTGCTGCAGAGTTATAGCTTACACCAGGGGCCTTCTACAGTGTCTGCACAGGCAGAAATGTGACTGCAGGTTTTCAGCAAATCAGAACTCCTGTTTCATTAACTGGACTTGTTTTTTTAAACAACAAATAGTTTTAGCTCCTCATTAGCTCGAATTAAAAAAAAAAAAAAAAAAACCAGACAAAATGGCCCTTTGTGAATAAGTTTGAAGATGCCTGAGTTATCTGTTTGCTGTTCTTTCTGTCTGTCTGTCTGTTTGTTTGTTGTAGTGTCGCTCTATCCATATGTATCTGTCTACAGTACATATCATTGTGCCTGTCTCTCTATCTGTCTGTTTGCTGTTCTCTGTCATATCTATCCCTATGTCTATCAGTTGATCTGTCTATTTGTAGTATTTTCTGTCTACCCATCCGTCCCTCTGTCACTCTGTCTGTATGTCATTGTGTGTCTCTTTATCTGTCTTTAACTTGATTTTCAAGCAACAATTTTCAAAAAGTTTTCGCTCAAGTGACTGGAATGAAATCTTGCAGCCATGACAGCTCTTAAGGCTGTGAATAATGTGTTATCTGTTTTGTTGGTCTGCCTGTCTGTTTATTTGGTAATAATGTCTGTATATTCATCTATCTGTCTCCCTGCCTGTATCGTCATTGTGTCTGTCTCTCTATCTCTATATTTGCTGTTCTGTCTGTCTGTCTGTCTGGTTTTTTTTGTTGTAGGACTGTCTATCTGCTTGTTTGTTTGTCTGTTTATTTGTTGTAATGTCAGTTTATCTATCTGAATCTGTCTCTGTCTGTCTGTCTCTCTACTTGTCTGTTTGTTTGTTGTATTTGTTTGATGTATTTATTTGCTATTCTATCTGTGTATCTATTTGTCTGTTTGCTTACTGTTGTTAATATCTATCTATCTATCTATCTATCTATCTATCCATATATTATTACAGTATTATTATAATAATAATAATAATTATTATTATTTTCTTAAATTGTTTGTTATGTATTAAATATACTACAATTTATTATATAGGAGACTTACTTCCACTGAATTTTTTCTGTTCCTTTTTTCCCATTGTTTTTTTTTGTTTGTTTTTGTTTTTTTTGTTTTTTTTTCATGCTCAAACCACTGATTAAAAATCAGAAAGCCTACTCAGGTAATTACTATTATTACAGAGATGTGATGTGTTTGAATATTTTGATTGTGTATCAGCCTCATTATGTTACTGGTCTCATCTTTAATCTCCTGTGTGCTATAGAGAAGTGTGTTGAGCCACAGGTTCGTTATTTAGCACTCACATCTCTCAGGTGCAGATGTATTATTACTGTACCACTGAAGCAACCACATATGAAATTGCATATGAAAATCCGCTTTCTCCACTTTCTCGCCAGCTGCACGGTTATTAAATCACTGTGACGTTACAACTGTGATTTTTTTTTTTTCCCCAGAAAAAAAAAAAAACATAGATCACTTGCTTTCCATGCATCTTTTCTTTAACCTGAACTATGGTAGAAATAGTAGCATTTCTTTTCAAAGGCAAATGCTGTTGAACTTGGTGAAGAAAAGCTATCTGTAATGTAAACCACAGCGTTCTTTGCTCTGTTGTGCATTTCGAGTGCAGACGGGAGTGAATTAAAAAAACAGATTGAATTTTCATGGTTGAATTCTGCTTTTAAATTCCATACAGTGCAAATCGGCCGCAAGGATTAGTATACATACAGTCCCCCCCCCCCCCCCCCCCCCCCGAAACTATTGGAACGACAAGGCCAATTCAATTTTTTGTGCTATACACCAAACACATTTGGGTTTGAGATCAAAAGAAGGATATGGGATGAGAGTTTAGGATTTCAGCTTTTATTTCCTGGTATTTACATCTAGATTTATTAAACAACAAAAGTATTTAAGTAAATTAAACTAAATAACACTTAATATTTGGGTGCATATACTTTGCCTGCAATAACTGCATCAAGCCTTTGACTCACTGACATCACCAAATTGATGGTTTCTTCTTTTGTGGTGCTTTTCCAGGCTTTTACCTCAGCATTGTTCAGTTGTTGTTTGTTTTGGGGGGTTTCCCTTCTTCCCAGGAGGTGAAATTCTGCTCAGTTGGGTTAAGGTCTGGTGATTGACTTGGCCACTCTAAAACCTTCCACTTTTTCCCATTGATAAGGTCTTTTGTTGTGTTGGCAGTGTGTTTTGGATCATTGTCTTGCTGCATGATGAAGTTCCTCCCAATTAATTTGGATGCATTTCTCTGTAAATCGGCATACAAAATGTTCCTGTAAACTTATGCTAAAAATTCATTCTGCTGCTATCATCATGGGTTACATCAGCAATAAAGATTAGTGAGCCTGTTCCAGAAGCAGCCATGCAAACCCAAGCAATGACACTACCTCCACCATGTTTCACAGATCAGCTTGTATGTTTTGGATCCTTTCTTTCTCCACACTTTGCCCTTTCCATCACTTTGGTAGAGGCTAATCATGGTTCCAGAACCTTTGGGGCTCATCTCTGTATTTCTTTGCAAATTCCAATTTGGCTTTCTGATTCTTACTGCTGATGAGTGGTTTGTATCTTGTGGTATGGGATTGTGATACCTTCACCCCTGCACTGTAGATGTTGTTGGTGATGTTACTGACTGTTGTTTTGGAGTTTTATTCCTTCATCATATGTTTCTGTCATCAGTTGTTGTTTTCCTTGGCCAACCCATTCAGTGTCTGTAATTCAGTACACCAGTGTTTTCTTTCTTTTTCAGCACATTCCAAATTATTGTATTGGCTGTGCCCAATGTTTGTGCAGTGCCTCTGACTGACTTTCCTTCTTTTCTCAGCTTCAAAATGTCTTGCTTTCCTCCCATAGACAGCTCTCTGGTCTTCTTGTTGGCTTATCCTTTTTAACAACAAATGCAGTCTTCACAGGTCAAACTGAAGGCTAAAACCAAGAGTAGATGTTCAGAGCTATTTATTGTTTAAACAATCAATGTAACAGGACACACCTTGGTAACAAGAAACATCTGCCAGTCACATGTTCCAATATTTTTGAACGCCTACAGATTGGGTGGTCTGATACAAAATGTTCTGTCTTTTAATACATCTACATATAAATACCAGGAAATAAAAGATGATATTCTAAACTCTCTTCTCATATTCATCTTTTGATCTCAAACACAAATGTCTTCAGTCTACAGCAAAAACAAACGAGCAAATGAATTGCCAATTCTGGAGGGGACTGTATAGTATATATAGTTTAAGATAATTATCTGAACCCAACATTACCCATAATGCACAGCATGCATGAGTTTTAGTGTTGAGTATTTAGTGAGTATTTATGGATTTGTTTACATGAGTATTTAATATGTTTTAGAGTGATTGTGATTTTTCTGCTATGTGTGCAAAGCTGTGAAATCGTTTAACCTCGTACACCATGTCTACTCCCACTATTCACACTTTTCAGCTCTGTTTTTAAACGTCTATACTCATCATTTAAATGTTCCCCGTTAACAAATATTGTTATTATTATCGGATTATACCTAAATTAATTATATAGTGTTCATTATAATTGTAAGCTCATTCCAGCTGTAATTCAATTTGAAAATTTGTGTTAACATGTTCGCTCTACACATGATAGTTTCTATAGTAAGCGATAATTCATGGGGATTTGTATGTCTACATAATCTAAAGCGAATAAACAGATTTTAAATGTGTTTAATGTGTTATTTAAAAAAATAAAAATTTATAATCATTGATATTATGAAGGAGATGGTTTCTCGGTAACATGACACGCAGATTTTGTTTTGTCTTATTCATTTCAAGTAAGAGAAAACAGATAGACTGATGAGGGAACAACTGTTTATAGCTTTATAACATAAGTGATAACAGAAACTAACTTGTTTTATTGATGTTCCACAACATTAAATGTAACTATAAATGGTTAAAAAACATGATGCATCATTCATTAATAAATAAAAAAAAATGATGACAGTTGGGTATAAATTGCTGAGGCGAAAAAAAAAAAACCCATCAGGATATCGGGACAGGAAACTCAAGTCTATTTCACCTTGAGCCGCATCACACCACCCTATCACTGATTATTTTCCTGTTACAGCACACCTTTCAAGTTTTATTTCTTACTTATTAGAGTTTATAAAGGCACTGTTAGCCGGTTACAAATAATTATAAGAAGTATTAGAATAACTTACGAATACAGCTTTATGTTACTCAGTTTTCTCTCTGTTTATCCTAGCTATATATATTTTCCCTCTCCATGCATTTCATCCTCCCTGCTGATTTCTCCTCTGTCTTACTGTCTCTCCCTGTCATTCTTTCTCACTGTTTTTCTCCACTTTGTTACTGCACTACATTTTCTATTACTCTCTGCTTTTCCTCTCTCTTTTTCTTGTATTTTCTATTCTTCAGCCTTTCTTGTATTTAATTCTTCTCTCTCTCTTTTTTTTATCTCACTTGCTTATTTTCCCTTTACATTTCTCTCTCGTGCTCTCTCTTCATATATTTCTCTATCTGTTTATCTCTGCTTCTGTTTCTTCTTGTTCTCTTTTCCCTCTAATGCTTACTCTCTCCCTCTCTCTTTCACTCCCGTCCTCCCTCGTTCTTTCTTTTTTCCCCTACTCTCTTCTACCCTTTCTTTTTTTTTTCTTCTTGTCTGTCAATCTCGCATTTCTCCATAAACTGTTTTTCTTCAGACTTGTTCTCCTTAGAGTGTAGAGAGGAATAAAGAAGGAGCAAATGAGAAAAAGAGATTTTTTTTGAGAAAGGGAGGAACCCTTAAGGTTCTAAAGTTCTCCTTTTCTCTCTCTGAAAAAAACCTAAATGTTTTTTTTCAGTGTTTCACTCTCTGAAGCCCATAAATATTCCATGACCCTTACAACAGAAGTTCCAAGTAGAACTCCTTTAGCGACTCAAGAACCTTTAACTTTAGAAACTATACGTTCCTCCCTTCTCTCTGTCTCTTTTCTCCCTTCTGCTCTCTCCCTTTATTTTTCCACATCTTTTGTTGACTATCAAATCTATTACTCCTTTTCTCTTTTTCCCTTTACTTCTTTTCTCTAATGCTTACTCTCTCTTTCTCCTCTCTCTCTCTCTCTTTCTCTCTCTCAGCCCCTTCTTCTCATTTCTCTATTTTCATCCACTCTCTCCCTGTCTGTAATTTTCTTTGGTTTTTTTTGTTTTTGTTTTTTTTGTCTCTCACTTTTTTCCCTTTATGCTTCTCGCTCCCTTTCTCACCAACTTTCTCACCAACGTTCTCATTTCCTCTCTTTTTATTCTCTTCTAGACTCTAAGGGAAATATTGGTTCTTCTATTTGAACCCATAAAAGGTTCTTAGTAGAACTGTAGACAGTTTTCTCTTGCAGAAAAGGCTCGAAATAGAACCCCTTTAGAACCCCAAGAGCCTTGCATCCAAACTATACATTTTTATCCTTCTCCGTTCTCTCCATATCTACTTCCATTGATCACCATCTATCACTCCATTTCTGTTTTTCCTTTATTCCCTTTTCTCTAATGCTTACTTTCAAGTGCCCTTCTTCTCGTTCTTATGCTTTCATCTCCTCTCTCTCCCTCAGCCTCTCATGTCGGCTTCTTCTTCTGTTTTGTTTCTCTGTAACTCTATTTTTCTCCCTCTGTTCTGTCTGTTTTAATCTCCTCTATAACTAAATCTAGTGGTTCTCTCACTGGAGCCTTAAAAGGTTCTTACAACATCCTTCAGAAAAGGATCTCCATTCTCTCTCTCTCTCTCTCTCTCTCTCTCTCTCTCTCTCTCTTCAGAGTATGTGGGTGGGTGTGTGTTCACTCTCTCAGTGACTCCTGTGCCACTCGGATCACACTCTCACACTCCTCTATCAGGATTACTGCAGCCCTGAGCCGCTTCCCTCTCTCCTCTCATCTTCTTCTTCCTCTGCTCTAGATGATCCCTCTTTCCGCCGGTGTCCTGTCGGTAAGTGTCCCGAGTCTTTTATGACCGTCTTTATCGCCGCGTCTCTCTCTCTCTCTCTTTCTCTCTCTCTCTCTCTCTCTCTCTCTCTCTTTACCTGCGGCGGCTTTTCCGAATGCGCCTTCAACTGCCTCAAAAGTCTCATTGTTTTGCTGATAGGACGCGAGAAAGGACTTTGTGGAGTGAATTAATGAATTGTGCGAGAAGTTTTCCCCCAAACACTTAAATGACTTTTGAAAGCCGATCAGTGCAAGTCGGAGGAATGGCAACGTATATTAAATCATACGCATACAAACTGTAGCACGCAGCATGACCTATTAACCCCATTGAACCATTTCAATAGTGCAAAATCGTAAAAAAATGTTTTTTTGTGTTTTTTTTTTTTTTTAAGGAATTACAGCATTGATAGCGCACGCGCGTTCCATGGCGCATTTGTGTTGTCTTTAGAGCAATCTCACCTAACTTTTGTTTTGTTTGTTTTGTTTGTTTTTAACATTTGCTTTATTATCATTTTTTTATTATTATTATTTGTTTATTTTTTTATTGTATTTCTTCCAAATAAATACCCCTTGCATTTGAAACTCAGTGATGAGATTTTTCCAGATCAGGGATTTACTAGCTGCTGGTTGAGCACATGGACCACATGGTGGCGCTGCTGCAGATTTTATTGCTGCTCCACTCTGAAGCAGTTTTTATTTGTTTCTAAATCTGCTGCATATATAATCTAAAATATAATACATGCTGTACTACATTGTGCGATATTTAGTCATATCACCTTACAATGCACGTTCGTCAAGTTGCTTTCTTATTCAAACTGTTTTTTTCGTCTCATCCTCTCTTGCTCTGCATGAGGATGAAGTGCGATGGCTGTTGATGCTGTCTGGAATGAATAAGTGCACTATTTACATTAAACCTATTGATATTATAATTTGATTTATCTGATTTTAGTGGTGTATTGATGGATTCTTTGTGCTGATCTGCTAAATGATGCATTCAAAATTCACTGAGCCTCATTTAATGTAAGTGCAAGCACTTGGGTTTTTGTTTGTTTATTTCTGCGCAGGATATGATCTCTCCTCCTGTTTAGTTCTGAATCTGTCATTCTGAAGCACAGTGGATTTGGGGAAATACAGGGATTGCATTCATTTTCATGCTGAAATAAACATCAGCTCCAAGTAATGCCTAACAAGACAAGTTTTGCATGATTACTTGCAATCCAAATGTTTATCTCAGCTCATCTCATCAGCATTTTTAAGTGTGTGGTTTTATTTTTTTTTCTATGAAAAAAGCAGCCTTCATATACAGGGGCAAATAAACAGGGTAAAATTAACAGACGGCTATGAGTGGTACAAAATAAAGTAAATATTCCTTCCTTCATTTATTCATTCATTAATTCATCCATTCATCTTCAATAAGTGTTTTATCCAGGGTCAGGGTGGATCCGGTGTGCACACATCCATGCGCACACATTCACGCACTCGTTCATAATTTAACAGAACCAATCCATCTACATGCATGTATTTGGGAGGTGAGGGGAAACTGAAGAACCTGAAAGAAACTCAAGTGAACACGAGGAGAACATGCATAGAAACTCAAACCACCAACCAGGATCAAACCAGACCTGTCAACTGGCAACACCACCACAATGCTGCCAAAATACCCTGTATAAAAATAAATTAATAAATAAATAAAATACAATGAACACTTTAAAAATGAGAGGATAACGATATCTGGGATTGAATATCATCATACTTGGTGAATTACAATAAATTACAATAATAATTGATAGATTGTTTCATTATTTTCTGCTGTAGAGCTTTTACCTCTTGGCATTAACAGATCTTCATTCATAGACCTTAATACACAAGAATGCTTAGAGAAGGTCTCTAGTTTGCATAAGTAGTAGAGCACGAAACCTTTGTATGTCAACAAAATGCTTTTGGATGAAACAGGTCTAATATCATCAGATTTCTTTGATCAGCATCTCCTTTTGACGGACTGGAGCTTCCAGGCTGCACTACAGCTGCAGTTACAATAATCCTGAAGTCATTCCAATCAGTATCAATTTCTCAGCATGCTGTATAAACAGAAAGCGTATTGTTAAGCTTGGTGAGATTTTTATTGCCATTATTTTCCAGCAGTGTCAAATCTGTGATTTGTGTGATGCTTTCAGTCATGGTTAACACAACATGGTTTTTCAGGTCATTAAGTGTAATAGCATCAGAGAACCCCGTCCTCACATGAGCACACACACATACGCTCAGTGGAAAACGAAATGAAATGAGCAATAAACAGAGTTGGTTATGACTGAACACATCATATCCTTATGAATATTAATATCCTGGTTTCAGTAACACCTTCTGTGAAGAGGTAGAAGTAGGCGCTAGAGGTAGGCGTTAAGTGAAAAAAACATTTGAAGGAAATTTCATGATATATGATGTGTGTATCATGGATTTGGGCGTTTAAGTGCTAGAAAAATCTTTGCCAGTGTCAATTACAACTTGTGCCACGTTTAAAAAGCCATAAAAATGTATTCAATATATATTCAAACAAATTATGAGTGGCACAGTGTCGTTAGTGCAGTAAGCAGAGTTGGTGACTCACTGCTCCAGTATCCTTGATTTGATCCTGAGCTCAGTCTTTACTGTCTGTATTGAGTTACACATGTTGTCCGTTTGGGTTTCCACTGGGTTCTACGGTTTCCTCCCACCTCCCAAAAACATGCCTGGCTACTCTGAATCACCCATAGGTGTAAATGAGTACATGCATGGTGTATTCCCCATCTCATGCCATGTGTTCCTGGGAAAAACTATCGATCCACAGCAACCCTGACCAGGATAAAGTAGCTAGATGATGAATGAATGAATGAACGAACGAGTGATTTAAAAAAAAAATTAACATCTGGTACAAAATCTGGTACTTTTGACTGATGGCCAACCAGCTATTTGTTGCTGTGAGTCACAGTGGGTCACGATACTGATATAATACTGTTATATTGCCCTGGTCTAAGGCCCGTACTCATAAAGCTTTAGTACTGTGAGGCTTTATGAGTATTCTTGGTTAATAACAATAATGTGAGCAATCTAATTATAAGATAATTAGGGATTAACAATTCCTCATAAAGCTGAAACTGACAATAAAAAACATATATCACAAATTGTTTATCACAAGTTCCTTTGGTGCCTGCACTGTTTAATATTTTAATATTAATAAGCATTACAAAATGAAGCTTTAAGAACATTTATAAGAGCACCACTGAGTGCTCCAAATCATGTAAGTATTATGAATTTAAAAGCAGTGCAAATGTAAAGCAAAGATTGGCAAAAAACTTTCATTTACAGTTTCCCCTTTACCACACATGTAGTCGAGCAGTGAAAACATTTTTTTAATCAGTTTTAAAATCTGTTCCATAAATTCACACCCAAATCATACAGTATATCTATTTCTTTATGCTATGTTATCTCATATTAAAACATGAAAGTGGAATTGTTCCGGAAGTAAATTTTGTCTATTAAATATATGATTATAGTTAATATTAAAGTTAGTACTGTATATGAAATTACAAACATTATAGTTATAGATTATAGATATTCACACACCTCCCATTTCCCATCACCCTGCTCACCAGCAGCTAAACACTGAGTCATTATACTCTACACACAGAAACCCAACAGTGTCCAGATTACTCTTATAACACACTTGTGGTGATAAAATAATTAATATGTTTATACTGATTGAAAATATCTTATAAGTTGTACTACAAGAAAGGATTCAAATCTAAAGAAGCAAACACAAAAGATGTCATCAAACTATTCCTTTAAAACCTCACCAACCTTCTGTTAGTCATATTAAAATTCGAATACAGTATTATAATTTATTCATGGATGACTATTTAAAGACACATGATTTTTAAGTGCCTTAATTACTGTATTTGTAATTTCCTTTTTTTTTTTTTTTCCAGAAGTGACAAATAATTAGACGGAATGGCTGATTTACACTCCAGAACATGCCTTCCCCTGTAGGCATGGAATTAATGATAGCAAGGAAATCAATGATAGCGATTTATTGACAGATTTATGATGCTTTATATGAGTTTATAAAATGTTCACCTGGCACTGTGACCAAACTACCTACAATATTAAGCACAGTTAAGCGACTTAGTTGCGGTCGGAAGTTTACATACCGTACACTCATCATGGACATGAATGTCATGGCAACATTGGCCTTTCAATGATTTATTTTAATTTTTCTTTTTCTGGTGCAGAATGATTGTACAACATATACCTTTAACAAAAAATAAATAAATAAATAAAAAACAAGAATTTGGTTCACAAGTTTTAATTCATTTGGGGTTTTCTGTATTCAACACAGGACCAAAATTATACATACAGAGTCAACAGTATACATACAAACACTTAGATTATTAATTCAGTGGTGCTGAAAGTTGCAAAATGTCATTTAATTTGCCAAGACCAATGCCTCTTAATTTCCTGTTAGTGATCATGATTGACTACAGCTGGCAGCTTCTCTGTGCCAACATAAAAAGGGTTTGACAGCACTCATTGGATTGACCAACACACACCATTGTTTTTGGTTTTTTTTTTTTATTAAAGATGTATATTGTACAATCATTCTGCCCCGGAAAAAGAACAGTTCAAAGATATTACTAAAAGCCCAATATTGCTATTACGTTCATGTTCTTGATGAGTGTATGTAAACTTCCGACCGTAACTGTATCAATTAGTTCAGGCTTCATGGAAAGCATTACTGAGTTTTCTCAGGATCTGTGCATGCTAGAAAATTATTTTTTTTTCCAAGTTTGCTTTCAGTGCTTCAACAAAGCAAGACTGTATTTGCTTTAAAAGTGCTCACATTCCTAATTCTAACTTTAACTTGAAATTCTCTATAGAGCACATGTATAATTACCTCTGCTGAGACTGCGCCAGAAAGTGACCCTTATCCAGATGGTTCTGTTATTTTGGGTCCTTGCGGAGATGGAGCTGTTGAAGTCACAAAGGACAAAAGATGAAAAAGATTCAGCAGAAAAATGCTGAATTCTGAATGAGTTGTTGGAATTCCATTGTTTTTTCTTCTCTTTTAATCTTCTTCCACTTTTGCAATGTATGCGTAATCCTAAATTCCATAAAAACTCTAAAGTAATGCTGAAGTTTATTGAAGTGAGGATTTTCTATTCACTGCCATTACAACCCTGTGGATTGAATTATTCATAAATACATGCAAATGTAGGTCTGTGGTTAGCACGTTTGCCTCCCACCACCAGGGTTGGGGGTTCAAAAGTTTGGATGTTCTCCCGTGCCTCGGGGGTTTCTTCCAGGTACTCGAATTTCCTACCCCAGTCCAAAGACGTGCATTGTAGGCTGATTGGCATTTCCAAATTGTCCGTAGTGTGTGAATGTGTTTTCACCTTGCGATGGATTGGAAATCTGTCTAGGGTGTCCCCTGCCTTGTGCCCTGAGTTCCCTGGGATAGACTCCAGGCTCCCCGTGACCCTGTGTAGGATAAATAGTACAGAAAATAGATGGATGGTTTGTCATGAATCAAGTTAAATGGGCATGTGGTGATGCCTTTGTACTTGTAAACTATGTCGTCTGCTTTTTTTATTCAGCTGTGTTTGCATTGTTCAGCTCTTTTGTATTTGATTCAGTTTTGGAAGTGCAAGTGTCTTTTCCTGGAGATTTTGATATGACTTATGCACCCAATTAAAGTCGAGTTCAACAAAGGACAGCCATTTTTTGCTTAATACGTCTGTGAAATACTTAAAGGAAATCACTGTGAACTATCAGAACTTCTAACATGACAGAATAAAACAGACTGAATCAATATATTTACTATATTCAAAGTAGAATACAGATACAAAATGAGTAAATGTGACACATTTGCATACTGTATGAGTTGCTGAGATTCCTTAGAGCTCTGAGCTGAGACTGTTTCTGAAGTTTCTCGTGATGGATTTAAAAATAGAAATTCTCTACAATCATTTGGATTCAGCTATGACACAGTGTCAAACAGGCTGCCACACTTTTCAGCCTGATGGTTTGTTTTATTTTAGTCAGCATGGCTAAATGCATTACTGATACATTTGTTAGCATTATCTATCTAGACACAGTTTATAAAAAAATAATAATATCAAATATGGCTATAAGCAGCAATTATTGGGGATCCAGCACTTTAGGGCCCTTAAGGACATGTGTAAAAAGATATTACTTAATATTGTGCAAGCCTGTAATCACCTAAATCAGATGAAAAAGCAGGATAATTTTAAGATATATCAACCTTCGTTTATCTTGTCTAATAGGTGCTGAACATTGATTGGCTGCCCTGTTTTTCAAGATTCACAGCTGTCTTCATGTCCTTAGAACCAATTTAAGGTTTTTTTTTTCCTATTATAGTGTCACCTACTGGTTATGCTCAGTAATTTTTACGTGTCAGTGATAATTTTGATGAAAATAGCTCATTCCTTTAAGAGTCAATAGCCATTTAAGTAAAAGCGGCCATGCCCACTTTTTGGTGTTTTGACATGCTGTTAAATCAAAAGATCAAGATTTTTTGATAATCATTGATAATGGGACTCTTCCAGAAGAGAATTCTTCTGCACGGGTTTGGTTCCAATCAGACAAACAGTTTAGGAATAGTTCGCGAAAGTAGGCTTTGAAAAAACCAATATGGCGGAAATTAAATGGTAAATGGCGCACTTGTATAGCGCTTTTGTCCAAAATGCTTTACACTGTGTCTCATTCACCCATTCACACACACACACACACCAATGGTAGCAGAGCTGCCATGCAAGGCGCTAACTTGCCATCGGGAGCAACTTGGGGTTCAGTGTCTTGCCCACGGACACTTCGGCATGTGGAGACATGTGGGGCGGGAATCGAACCACCAACCCTACGATTAGTGGACTACCAACTGAGCCACAGCCGCCCCATAAATCAGAGATATACGTTTTGTTCAGTGTTTGTTGAGTCAAGGATTCCAATGATATAGGACACTTGATCAGTTTTAGGGTATGATAATAATAATAATAATAAGGGATGCACTGAAATGAAAATTCTTGGCCAAAGCCGAAGCCGAATATAATGAAAAACTTGGCCGAAGGCTGAAGGCCGAATACCGAACACATTTTTTCCCCATTTATTTTACCATTTTTTTCACCATTGCATAAATTAAATAGTCAAAATGTGCTTTTTACTATTTTGTCTTGCTTTTCAAAGAAAAAAATCAATTACAAAATCTACAATTTCAAAATATTTATTTAACACTGAACATTTTTTTTCATTCCAGCAGGAATAGGCTACCAACAAGGCACAATATAACTTTAAATAAATAAATGAGTAAAATAAAAATATTTTGATGTGGTCATCTTTGAGCCCCACTTGAATAGCCGAACACTCTGTAGCCTACAACAAAAAAGTGCATTAAAAAGTGCATTGACAAGAGTGCAGAAACTGGTTCTATTGGGTTCTACACGGCTGATTATATTGGGGATATATACCGCTCGCGTCCCTGTACACCTCACCGAGTATTATAGTAGATTTAGTATAGTTAGATACGTTGTTAATGTTATGTTCCTTGATAGATTTAGTTAGTTTAAACTATAGATTAGTTAATTTAGTCCCTGCTGGTTTCTCTGCTCCCAGTCCATAGTACTAGTTCATGTTTCTTGTTTTGTGTTGTGACCCTGTTTTCTGTGACCGCGACTCTGATTCCTGCTTTGCCCCGTTTATGCCTGTTTGCCGATCGCCCGACCCTTTGCTTGTCTTGACTACGTTTTTTGGATTACGATTTGGATTTGTCTGCCTGCCCTTAAATAAATACGTATTTACCTGCTTCCGTACTCTACTCCCTTACGTCTTGCGACGTGACAGAATACTCCGGAACAGAAACAAAACAAACGCACATGTCCACGGTAAACAGTGTCACGGTTTTCAACATCCGAAGAGCATGCGCTCGTGCATGCGCGCGCCCCCTCATCTCTCCGCGCTGCCGGAAGTGGAGGTCGTGACATTCGCGCATCTCACTCTGGTTGCTAGGCTATTTGGTCGCATCATCAAACACGTCATTGTTCGGTTAAATTTATTCGGCCTTTTCACTTATTTCGGTTGCCGAACATTCGGTGCATCCCTAATAATAATAATACTTACAAAAACAACAGTGTTTCAGTGTTTGAACCGCTAATAAAAAATATTAACTGGTCATTTTGACCGAATTACATTGATGTTTCAGAGGTGAAATGAGGGATATGTTGCCATAATTTCATCGAGTGGTATACTCTTCCTCCAATACACTTGAAGCCACTGTGACTTTTGAAACTGCTGCAGCCTTCATTCAAAGGAGAATGCTAACTGCTCTATTTTGTTCACTAGATAAATACCTGCTGTCATCTGGCATTGATCTGATCAACAGGGGAATGGGCAAGACTGTCCTTCCCATCCAAAGAGCACAACTATTTTCTTTCACAGATAGATCTGCAGTATCACTGGGACTTAACCTCTTAGTCTCCAGATGTCACCCCATAACTTTTTAATAAATTTAAGAATGCTTTGTAAGCAATAAAACATAACGGGGCATGCTGCTATAGGAAAACAATAAACAACTGAGTGGTGTGATGGCTTCAGGCAGTTACCACCCTGAAGTTGTTATTTTCCAATAAGAGCATGTGTTTTATTACTCATACGCCACAACAAGCTGCCAACGACAGCCTGTACAAGTATCCATTTATAGTTACCTTTATTGTTGTAGAATGTGATAATATTTCCTGTTATCACTTTAGTTATAGCAACTGTAAACAGTCGTTCCCTCACCAGTCTTTCTTTTTCTCTCCTTTGAAGTTAATAAGATGGGGGAAAAACCCCACAACAACAACAAAAGCACAATGTCCTCTGTCCTGAAGCCTCCTGTGGCAGAAAATTAGGTGCCGACACATGAGACTCATCAAATAAATGCTAAATAAATGTCTCCTTACAGAAAGCTTCAAAATATGAACACAAACACGTTTCCTCTAACTGCCTTAGATTTATTAACCTTACATTATACACAGAGTTGCTGTTATAGAAAATGAATCAACACTCTGACCAATCAGATTCGAGAATTCTCAAAATCGAGAATATCTTATTTTCCCGTGATGTTCAAAATGATCATGCTAGTATTTTTTTTTACAGTAACACCAGTAACAGTATAAATACTAAAAGATAGCAGTGTTGGGTAAGTTAGTTCAAAAAAGTAATTAATTACTTATTACTAATTACATCATCAATGTTGCATTTAGATTATTTACTAATTACTCTGCCTGAAAAGTAATTGTACTTTTAAAAGTAACTCATGACTAATTACTCCTTAAAATCTGTATCAACCTTGACCACATGGACAATACAAATGAAAATCTTTTGATTCTTTAAATTTGAGTCAAACATGGAATGGTATAGCCTATTAAACATAGCTTTAGTAAGATAAATGTAAAATGTCTACGATATAAAAAAGAGCTACTACTTCAGAGAGAGAGGCCAACAGTGTTTTTTTTCCCCCCAGGACATAACTTAGATTTTACCATGATGTTCCTGTCTACATGTGTCAAAAAAATGAAGTAATGGGAATTTTCCAGGTAGCAAAACAGCCACTTGTTTCTGCTGATATCCTTGAACTTGAGTGAATTAACGAATGTAAATGGGCTGAGTTAAATGATAAATTTAGATTTTAAATATTGTTTTATGCAGAAAAGTCTGCACAGTATGTAATGCAAGTACATATATGTAACTGTAATGAGATTACTTAAAAATGAAGAGTAATCCTTTACATTGCATTTTTCAGGGGAAAAGTAATTCAATTAGAGTAACAGTAATTACTAATTAATGCGTTACACTCAACACTGCCAGTCATGGAGATGAAGTCAGTGGTCAGAACTGGACACTGGACACCAGTTGATCTGGAACAGACACATTGCCATGACTAAACTGAGACCTTCCATGAAAAATGTGAAGTGTCCAGGGACACAATTGGAGGTGGATGAAAGAAAATTTATAAAGCGAAGATTTCTAATCACTGATGCTGCTTGCAAAGGTTCAGCAATGTTGCTATAGTGACCAGATCATTAGACATTGACTAGAAAGATTTCGAAAAAATGTGAGGTCCTGCAGTGTGTGTGTGTGTGTGTGTGTGTGTGTGTGTGTGTGTGTGTGAGTGTGTGTAAGCTTGTTTGACATATTATTTTCCAACTGCATTATTTAGCAGTACAAAAATGCATGTTGTGCATATTTGTACCATTTCCCACTAGTTGCTTTAGCTTTTTTTATTGGGCAAACTTAGGGCTTAAATCATCACACACTCATCTCAAACCATTTCTCAAAACAACCTTCTGATTGGTCAGTAGTCGCTAATTAAATTTCCATAACAGCAATTTTGAAAAAAGTGCTGGCTGCAAAGCAAATCACAGGCACACGGTTATGTTTAGCACGTTCGCCTCAAACCTCCAGGGTCGGGGGTTCGATTCCCGCCGCTGCCCTGTGTGTGAGGAGTTTGCATGTTCCCCTGTGCTGCGGGGGTTTCCTCTGGGTACTCTGGTTTCCTCCCCAGTCCAAAGACATGCATAGTAGGCTGATTGGCATGTCCAGAGTGTCCGTAATGTATGGATGGGTATGTAAATGTGTCCTGCGATGGACTGCCACCCTGTCCAGGGTGTACCCCGCCTTGTGACCCATGCTCCCTGGGATAGGCTCCAGGTTCCCCGTGACCCTGTAGGATAAGCGGTATAGAAGATGAATGGATGGATTTTGATATGACAAAAATATCATATCCTGATACACGATGTGTATCACGATATATAATTTAGCTAACAGACTTTCTGCAAAACAGTAGTAAAATAAACAAAAAAACGTTAAACTGAGTTTGAACACTGACTTTGATACTTTTCTTTAATGCCTACAAAGACAGTTAAAAAAAAAAATACATCAAATAAACGGCATCCATTCGGTACCATTAAATTTGTACATATTACGTAAAGAATACATCACCATACCAATGATATCTTAGAAAAGTGTATCGCATAATCATTTATCACTATATCAATATGTGATATCAACATGCTTATGTGCAGAACTCGCTTTCGTAGTCTGTCGTAGGCTTTAGAGTGGAATAAAAATAGGAACCCTTTTTTATTTCCTGAAACAAATGTAAATGGAACTCACTTGAAATTCACTCCCCGGACTCAGTCCCCCCTTCCCCAGTGTAAGTATTTCAGAAACCGGTAATCTCTGGAGTTTACACAGAATTGTGTAGAAAAAAAACATCCAGTGAACAGCAGTTTTGTGGGTGGAAACACATTTTTGAGAGAATTGCAAGACTGGTTTGAAGTGACAGGAAGGCTACCATAACTCAAACAACCACTCTTTACAAGCATGCTGAGCAGAAAATTATCTCAGAATGCACAGTCAACTGGCTGTTGAGTGTGTAGAAAAATACTGCATACCTTAGCAGTGCGTTTCTGAACGGAACGCAGCATAGTGACATGAAAACAATATTGTGCATCATGTTGTGTACATGTGTGTATGTTCATTGGTTTTGTGTGTGTGTGTGTGTGTGTGTGTGTGTGTGTGTGTGTGTGCAAAACTTTAGGTTCGTCTCTTCACCGTATTTACTGTAACACCAAACCGTAAAAACTCCAATTCCCACCCATCAGAATCCTACACGGTGTGTGTGAAATCTTGTTAACAAATCCTGCTTAGCGCGCATGTGTGTGTGTGTGTGTGTGTGTGTTCGCAGTGGTGTTATAAAACAGGCAGAGTGATAACCAGTTAAATAGGGAGGGACTTTTCTCCCCACTAATAGAGGTCTCATCCGTCTCACCCATCAGAGCTGCTGTGAGTTTATTCAGGCTGCTTTAATGAGATTCCTGTTTACGGTGGAGAGACAGACGAAACACTGGTGGAAAGAGATGGAAAAGGGACAAACAGACAGACAGGAGAGAGAGAGAGAGAGAGAGAGAGAGAGACGGATAAAAGAGAGTGACATAGACAGGCTGACAGAAAATACAGAGAGAGATGATCAGAGAGAAAGTCAGAAGGTGAGATAAGGAGACAGAGGTGGACGACTGAAGAGAGGAGGGAGAGAAATAGAAAGAGAGACAGAAAGAAATGAAAAGACAGAGATGGAAGAAGGCAGATAGAAAAGAGGAAATAGGACCAAAGAGAGGAGAGAGAAGTGGACAGACTGACAGTTATGAAATAGAGACAGACTGGGATGGATAAGAGATGGAGATATGCAAAGACAGACGAAAGAGAGAGAGAGAGAGAGTGAGAGAGAGAGAGAATCTTTTTTTAATAAAAATTGCTTGTCTGTCACTTCCCCTTCTTTCTTTCTTTCTTTCTTTCTTTCTTTCTTTCTGTCTGTCTGTCTTTCACACACACACACACACACACACACACACACACACACACACACACACACACTTAGAAACAGTTCCTAAATTGCATTTAAAATACAGCATCGTTAATGTTCTGATTTACAACCCAGTTGGACAGTAGGAAAATGCAAGAAAACAAACCAAAAGAGCCATTTGAAAATTCAGTGAGCACTGACACACCTCATACTGTGACAGATGCTGGCTTTTGGACCTGACGCTGATAACAGTTTTGATGGCCCTTTTCCTCTTTGGCCCGGAAAGCACATCGGCTGTTTTTGTCCAAAAACTATTTGACTTGTCGGACCACAAAACACGATTCCAATGTGCTACTGTCCATCTCAGATGAGACCAATTTTTGCTCCTTTTGAAATAGTTATGTGCGAGTCCCTCAATTGTACTGTGAACGTGTGAAAAGATGGACCTCAACATTATATAGCCACTGTTTGAAAGGGGTCAAATATGCAGAAAATAAAGGAAAAGCAAAGTATGTGCATGACCTGGAGGATTTTTCTGAAGAACAGTGGGCAGTTTAACTGCTCAGGACAAACAAGGGACTCATGAACAACTTTCACAAAATACAAAAATTGATTATCCAGGTAACGACACACAGTATTAAGAAAACTTATTAACTGGTTCATTTGTGTAATTTCAGTTATTATTGTGTCTTGCGGACGATACGTAGACATCTGTTATGTGAAATAGCGTATTCAGGGCAGTATTAAATAAACAACAAATCCATTTTTCTGATCCCTCTTATTAAAAAAAAATTACTAACATTTTGCAGGCGTATGTAAAATTACGACCTCGACTGTGTTCTTTAGAGTACACGTTTATGCACATTTAAGTTTTTTTCTGATTGTTCTCAATATCTATGCCCAATATTGTCCACCTGTAGGTTTGTAGCAATTAAATGTCTCCACAGTGACCAGCAAAGATGCTGAACGAGCAACTTCACAACACCATAAAGCGACAGCGGGGCCCAAAAGTCTGAGTAAACCAAGAAAGTTCAGAAACTAATTCAGTTTGGTGATTTCTTTACTAATTAAAAAAAGAGAGAAGCTGTGTCTCTATAAGTAATTATAAAAATATCGAATAAGAAAAAAAAAAAAATAGATCATGGATGTAGTTTGGGACTACTAATTTGCTAATTTGCACTTTTGTAGCCTATTCATTAGCTAGCCCTTTTCTTGCTTCATAATTGGCTCATTAGCGGTTAGCATAGTGCTGTACCCACTCAGCTGTAGTCTGACAGTGGACACCGGAATAAACACACATGATCTTTGGTTCTGTGCTACAGATAAAATAGCGCATTTTCAGCACCTAGTTAGCTTTATATAATGACGTACACTTCATGCGTGTTAAATCGATTGGCTGCTGACAGGCGCTAAAACATTTGAAAATAACATAATAACTGTTAAAACGTTTGGTTAGTATGGATTCTGTGTGTCCAAGCATTTGCAGTCTTTCTTAACAAGGTTGACGTTGACGTAGTAAAAACACTAGCTAGATGTGCATTCTAGTGATTTTATTGCCATTTGTGCCATTTTAATGCCACAGACTGAAAATAAACACCGGATATAGCATTCTATAAGCCTTTCTTTTAATATCTGTTCGTCGTGCTCTTTTCTTGCCCGTTAATATCATTCACTTCAGTCTCTGGAGGTTGTTTCTTTTATTTCCCACATCAGCTGTTTTCACTTCCAACTCTCTAAACTGTATTTGAAATTCAGGAATGCCTTATTTGTCACCTTTTCAAGAATTATGATAATGGAACCTGCTTTATTCTGCTCGCTGTCTGACATGAAATGCCATCAAGATTTCCACCCTCGGTAAAATGTCAGTGACTCATGAGGTGATTCATAACTATTGCCTTCCTCCTGGTGCATTGATCCTTTTTTCCCCCCTTTGTGAAATTGAAATGCGCCGTTAAACTCTGCGTCTCGACCCCATAGTTCGGTTTTTGTTACGTTTTAGTGGATCAGATGACGGGTGAAATGCTCACTAGACTAAAAGGCGACCACAAAGTGACAGAGGAGGACAGATGAACACTTGTTCTTCTTTTTGTCCTGTCAGATATGAAATAAACTCATATGGGAGCTCAGTATAGCTAAGACTCTGTCTCAACCATCCTGTAGCGTGTACTACTTTGCAGCGTTCTGTTTCTTTGCTCCAGGCCATCCGTTTAGATTCACTATAAATACAAATGTAATATTTATTTTAAAATCCCCAAAACTATCTTCTCTTCATGCCAGTAATGATCAATATAAACAAGCCCGTCAGAAATATAGGCCCAATTGGTACATAGAATCATTTGTGCAATATACAGTGCAAACACACACACACACACATTGTATATACTGTGAACACAAAATATTAGCTACAGAATTCTTGATGAATTGGAATCACGCTTTTCACGTTACTAGCGAAGATGGAAGTCTGGATTGCATGACTAGCCTAATCTTACAGTTCTACTATTGATCTCAAATTGAAAATGCAAAAAAAAAAAAAGCTCTCGGAGTCAATAGAAAAACTGCGCCAATCATGTAAAGTTTCATGTTTGAAGAAATAATTGAGAAATAATCGTGCCACACGTAGTGAAATTCAGGTTTGCACAGAACATACAGGGTTAAATAACATCAGTGAAAGCGATTTCAGCATCCAGGCCATTAGACTGTAGGGGGACGTTGTCAGTTCGTATGAGAGCGAGAGCTCTCACTAATCAATACAAAGCCATCTAACGTCTTCCCTCTCAAAGCGCTGAAATGAAAATCACGACCATGTGATCAGACATCGATTCTTCATCTGCTCTACTTAAAGCATGTTGACTAATTCCTCATGAACACATAATAGCTTATCTGAGCTGCGGTGAGGATTGATAGTCTATTTTCTCCCACGGAGGTGAATTCCATTTATATTTAAAGGCCTAAAGCTGATTTTTCCAGTGTGATAAGTTTCCAGGAAAAGTGCCTGACAGAATAATGTTGTTGAAAGATCACAAAGTTCAGACAGGAAGTGCTGCTTTTCACCCTGAGGAAGGATGTCATGACAAGAGAGTGTTTTTAATTGCCCATGCTTACAGTCCCCTCTGAAAGTATTGGAACAGCAAAGTCAATTCTATTATTTTTGCTATACACTGAAGGCATTCGAGTTTGAGACCAAACAATGAATATGAGACGATAGATCAGAATTTCAGCTTTCATTTCCTGATATTTACATGTACACATGTTAAACAACTCCGAATATTTTTTGCTTGAACCCACCCATTTATCAAGTGTTCAAAAAAATATTGGAACATGTGACTGACAGGTGTGCCATGTTAGATTGATTGTATAAACAATTAATAGCTCTGAATGCCTACTCTTGGTTTGCAGGCAAGACACAACAACTAGAAATGAATCTTTTTCAGATTTCTGGACAAATCGCATCTATGGCATGTCTTCTTTTAGACTGTAGCAATAGAAATAATGTTATTTAACTGTTTTTGTACCCTGTACTTGACAAAGGCTTTGAGCTCTGTCCACTTTGCACAATCACCTTTCATGGTATTCAAAGATAATGCATGTGTCATTATGATATACATATTAAATTTCTTTATAAATCACATGACTTGCATTCATGAAAACATACGTTTATTCCTATCCCCGTATAGAAGAATTCTTCTCGGAATGTAGGTATTAGATGGATTTTACATTTAGTTTTATTCTGAAAGATGTTAAAAATATTTCTTGTGAAAGTGAATGTTTTCTTGATTAAATGAAAAAAAAATGCAAAGAAATGATTTACCAACTAAATTTTCGGTAAAACTTTTTTCTGTGAGTGTCTTCAGTGCGAAATAAATATTTTAATTCTAACTACAACAAAAGACGAGGTTTTTGGTTTTGTGAGCATGAAAATGCATGCGTATTAAGCTGAAGCCTCGTTTGCATAAAGAAATGTAAATCTTTGAAAAAAGTTTGATTACAAAAAAGTTCTTTTAGGAATATCTGCAATCAGCTGGCAAAGATTAATTGTAATATCTATTATCTAAAAAATTGCCCCATATAACTGTAGTGTCTTACGCTAATTACACACTTTACTACCAAGATGCCCAAGTCCGAAACGGTGTGCGTTCTTACTATCTAAACATAGCGGGTTGATTAAAAGTAGTTGAATAACTGAGCCAGTATCAGCTGTTAGTCATTTAAGTGTCAACAGCAATTAACACTGTTTGTTAGGAGTGTACATGTCTTAGCACTGTAACGCCTCAACAGAATATCAACCTCTCCATGATTGTAATTTTACCCACAGGCTGGATGAGATCTCTTTGTCTCTCACTGTCATGCTGTGGATGGATAAATAGCGTAGGAGGAGTGCTGCTCTGCTAATTTCCTGCTGCTTTTCCTTGCCAAACTAAAAGTGGTTTCGAGACAGTCTGGCTCAGGGATCTAAAAATAACACCAAACACAGAAATTCAACAATGCTAACACTTGTTCTTTCAGTGTTTACTTAATAGTGCTTTTGAAGAGACATTTGGGTGCTGGACCAAATCAAAATGTTTCACCTGCTGAGTCTTGGCATTTTTTTTTTTTTTTTTAAACATGAGGGATTTTCAGTTATTTGCACTAGGATACAAAATAGTACGCTACCACAAACTCACACTGACTGTCTACCTATCTGAATGGCCTGTTCACACACTATTGGATTTATTGTTTTGGAACCATTATAGTGGCATATATGTGATGGAAATAGGCTGAGTTTTGAAATGGTTCACAAAACCCCAAAGCAGCGTGCAGTACAACATGCATTTATCCAGTACACCAGATCTGCAAATGATGTACTAGTCATAGTAATGTTCTATATATTTGATCATTTCTGATTTGTGTGGACTTATATGGACTACTGTTATATTTTAATACATGCATTAAAAACTTGCGTAGAAAACTGATTTGTAATTGAAACTATAGTAAACTGTTGTTCAGTTTTTATTGACAGCCAATTAGCTGTCAATAAGCTTTCATTGAACTTCTGTATATTATGAGTAAATGTCCTGTGTGATCCTGTGTGAGAGTAGCATTGATTGGTTCTAGCTGTAATACTGAACAAGGTGATCAATGGATGTGTCAATACAGTAAATGGGCCATTTGCTCTAATGCACTCTTCACTGATACTTCATCATGCAGCAGAACCCAAGAAGCCAGTATCAAGCTTTTACGTGCACATGTGGTCTGTCATACTTGTTTCCAGTTAAAATCTATATTTACATCATTTTTAAATAAATGGAAATACAGTATATTCTCATGCATAATTATAAATGACAAATCCAGTTCTTGGTAGAACTTGGTTATGAGTGGAAGCAATAATGAGATTTGAAATCTTTACTTTGTACGAATGACTTTGCTTTAGATGAAACATTCATTTTCACTTTGACATTATTGTTGATAGTGGAGTTGATGATAAGTATTGCTTCATACAGGGAAAAATTTGACCTGCAGCTTCCTCCTACAGAGCCTCACTCTACCGCTTTACCCACGGTGAATCGTGAAAATGAATCATTATTGGATTTTAAGTTAAAAAAACAGTGGCTTTCTGGAGTAATCACTCTGAGCCATAGAAATGAGCCACTTGATTTCTGCTTGATTTTTGTTATTCCATACAGTCCTATACCAAATAGACTTGGGTACACAAGTCAGTATCCATTACCAATAAATACTTTTGCTCCATCATCTGGTTAAAGCTTATGCAATATTGTCAAATAGCTTCTTTACTGGCAAAACAATACTAACTACAGTAGAGATGATAATACGTAGAGAAGTAGTTAGACTGAATATGAAGAAAATATATGGCAAAAACGCCAATGCAAGTATGCTTTCTGCTAGCAGTTATTTTCACTTTGCACAAGGTTCACTGAGGTGAACTGAACTTTTACTGTGCATGTTTATGAATCTTGGAAGTGTGAGCCAACAGAACATGAGGCAGATTCTTTCCAGAATCACATCACACATGGACCTAATCATGTGTTACTATGTGAATGAAATCATGCAGATACAGGTCAACAGTAGGGCTGCACAATTAATCGAATATCGATCGCGATTACGATTTTGACTGCCCACGATTAAATGAACATGATCGACCGCGATATTGACGTTTAAAGTTTGTCCTCTGCTCATAGAAAACTCTGCTGCAGATCAAATCAAGCGCTTCCTAAACTTACAGCCAATCACATAGAGTGGCGCAGGGATGACATCATTTTGTAATGCCAAACCCGGAAACGAAATAGAGTTAGCATTTTAGCGCTTGAGCGGCCAGTTTCGCTGCGAGCTCCAGTGCTTGTGCGAGGAGAAATCATGACACTAGCTAGCACGATGCTAAATGGCACTACAGAGGTTGTCGGGGACATTAAACGTCATCACGTCGAACAGGAAAAAACTTTGCAGATAAACTCAGGGCTCTACAGTGTGACCATTTCACTCGCGTTTGCGACTGAACAGTACTTTGTGTGACTGAATAAATATGTATTCACACCGACGCGAGTGACCTGTTCGGAGTTGTATAATACAATCGGAATAAAAACTACAGGAAGTCCAAGATGCATCTACAAATATAGATAAAAAATAGATATTATAATAACTTCATAAAATATAAATAATATGAGAAATGAAATAATGTTTAATTACTATGGGTTGCATTTAATATAAATCTAACATTAAGCTTAGTAGGCTATTTCCTTAGAAAGCTATTAGCCTTTTTCCTAATATGGACCATTTTTGTGTTAGTCTACTTTTAATTAGGACTCCTTATTGTTTAAGATATTTACAAATAAATATTTTATGCTTGTTTATTTATCAATTAACCAACAGTATCTCATTGCTATTATTTTAATTCAATTAACAGTGACCATGAGCAGAGAGCTTACATTTAACTGTTTATGACAGACCTCCTGATTAAAGTTTAAACAAAAAAAAGATTGGTATCTGGATCGGTTTCGGTCGTAAAAATCTTGATTGGAGCATCAGTAATGAACACCATTAAACCAAAGCGCTGTGCAGCTGACGGGTAAATGAACTCACGTCCTATATGAGATAATTCAGATATACACACAATATACACAGAGCGGTTCGAGAACTGACTCCAGCCCAGAACCATGACAGTGGGAAATGTCTAATAGTGTAGCTTTAAATATATTTAAGAGTAGCAGATTTCAAAGACTGAACATTGATGTTAATTGTATTTGTTTACAAGGTGGAACAGGTTAACGGTTGTTTTTTGCATACAGTCTGTAAAATTAAATGAAAATATTACATTTAGTTTATCAGAAGGTAAATTAATTTGTCATGGCTCACACTATGTTCCTAAATTCTGTCATAATTGACCAGCTCAAGTTTTCTCATGCCTACATGTGTGTTATATTGTGGCACATTAATGTTACCATCTCTAAAAATAATAATAATAATAATAAAATTAAAAAAACTTCAACTGTGTTCCTAAATTTTTGTAATTAGGTTCACAATTACACAATGGCATTTTTATTTTTACTCATCCTATATTTTGGGTACAATTCTATTTATATTTTGCTTCTACGAGATGATGCACTTTAAGGATCAGTCTAATTTGATGCAAAGATTTGTACATTAGCAGGAATGTAGCACAACATGGAGGTGAAAGCAGCGGTCTGTTTATTTAAATGTGAAAGAGCAATAAAAATATGTTGTCACTAAAATCAATGAATAAACGTGATAAATAATTGAGATCTCAATATTGATCAAAATAATCGGGATTATCATTTTGGCTATGATCGTGCAGGCCTAGTCAACAGTGTCAGTTGTTGGAAAAAAAACTTTGCCTGGTCTTGTTCCAGTCTTCAACTGCCCAGTTTTGGTGAGCCTGTAGCCACTGTAGCTTCTGATTCCTGTTCTTGGCTGACAAGAACCGGGGCATGATGGCTTAGCATGCTTGCCTCGCACCTCCGTGGTTGGGGGTTCGGTTGTGCATGGAGTTTGCACGTTCTACCCGTGCTTTGGGGGTTACCTCTGGGTACTCTGGTTTCCTCCCCAAGTCCAAAGACATGCGTTGTAGTGTGCAGTTGTGCTCTGCAATGGGTTGGCACCCCGTCCAGGGTGTTCCTTGCCTTATGCCCCAAGTCCCTTGGCATAGGCTGCAGACTCCGCCATGACCATGTGTAGGATACACATGGTCAGAAAATTGATGGATGTTGTTTATTCTGAGATGCATTTTTGTGCAACATGGTTGTAAAGAGTGGATTTGAGCTACTGTAGCCTTCCTGTCAGCTCAAACCAGACCTCTCCCATCAACTCCCAACAACTCCCATGCATTTCTACCTGCACAGCTGCCACTCCTAGAGGTTTTAATATATTTTTTTTATATATATATATAGATTTCACTCATTCCGAAATGAGTGACATTTCATGTACACTATTGTACCTGAAAATCCCAGGGGATCAGCAGTTTCTGAAACACTCAAACCAGCTCAAACCAGCCATCTGGTACCAACAAACATGCCACAGTTTATTTTATTTATAACTATTTATAAGTATAACTATTTATTTATTTATACTTTTTTAAACATTTTTTTTTATTATTTAACACTTAAATATGGTGCACTTAAACTTTAAGGTTTAAAACTAAATCAGCCAGTGATAATGGGCCACTGTAGTTGATCAATCAGCAGCTTTGCTTCAACTTTCACTCAGTTGGGACTGACTACAAGAGTTCTTTCTTTCGATCGATTTCTTATCACATTTTTTTCACAAGCTAAATGACGTTTAGCTTGCTCTTTAAATTGTTGCATTATAAACCCAACATTTGTTGCTCATGCTTGCATTTCTTTCTTTTTAAATTTAATTGCATGCACAGTGAACAGTTTCTGAACAATTGCTCCCTTATACTCTCATTAGTGCCGCTGTGCAGATGGTGCACTTTTATGGAGAGTAAAAGCCCAACAATAGGAAGTGAAGGAGCTTCCATTCTGCTCGTCCCGTACATCATTATTAACAGAAGATGGCATACACAGGACAGTGCAAATAAACACACAATATGCTAACTATATGGAACACAATAAGCATAATTATTAAAACAGACAGTGTCATTGTGTAAATCTGTGAGCACAATGACTGAAAATTACTTGTAATTGTAAACCGAAATGGCTTTGGAAGTAATTAAGGAGGTGTACGTTTTGGGAACTGGGTTCAATTTGCCATGCCTGGTTGGTTTGAATGATGCCATCTCCCAAACTTGTGGATAAAAATGGGTCTCAGGCTGCTGTCAGCTACAATGCTGTGTCAAACACTGATGTTGGTGCTTTAGAGACCCACTGTTAGAAATATGTCCAAATGTGAGAGGTCAAATCTGACATTTTATATGTATAAAAAATACAACCAAGTACTAAAACAATCTGTAGTCACAAGACTTCTTAAAGGCTGATTATTCATATGGTGTTACTCTCAGAAGTGTGTATTACCCATGATAAACTACAGTAATAACTGCATTCTGTAACTATAACTGTAATACTGTACAAAATAGAATAGAGTAATTAATTTCATTATTCACCTTTCTAGGTAAAATTTTGACATTTTAAATTTTAACAGGTATCATTTGCAAACTGTAGACATGTGAGCTAAAAGAAACCAGAGGCAGCACTGTGGCACGCACTTTCTAAAAATGTAGGAATTGCTAACATCTAAGTAGCGTTCAAACATGACTTTTATCTCACTATTTATAGTCTTAATGATTAAAGTTCCCCACAACATTCTCTCTACAAACTAACTGCTAATTAGTCGATTTGTTAGTAGTGTTCAATTTTTTTTTCATTTTTCTAGTGGTGCTTCTTTGAAACACAGTGTCGATGAACACCATCTCAAATTATATGAAAATGGTAATTTAGCAGGAAGAGAGTAAAAAGTACATTATGGGTAACAACACAGAGAACAACACTGTGTAATCATTCGGATATAAAGAAGCAACTCTCAAGAACTCATGTTAAAACCAATTCTAGTATTTAGAACAATGGCTGAGGTTGGAGTTCACTACCTAGACATGAGTTAAATATCTGGGACAGGCCCCTGTGTTACAGACTTAAAATAACAATGAGTTTCAGACCGCTGTCAGCCACACTGTTATGTCCATGAAGAAACTTCAAACAGTTGTTGATTTAAGGACCCAAGCTGGTAGGAATAGTATGAGTAGTGTGTTTCAGGTCCACCTGCAGGCCACATGTGGCCATTCTGGAAACTGTCTGGCTGGAAAAGCGCCGTCATCATTAAAGAAGAGGGTGGAGGGGCTCATTAAACCATTATTTATGGCAGCTGTGATGTGCTATTGCCTCTTTTCAAGGCCATGTTGCTGAGGCAGGAGAAGATTAAATAAGTTATTGTCTCAAGAAACTCCTGCTCAAATGACATGTGAGTGGAAGCCTCCATATTGTTTGCACCTGGTTTTGTTGCTCTCTCTCCCTTTCTCTCTCACTATATATATAGTATATATATGGTTGTCTAGCTTTGTGACGGGAGTTTATAATTAAAAAAAGATCTCTTGTGTCTTTGAAGAGCAAAGAAATAAAAACATAATTTTTACCTCATTGCAATTCAGCACTTAATCAGACATGCTAAACTGTCAGCAGTAGCTTTTTCGAGGTTGCTAGGTTTGCTCGGGGTGCAAAACATGCAGGGTGGTAATTATGACAAGAATGACTAGGAATAGATTTAGTGTGATTTAGTGAACACTGCACTTTTTAGACTTATACTTAGTAGAATTATATAGTCAGTACTTTAGTCCCTGGTTTATTTCAAGTCCCGAATGCCATGGCCCTTTTGAGATTTCCTTTCTCTCTGTTTGTGTAATAATTCTTGCTTATCCAGCTGTACATATCAGCCCCGGCTGGTCTGTTTTCGTTTTTCTTTTCATTTCAATTACTGTGGGGGAATGCAAGGGGCCACAATGTTGTGGCACGTGGTGTGTGTTATTTCTGGACTTCCCTGATGCTTTTTATAGTGCCTTTCCCCCCTCTCATTCGTAGTATCATTCAGTCAGAAATGAAGAGAATTGCAGGATGTATTCCAGCACTGTGTTGCTGATCACATATTTTATGTACTTTTCGTGTGAGTAGAGTTTACACTGGGAAACAGCAAGATCTAATGCAATTGATCTAATACCCAGATGATGTGTTAGAACCACAGAGACAAACTTTGGAATGTAGTGTAGTGTAGATATGTAGTGAAAGGGACGGAGCATACATTTTTGACAGTGGACAAAGCACCTAGCTAGACCACCACTTAGGAGCAAAAGGTTTAGGGTGGACATTTGAAGATCTGACGTGGCGTTTTTTATGTGAATGTTGTTGGCGCAGCTCAATTATGCCATTTCCATTTACTGAAAAAAAAAAGTTAGCATTTAAGTCATTACTGCATAGTCTTTACTGCAATCATTCAGGTACATAGTGCATACTGCATAGTGCATAATGTGAAACATTTCTAAATGGCTGAATTGACTTCATCTTGAATATTGGCTAGTACTGATGTTCCAGTTCTTTAGCCCAGGGCACATGAAATTTACTTAATCAACCCCTTGGAAAAATCAATGGAAAAGACCCTTTTGTTAAGACGTGGTTAAGATGTTGGACTACTAATCGGAAGGTTGTGAGATCAAATCCCAGCACTGCCCAGCTGCCATTACTGGGCTCTTGAGCAAGACCCTTAAACTTAACTGCAACTGCTCAGTTGTATAAATGAGATAAATGTAAGTCAATCTGGATAAGGGCATCTGCCAAATGCCAAAAATCTAAATGTCAGCATTACAGTTATCTTCTGGGACACAATTTACCCAGAAGGCTTTATGATGTGAGGATTTTCTGTTAAATCAAACAGGAGCAAATTAATTGCTTAATATTTCAAAATGGTTTAATTTGCTCTGCTTTTGTGAAGCTGTTCAACTATATTTCATCCTTGACTTATACTTGATATTATTGATTGTTAAAATATAGTCACATGTGACGATCTGTGGGGTCCAAGCACCTTTTGCAAACAGTTCCCTTAATGGCCAATTCTTGCCAAGTCATATAGAACACTAAAGACACCATAGATGAACGTACTCTTAAGTGGTGTGAAGCTCAGTGCTAACACTGAAATACCTGCTGAATGGCTTCCATGCACCTCTATTTACTGTATACAATTTTATAATTTGCTGATGAAACCTGAACAGAAACTACAAAAAGGGGGGGAAACATAATTATCAATGTATTTCCTCTTATTTTGGGAAAAAAATATGCTGTGATAAAGAGATGAGGGGATGGAAATACATGGTATTGTGATGTTTGGCTATAATTATCTATCTTAGACCAAGCCTAATAACCAGTATTTGAAGAAACAGAGGCTTTGTACATGTTTTATTCCCTACGAACTTACAATGGTGCCTGAAAGTTTGTGAAACCTTTAGAATTTTCAAAATATTAGCATCAATATGACCTAAAACATCATCAGATTTTCACACATGTCCTAATAGTAGACAAATAAAACCCAATTATGTATGGGATTATGGCAAAAGTAGATTCTGTGAACCTCTATCTGTCCATGAACTAAATCTCAAGAGAAAGTGGGTCATGCGGCAAGACAATGATTCGAAGCACACAAGTTGTTCTACCAAAGAATGGTTAAAGAAGAATAAAGTTAATGTTTGGAATGGCCAAGTCAAAGTCCTGGCCTTAATCCAACAGAAATGTAGTGGAAGGACCAGAAGCAAGCAGTTCATGTGAGGAAACCCACCAACTTCCCAGAGTTGAAGCTGTTCTGTACTGAGGAACGGGCTAAAAGTCCTCCAAGCCGATGTGCAGGACTGATCAACAGTTACTGAAAACATTTAGTTGCAGTTATTGCTGCGGAGTCACAAGGGAGTCACACCAGATACTGAAAGCAAAGGTTCACAGACTTTTGTCACTCAAATATATGTAATATTAGATAATTTTCCTCAATACATGTTTGTCTTATTTGTTTAATTGGGATCTCTTTATTTACATGTAGGACTTGTGTGAAATCTGATGATGTTTTAGTTCATATTAATGCAGAAATATAGAAAATTCTAAAGGGTTCAAAAACTTTCATGAACCACTATAATATTATGAATACCTATATACATCAACAGGTTACCATTATGCGATTGTTGTTATGGTTATGTCTTAGAACATTGTCCTGTCAAACCATGTCGTTTATTTTTGTTATTTCCCTTTCAATTACCATGGCACACGTGGAATATAACTGTTCTGTACTGTATTGCAGTGGAATGTGTTTTTTATTATTTGAGCACAGATGGGTCCCACATTCACACTGCATGCATTGAAGGGGGGAAGTATTTGAATGAAGCCAAGACACTTTTAAGCATTGCAATCCAAGCCGAAACGTCGCGTCGGCATCTAAAATTTGTCATGAAGGACCATTGAGTGACCTTCAAACACAACTCCAGTGCCATAACACAGCTGTGGAGAGCGAAATAAAGTAAGAGTTTCAGCTGAAGGCCGGAAAAGCAGCCCTTGCTTCTTATAAACAGAGTTGCATGGTTAAAAGAGACTGAAACATCTGCTCCAGCTGTTCAATTAAGCATAAATGTTCAGCTCCGTTCATCACACGGTTCCAGTATCGACATCAAACGACCACTAGAGGTTAAGAAGGAGGGTCGCTGTGGGGTAATTATGTGACTACACCAATTTACAGCTTGGTGTTGGGGTATACTATGTAACCACATGTAAGGGGAATGGTTCACAATGTTCTCCTTACCCCAAAAGTAGCCAGTCAGCCTTAAACTTGTTTGGTGTCAGAGATATACTAATGTAGTTAACAAGTCCAAATTTGACTTTTTCAAATTTGTCCAAATTTGACTCTTACAAAGGACAAAGCAGATACAACTTCCTATATTTGTCCTTTGGTGTAAAAAGGATGTAAAATCAGGGATGTTAGATGGACTCTTAATCATCTGGGGCTGAGCCCAGATTCTTCTCCATCAAAAAACTTTTAAAACATACTTCTAAATAGACTGTTTCCATGGTTTGTTCTCTTCAGGTGAGGACTAATTGCTTAAAATGTGAAAATTGGACAAAAAGTTGCATTTATCATAAAATTTGCCTCGGGTGTTATCACTGTTTGCAGGACGACCAGACAGATAAAATATGAAACTCTTTGGATATCTAACACATGACTAGGCTAGATGATGTTGCTAGCCAAGGAGAGGCTAACTAAACTATCGTTGTATAGGTTTAGCTGCTGCAGTGCCATGCAAAGTACGTTAGCTGTCCCTATGCTCTGCTCACATCATGTTCACGTAACTTGGAACTCATATAGATATTCACACACCTTGTTTTCCTGCTCAGCATGAAAGGATGGTAGTGTTTCAGTTTCAACCCCTTTGTCAAAAATCATGGTATATCCATTTCTCTCCTCACACTAACTTTCTGTGATGTAGCGTTTAGCAGAATTGAGAGACTGTCAGCCGATAAGACACGAGCATTTGCACATATTTTTCTGTAAACCCTGTCTGATTGATCTTGCATCCATGCACTGAAGATACAAAATTACAACACAACCGTCTTATTTTACTGACATTCAGTTACGTAGTGACAAACTGCTCCAAGTGGAGAATTAGTCGGGGCTAAAGAAAAAAATCTTCTGGGCTACAGCTCCAAATGCCCAGGCCAGGTTACACCCCTGTGTAAAACTAACTCATTTGTGCTGAACACAATTGTATCATGATGGCTCTGAAGCATATCCCAGGATTGTGCGATTTTTATCATAGTACATTATATGTTTTATCTGTTTATAGTGGTATACTATAGTGTATATATAATGTTGTGTAACATCCACAGCTTGCCAGTACTTTATCCTGTTTTATCAGAAAACATAAAGTTACAGCTTTACCTCTGACAGTTATAAAGCTCTGTCACTGGAGACTAAATAAACTAAATAAACATTACTTTGCAGAAACTTCACCATATCAGCAATTCCACATTTGTAAACTGTTTATGTGGTATAAATTCTCGTAATCCAAAATCCTATAAATATATTATTGTAATACTAGCATGTTTTTGGGAGGTTAGCTAGAGATTGGAGAACCAGGAGGAAACCCTGCGACCCTGGAGCTGTGAAGCAGCAGCATACATTGCATGCATTGCAGTAAAATACTCATTTAGTATGGCTAGCTCAGTGAGCATATGAATGTGATCCTTTTAAATATGATGAGAGGTTACATTCGGGAATTTTTTAAGCCACATTCTCCAACCATCCAGATGGTTGTTCTGCCACCTCCTCATATTTTCCTCCATCATTTGTTTTGCATGAAGGTAAACGAGGCCTTTAGCACATGTACCCACTTTTCACCGATTCTCATTTTTCTCCTGTTTCCCAAAAAAACAAAACCCAAAAAACAAAATGAAAACTTGCCCTGAGGACTCAAGTCTTTATGTGTGCTCTCTTTTCTCCTCTCTCATGTTTTGTCACAGATTTCACTGTGTGACACAGTGAGCCTGAACACAATATCTAGATCAGGGGTTCATAGACATCCTCAGTACAAATTTATTTACTAATATTATTATTATTAATATTAAGCTCGCCATTTAAATTTATACTAGATAATAATGTATGATATTATTATAAATATGCCTGTTTATAGACATTATTTATAGACCCACTTGTTTTTGAGTTACTGAGGTTTGGATTAAGCCCAATCAATTAAGATGACAAGTCAAACAAGCTTATAACTATAGAATAAATATAATTTAAATTGATAGTGTTGTGATTTCTACCACTTTAACAAAAACATGGATTTAAATATATATATATACAGTATACTAGATTACAGACAGGAAACTACAGTTGCTGTAATCGAATGCTCAGCTCTTTCTTAAATACATTACTGAATACTTCATACGTAAAACCAAGCTCATGTTACTTGACCGATTATATCTTCATGCTTGCTTTATAGCATTATGGATTGGACATTCAAAATTAGCATCTGGCAAGAGAGAGCAGTTTGTGATGTGTTTTTGAGCGTGATTATTTTGTTACCATATTTCTTTCACATACAATTTAATATGATCTTTTTATGATTTTTAATAATGATCTTTAGGATCAATCATTGATGAAACAGAATGATACATTTTCATTTGGATTTGAAAGCTAGCTGTCTAGCTGGGGTTCTAGTTAGAAAATACAGGTGATTTTGTTGTCAAAGGTGTCTTGAACAGTTCTGAGCACAAAGTAGTTTAATCAGGGTTGCCAGGTGTGTGTGTGAGTTTAAAAAGCGGTGTATTAAACTTCAAAGTCATGACCACCATTGACCAAATAGATTGTAAAAAAAAATTTTAAAGCAAATTTTTAAGGATTTGTAAAGTCTCATACTATAAAAAACACATTTGAGAATGAGTAATCCAATTCACTAATGCCCAGCAAGCAATTTCATATAAAACACAATTTTATATGCTTTTAACACACGTTACTGTAACTAGGAACATAGTTACTGTAACTAATTCGTACTCATAAACAATTCCACTTGTTAATATACAATACTTTAATTACCACAACCCACACACATATGTGAGAGACTGTACATTTACTGTTTGCATGCTTGTCTATTTGGCTTGAAATATAATAATGAAAATATAATATAATAATGAAACCCCAAAAACCCCCAACCTGCCGACAAAAAAGTTGAAAGTAGCTCAGCTCCACTGGCGAATCTCGAGCCTCGCAATACTGAGTTCTCAGAGGTATCTCTCTTTGTTATGATTTATCATCTGATTATATGTTCCTACAAATATAGAAAAGGATATATTAATGTTAGAAACAAATGTAAATTGTGTTCTTAGGACATTTGTGAATGAGTCACTTGAAATTGAAAATGGTTTTGAGTAATAAAACAATAACACAATAATAATATTCAGTGGGGAAACCCCTAGCCAGGATTGCATTACGAAGAGAGATTGTGTGTGTGTGTGAGAGAGAGAGAGAGAGAGAGAGAGAAAAAGAGAGAAAGAGAGCGAGAGGATCATCTATGCCCCTGGCTGAAGGTCTTACATTTCCTGTGTATCTTTCCTTTATGCTTTTCTGGAATTCATGAAACTGATCACTCAGAGGAAACTCAATGAGAGCAGCAGTAATTATACCAGGATTAAAACTGGGGTTCAATAATTGTTTAAAGGAAATGACATCATTGTATAGCATCATGTTTTGTTTGTCTGACTCTCGTCTGATCAAGCCTCCAAATACAGATCAGCAATAACATTGCAACCTGTACATTGCAATGTTAAAAAAAAAAACATTGCAATAAAACTGCTGATAGGTTATCTCATTAAAGTGGCACCTGTCAAGAGGTGGAATATATTAGGTAGCAAGTTAACAGTCAGTTATCTAAGCTGATGTGTTGGAAGCAGGAGAAATGGGCCAGCATAAGGATCTGAGTGACTTTGACAAAGGCCTAATTTTGATGGCTAGACGACTAGCATCTCAGAGCATCTCCAAAACGGCAGGTCATTAACACAGTGCTTAGTACCTACCAAAAGTGGTCCAAGGACGGACAACCACTGAATTGGTGACAGGGTCATGGATGCCCAAGGCTCATTCATGCACATGGGGAGGGAAGGCTAGCCCATCTGGTCCGATCCAATAGCAGAGCTATTGTAGAACAAATTGTGGAAAAGTTAATACTGGCTATAATAGAAAGGTGTCAGAACACACAGTGCATCGCAGCTTGCTGCATATGGGGCTGCGTAGCCGCAGACCAGTCAGAGCACCCATGCTGACCCCTGTCCACTGCTGAAAGTGTCTATAACAGACACGTGAGCATCAGAACTGGACCACGGAGCCGTGTAACAAGGTTGCCTGGTCTGATGAATCATGTTTACCTTTACATCATGTGGATGGCCGGTTGCATGTGCATCGCTTGCCTGGGGAAGGGATGGCACCAGGATGCACTATGGGAAGAAGGCAAGCAGGAGGAGGTAGTGTGATGCTCTGGGCAATTTTCTGCTGGGAAACCTTGGATCCTTGCATTTATGTGGATGTTACTTTGACACGTACCACCTATCTAAACATTGTTGCAGACCAAATATACCCCTTCATGGCAACGGTATTCCCTAATGGCAGTGGCCCTTTCAAGATAATCCACCCTGTCACACTGCAAAAATTGTTCACGAATGGTTTGAGGAACACGACAAAGAGTTCTTGTGGAGTCCATCTCAGAGCTTTTTTGTTGGTGACACAAGGGGACCAAATTGGCAAAATGGTCATACTGCAGTAAGGCTGCAAGTAACGATTATTTTCATAATCGATTAGTTGGCCGATTATTTTTTCGATTAATTGATTAACTGGATGGGGGGACAAACTTTCAGTAACATTTTTTCTTTTATTTAAAATAAAATCCACAAACTGAGTGTAACAAATATAAACTTCAGACTAAAACTTTACACACCTGTTTGTCCAGTTATATAAGACTGAGAAGAAGCCAATACACACAGACAAACGGCAGAATATATATTATTAATTTTGCACTGTAGTTTAATTCAGTGCTTTTTGTGCATCTATAAAAAAAAATAATGCATAAATACTTGCACTCCCACTGTGCATCTCCACGTCTACACCGTGCGTGAGGAGCAACGTGGCCTCGTTACAAATACATCACTTCCGTTATAATAAACAACAGAAGTTAAACTGATACAGCATATAATGACAATAAATTTTAATTAAACTAAACCTTTTAAGCAACTTGCAGCAGCATCACTGTCATGCTGGTGCTACACAAACTCCACTTTGTAGAGTTTATAAATCTTCTTCGCGTTGTTTAATATAAAATGCGTCCCTGCCTTACAGGACTTGGAGGTCGCACACTTTCTTCCTCAGTCACATGATGATTTCGCCTCCATCTGATGGTGACTGAGGTCATGTTGGGAATAAAAGGTAACATTTACATAAACAGTAAACTGAAGAAAGTAATTGTCGGTAACTCTGGGTATTCTGACTAGTGGCGTCGCATTACGTACATATGACGTCACGCGCCACTGACTAGGAAGCGGCTTATACTTCCGGTTAGTAAAAAACCCGCTAAAGTTCCATTTGAGGTGATATTACCTTTCTAAAATTCATACACTAGATTGTAGAGTACATAGTGGAAGTATATAGTATGTCATTTGGGACACAACTTTAGTATTTCCTCCTGAAGCGTGTTTTCGGACGATAAGTAATGTAATGAGTAAACATGCCCCGTGCCACGCACTGACCAACTAATCGATAATGAGATTCGTTGACAAAAATTTTCATAGTCGATTATTATCGATTTTTATCGATTAGTTGTTGCAGCTCTATACTGCAGTAACAATTACATAACAATTTATTTAAGAGCAAAATACATTTTAATCATTTATAGTTATGTATAATGTTGTGGAATATCTACAGTTTACCACGTTAACAAGAGCTCTCCATCCTGAAGGCTTTCTCATGCAGCTTTAGATCACAGCATGTCAAGGTTTCTGGGTTTTTTTTCACTGGGACATGGATTGCAGTGCTTCATAAGCAACAACCAATCAATCATGAATGTATATAGATTGTAACACACCGCAAAAATCAGGAAACTAACCCCTAGTAGGTCAGAGCCAATGGCTGCACAAGAAGCTGTTTGTATAATCCTTGTGTTGGTGGTGTATGTGCTTGGACTATTTTTTGTAAATCCATTTACTTTCATGTAATATCAAGACACTCTGAGAAAAACACTTGCTGAACAAGTATAATTTTGTTATTATAAGGCACAAAAATTGTCCCCAGAGATTTTTCTTTTTTTTTTTCTTCCCCCCAAATGAAGATAAAACCAAGGACAAATTTTGAAGGCTAGCTCATATTTCATTAACATTTTAGACATACCCTTGACATAAATCTCTCTTCATTTCCATTTGTCTGAAGCATAGCTTGGCCAGAACACATGGCAACTTTTCAAAAATGGTGAGTGAAGCTCTTTTTGAAAACAAGAGTGATAAAATATGTAATATTAATACAAATTGTAACATTTAATTGTTTAACTCTGCTTCAGCTCTCTGTACATGATAGTTGATGGAGCTTCACTACTTTGTATTTTCTCATAGCTGCTTATCAAGGTAGTCAATTAGCACGCTAACTAACAGAGTGTGAAGAAAACTGAGTGTGTAAATCTCAAAGGAAATCTTGAGCTACATTGTTCTTGTTGCTGAGATTGAATGTGTTCCTGGGCACTCCATTCTCCAAAAGACATTCTTCTCTCTGTGGACGCACACTTCTGAACAGGAAGTGGAAGTTGACAAGGGAAACCAGTATTAAAATGCAGAGTAGTTCTGTTTACTGGAACTTGAATAAATGAAATCATCATTTTACTGCATTCATTAAAATCTTGATCTTAGATGTGGGCTGAGATTCTCTGAAATCCAGCTTTCTTGTTTTCGTGTGTACTCCATATTATGAAGCTTTTATTTTCTTTAATTAAGTATACTTGTAGTGCATCAAGGGAGAGGAAAACCCCATATGATGATGTTTATGAAGTGCAGTTATCCCTCCCTTTTTACCTTAATTGGTTTAGTTCTGCATTTAAATATACTTTTTTAATGTGCTGAATTTTAATGAAATCTTTTGACTTTATCATTATTTTTCTTTCCCTCTAAGATATAAATAAGCTAATTAGGCCTAGGCTTTGTCCCCTACATCAGATAAGAAAGTGTTTTTACGAAAAATAAATAATAAATAAAAAATCTTTTCATTCCAGCTTTTAATGATCTGGGGATTTAATTTAGTGTAGGTGATTAAGTGCCTATTATGCATACAGATTATGATATATTTCATCAGAAACAAATCCTTCGCCTTAGGCCTTCTCTTTAACTTTCTAATTATAAATTTTCTTAGTGATGATTAATATAAACGATCCTAATGAAAATGGAGTCCCAAAACTCTTCCTTTGCTTGGGGCTCCTCCTGAAAGCCAGTATATGATGGAATGTTACCCTCAGTGCCGTGTTCCCCAGTGTTTATCCAAGTTTCCATGTTCTTTTAGTTTTCCAATAAGTCGTTAGTCATAAAAGAAGGGCTATCACAGTAACCTCAGTTAATGGGAAATTATTTATTGATGGAGTTTAGAGTTTGGGTTTTGAATAGTACATAATGAAAATGTACCACTATATTTATCTACAAACAAGAGAATTACAAAATTGCTCGAAATGAGGGTGTCTCCTACAGCAACACAAAAATCCTAAACATGAGGCAAAATTAGAGAACATAGCTTGAAAATAGACAGAAAAATAATTTGAAAAGGAAGAAATGCTGTTATAGGAAAATAATGAACGGACGGAGCGGTGTGTTGTTGTTACCTCCCCAAAGTTAATTATTTTACAATAACAACATGTCCCAAACTATTTTATTCCCCTTATAGAGCAGAAAATTTCTTTATTAAAGAACAAATCATATTTTTGTACATTTATAGTTACATTTAATGTTGTGAAATATCTGGAAAATGACATATTGTAGAAGCTGACATTGGAGACTCCTTCCATAAATGTTAAATGTCTTCATACAGAAAACTTCACCATGTCAATGATTATATGTTTTTCTTTGTTAAATAACTACATGTTGTTGTTTTTTACTCTGTTTATTGCTAGACTTAGCTTACTGTATATGAAGTGTCCAGTACTTCCTGTAAATTAGCTGTTACTACAGAAAGGATAATATATTAGGGTGAGCAGATTAATATAAACCTTTGATCTACCTTGTACCCAACACTACCTTCAGAGATGTCGGTAGAGAAAATGAAACACTTTTGAACTTTTGACCAATCAGATTAGAGAATTCAACTGCACTGTGGTATAAGGAGTAATTATTACAACTGAGTAGATTCAAAAGTAGCTCAGAGGATATGAAAAAAGTAAGAGTCAGGTATTAAGGAAAAGGGTAAGCATGCAATTTATTAGAGCATATTTATGTCAGGCAAATACAAGCAAATACAAATAAAGCGTTTTCGAAAAATCTCCATACATAGGGGACTATACCTGTATCCGAAATTGTGTACTGTGACAGTACCTATTCAGTACAGCATTCTATTCAGAACCTACTTCTCAGCTGTTGATACAGTACATTCTGACTAGTATATGTGTGTAGTATGAATACAATCTGGACATACTACATCTGCCATGTTGGCTTTGTCATGTGACCTACAACTTCAAAAGAGCTGTCTTGTTGCCTTCCGCCATTTTTGATTTGGACAGCTCTTCCACACCAGTCCCGTTGTCTTATGGGATAATACTTATGAATACTGAGAATTCAGACTTAATATTCCTTTGGTGTACTTTTCGCCTACTGTGTAGTAGGGTAGTAGGGATATTCAGATGCAGCCCATGTATGCCAGCACCACGACAGTTGTGCCTTCGTCAGTTGCTGTTTGTGGACATCTACTTCTCCGTTGGTCCCTAAAACTTCCAGTCTTTATGAATTTGTTAAGAAGTTTGGCAAGAGTGCCATGTGTTGTGTTTGCCATGTTTCCTGTTAAAGTCCAATGCAACATTACGAAAGCTTCCCAATCCTACATTGAGAATGATTTCAATATGTTCTTGCTTTGTCAAAGACATTCTTAAAGGCTATCTGGAAACAAATATATAATATAAACTATGTATGACAAATTTTGAAAGTCATTTTGCTAAAACGTGTTCATTTCCCTTATGTATGGGAACATTATGTATGGGAACACCCTGTATTTGAACTGATTTCCTGTGATTAATATTTTAACATTTGAATTTCCACCATGTTACTTTTGAAGCCGATGAAACCTAACACACCAACTGTCTTGGTACAAATGATTAATTTTGTCTTAAGAGTATGCAAATGTTTGCGCTCGACTGTATTACTAAAACTGCCAAATGAAATTTTGCATTCATTAGAATATAGTACAATCCACACTCTGACAGATGAAACTGCAGCAAGTAAATCCGGCACTACATTCAAAGACCAAACTTAGCTGTGAAGATTTGCAGTTTTTCTGAAAGTTCTCTGCACTGTCCTGGATATATTTTTTTTTGTTCCTACTATATAGACCTGCAGCTTGGGACTTTGGACAGACACAGTATAATTTCCTGAGCGTTTCATAAAGCACATGTTGACCAAGCGTGTAATTAAAGTCCCAGAAATGTCCAAAACTCTGTGTGACAGGCATTATGTCTATAATTTCTGAATCTCCAGGTGTGTGAAGTGTGCATTTAGTCTGTGTTTTGGGTTTTATCTTTATTGGATCAGACATTTGTGTTCACCTGTATTTTCCTGGGACCTGGGATTATTTGCAGTGATGGACGTTCGTTGCACAGAAGTGAGTGGAGAAGCCAGTAGAGAAAAGTAGAATAGAGTTGGCTTTTATATCATATCATGTAATTTGATGACCTGACTTTGTAATGTAAGACTGTACTTAATTATTAACTTAATTTTAACAGGCTATAAAAATGTTGAAGGATATTGATGTAGTGACAAAGATACACTGAAATAGGACTTGAAAAACAAACTATAATAAGCACCACTGAGTAAGGGTGTAAGTGCTGATTACCTCAGAGCTTCTCAAACTTTATTTTCCTCACAGATAAAATGTCTGACTCTCTTATAGTGGGTTTAATAAGTGCAAGTAATGATAATAATGAGCTCTTTTTGTCCTTGTCAGTGAAGGAGATGTGCTAACGCTGACACAGCCTATAACATTGTTGAGATGGATGTTCTTAGATACAGTAGCTAATGAGTGAACCACAAATAAAGGGCTAGCTAGTTCACGCTCATGAACAAAAAGGGGCTAACTAGCTACCTTTAATGAACAAAAATGAGCTAGCTAGCTAACTTTAGTGAACAAAAAAAACGGGCTAGCTAGCTATCTTTAGTGAACAAAAAGGCGTTATTTAGCTAATTTTAGTGAACAACAAGAGAGTTAGCTAGATAACGTGAGTAAACAACAATTATTTTAACCAGGTCTGTTAACAATTATGTTAATGACAGTTATGTTGTTTAGTGAACAACAAGGAGGTTAGGTAGATACTTTGAGTAAATAAGAAAGGTGATGTATAGATAGCTTTAGTTAGCAACAAGAGGTCCAGTTAGCACACATGATTGCACAAGAAGAATGATAACCAGCTAACTTTAGTGAACAACAAGTGATTAGCTAGATAAATTGAATGAACAAGGGGGATATTTAGCTAATTTCATTGAACAACCAGGGGGTCTAGCTAGCTAAATACGTTAGTGAACAAGAGTGTAAGTTGACTTTAGTGAACAACAAGAGGGTTTACTAGATGACTTGTGTGAAGAACAAGGAGTCAGCTAAATAATTACAGTGAGCAATAAGGGAGTTAGTTAGCTGAGCTAGCTAGTTAAGTACAGTTTCCTAAGTTAACTCATACTTTAGCACCTATCGAGGATCTTATAAAACTGCCACCCTAACATCCATCAGTTGGAATATAGAATCTGGCTTTGTTTAAAAGAATTACCATCCGTTCAGTGTTTCTATGGTCGAGTTTGCATCCCCCATGGTTTGTGGGTGAAAAATGTAAATGTACTTTTGTTTTATTCTGAAGAAGTTGAAAGAAAGAAATGTGACCATAAAAATGCAATTGCTGTTTCATATAGGTATAAACTGGTATAAACTGGTATAGAATGAATTGTCTTCATTTCACTGGGTTTGAATCCCACCTCCACCCTGTGTGCACAGAGTTTTCATGTTCTCCCCATGCTTCAGGGGTTTCCTCTGGGTACTCCGGTTTCCTCCCTCAGTCCAAAGACATGCATTGTAGGCTGATTGGCATTTCCAAATTGTGTGTAGTCTGTGAATATGTGTGCGACTGTGTTCTGTGATGGGTTGGCACCCTGTCCAGGGTGTCTCCCGCCTTGTGCCTCGGAGTTCCACGGGATAGGCTCCAGGCTCCCCCATGACCCTGTGTAGGATAAGCAGTACTGTGTAGGATAAGGACCCTGAGCAGTACTGAAGATGGATGAATGATTTATTTGTCTGCTTAACAAATACTTGTTCTAGGTCGTTGCATAATAAAGAGAAATGGAAAAATGCCTGCATTATATGATAAAGAGATGTAAACAGAGTGAATGGCTTATTTAAGTGGTTTATTATTACACTTTCAGTATGATTTATGAAAAGGCACTAAAATTAATTCATCAGTGGATCATGGAAGAGAAAACCATACAGATGAGAGTATGTGTAGGGAGGAGACATTTTTGTTGGACGTATTTCACAGTTTGAGATCAGAATTGCAGTTCTTCGGTTTCCTCCTCCTCATGTTCTCTGCTGGAGGGGATTCTCTCATATTTTCTCCATGTGCTCTGACAATGATGGTTTTATGGTGAGATAAAGTCACTGTAACAGAAGTGGGAATTCATCCTGAGGCCCACAAGGAATATCAGGTGTGCATGATTCACTCTTTGGAGAAAACTCTTTAACCCCATATCCGGAATTCCAATTAGTATTTAATTGAATGAAGATATTATTATGGCCTTTTTGTAATATTGATTATCCCTGCTTGATATTTACCATTAAAAAAAAACCATGATTAACTATTTTATTGTCTAGAACCAATGGGATAAAAAAAGAAAAATAAGCATTTCTACCACTTCAGGTTTAAGAGAGTACAGGAGGGTGTAATAATATTACTAGCTGGGTAGTCTGGGACTGCTTGCTGGCAGCGGCATTCACAAAAACTCAGCTAGATGGTGGATTTTTAGATGACTCTGCAGTAATGTGCAGCAAACATAGAAAATTTTCAATGTAATGCTTTTATAAATGTCTAATATCTACATGACTGACATTTTCACTGCCTAAGTGCCGACCGGTATTTAACACATAATCATTATCACCATTAGCGTTATTTGTAAAGTGTTAGATTTGACATTTCATTGTAGGCCTACTTAATCTTTTTATGATTCATTTTTCATAATTGTTCCTCAAATGTGCCATTATTTATTTACACCAGAGTGTTTCTAAAAATGGCTGGATGAGGAAATACTGTACCTTTTAAGCAGGTTGCTCCAAAAGGACTAAACATACTAGATGTGCCATGGCACTTGGTTAGAAGTTATACTGTTATATTTAACACTTCAAAATAGTGTCAATATAGTTTTATTCAATTTCTACGTAGGACGCATTTTTGGGCAGTCTTCGTGCTATTGAGAAAAATCTTTGCCCCATGTTAATGTCAGAATAGAGACAAATATTGTATCTTCCAAGTGTCACATCTGTCTGAAGTTATTTTAATTTTTTTTTAAGTAAAAGTTGTGTAAACTCATAGCAGGGTGTACAATCATACACATCTAAAACTTACGTTAACAGAGGGTTATCATTTCAAACTCAAAGCCTGTGAGCATCAGGCTGTGGTTCTGGGTTTGGAGTTCCATATGTGACCTTGAGGGCAGAGTGAAAGGGTTTAGGGCAGTACTGCTCCCTCAGAAAGAAGCCACAAAGATACAGTTCCTTTACTTTTTCCACAGTGTTGGGAATGCTGCGTTGTTGCTGTGTGTCAATCTGCGTGTTCAGCCAGGGAAATCCAGTTGTCCATTCTTTTCAGAGTCAGTGGAGAGAAATAGACAGTTCAAAATAAGAAGGTGGACTGGGGAGCTTTGGGAGCTTTAGGGTGTGACAGGCTGAAATTGCTGGGTTGTCTGGCCCAGATTTAAATTGGACTCTGTCTGTGGTCGTCCCTCTTTAGCAGCCCTCAAATTCCTCCGCACCGACTAACACAGCCTTCAATATGTCAGCTTTTAAGCTGCGTTGTTTTCTTAACCAGCCTGCAATTATGGCTGCCCGTCTCCAGCAACTTTACTTCAGCCGCGCCAAAAGCATTCCCATCCAACACGGTCTCACAAATTGCCAATTTCACATTGGCAAAGGATTCGTTCACTCCAACTCTTATGAAGTCAAATAGATTCTTGTGAGCAGGCGAGATTGTTTTTATCCTAATGACTGATTTTTTTTTTTTTTTAAATTTATTTCTGTTGTCTTTTAATTCACTAAAACTTGACATTTCACTCTTATTGGGCTCCATTCAGTAATAGGCTTCTTGGATAGACAACATTTTTAGGAAGTGTATGTGGTCCCAAGTTAACATTTGAGTGATATGTCATCTTTGTCTCATTTGCTTTTCTCAAAGCAGAACTGGATCACTAACAGTTAAAGGAAGTCTTGAATGAGACACCACAAAGGTACATCACTTATGTTAGGGATGAAAATATCAATTTTATGGTAAATGTTAGGAATGAAACTTATAGGAAAGTAATGCATGACTGGGGAGGTGTGAGTTGTTACATCGTTATGCAAATGTCAGTGCATTAGAACAAGCAGATTAATATAAACCTGTGATTTGAATTAATGCATGCACTATGATCAAAGCTGCTATTATAGAAAATTACTCAACATCTTCTGAAGAATCAGATTTGGGAATTCATGCTGTGGTATAAGGCATCATAATACATTCTCCTGAGCATTATCAGTAATTTTATAACACTAATTAACTCCATTGTTATTGTAACAAGTAATTGAGGTGCAGAGGTCAGGCAAGATGCAAGAGCATACTCAGAATGTGGGGTTTATTGGGGCACATCTACAAATCATCATAGTCCAGAGAGGGGGTCAAGACAGAAGCAAACAAGGTTATTTAATGATCAAAAGCCCAAATTACATTCCTAGGTAAAACCAACAAACAAAAAAAACAGGACATACGCCGACTAAAATATCTTATTGAATGTAATAATTTTTATGTTAAGTGTTACATGAGTTTAATTTCTCTACATGTAGATGTATATGTGTATTAACATTTACCCATTGTTACTTAGTTATATTAGGTTAATTATATCAAATAGAGTGTACTTCAAGTGCAAAAACGAATTTCTTTTGCCATTACTACTGCTAAATAAGACCTTAAGCTACTCAAACCAAAAGTAGTATACTAATGAGAACATACAATTACATCAGTCTTCCTAAACACTGAACTGGCAAAGGCTAGCATCACTACTTCAACTAGTCCTGCACACACATAGGGGGCTTTCACACTGGCAGTGTAGTGCGAAACAGAGCATGAAAAATTGTTAATATGAAAGCTGTCATGCGGACAGGGAAGCGAACCATGGTACTGAACCCGAGACTACCTGTAGGAGGTTGTCTGAGTTCAGTTGCACTGGAACCAAATGATTCTCGTGAATGAGAATGCAACTCATACTTGGGTACACATTTGTTCATGAAGTAAAGTAAACTGCGCATGTGTTTTGGTCGATGACGACATTATTAGGGCTGCAACTAACGATTATTTTCATAATCGATTAGTTGGCCGATTATTTATTTATTTATTTATTTATTTATTTCAATTAATCAGATGAGGCGGGGCAAACTATCAGTACCCTTTTTTTTTTTTGGTTATTTAAAATGAAATCCACAAACTGAGTGTTACAAATATAAACTTCAGACTAAAACTTTGCACAACTTTTTGTACAAAACAGAAAAGAACCCAATACACACACACACACACACACACGCACACACCAGAATATATATTATTAATTTAGGACTGTAGTTTAATTCTGTGCTTTTTGTGCATCCATAAAAAATAATGAATAAATACTTATATACACAATATAAACAAAAATAAATTTATATATATATATATATATATTTTATATTTTATAGTATTTATGCATTATTTTTTATGGATGCAGAAAAAGCATTGAATTAAACTACAGTCCTAAATTAATAATAAAAACTCCCTTTCACTGCACCTTGTGGTTTCTGTTAGTCACTGTATTTAGACATTGTTTTGCTTGTGTTTACTTTTGATCATAATGTTTTAATTAGACATTACAGATCTTACTCATGCTCATATTGTGCGTCTACACTGCGTGTGATCAGAAACGCAGGCTCGTTACTAACAGATCACTTCCTTTATAATAAACGACAGAATTTACACTGCAAGCGCGCAAATACAGCGTATAATGACAAGAAAGTTTTTCCCCTGCCCCTTTCACACAGTGGAGCATTTTGGATATAAACACGTTTGTGCTCGTGCATCACTGTTTGATCCCCGCGGTGTTTAATATAAAATGCGCCCCTTCCTTAGAGGACTTTCTTCCTCAGTCACGTGACGATTTCGCCTCTGTCTGATGGTGACTGAGGTCATGTTGGGAATAAAAGTTAACATTAACAAACAGTAAACTGAAGAAAGTCAGAGTCGGTGACTCTGGGTGTCTGCTAATGCTAGCGTGCGTATGACGTCATGCGCCGTCGACTAGGAAGCGGTTTATACTTCCGGTTAGTAACAAAAAAAAATGCTAGTGTTATATTTGAGATGATATTACCTTTCTAAAATCCACACAATCTTTGGTAGTGCAGAGTGTAAGCGTACAGTACTTCATTTGGGACAAAACTTTAGTATTTACTCTCCGAAGCGTGTTTTCGGAATAGAAGTTATGTAATAAGTAAACGCACCCGGTGCCGTGCGCAAACCAACTAATCGATAATGCGATGCGTTGACAATGATTTTCATAATCGATTATTATCGATTTTATCGATTAGTTGTTGCAGCTCTAGACATTATTAAGTCAAGCAAAATTGTATCATATACAATTTACTAACGGTCAAATTCATTTCTTTGTTTTTTTTTTCTTGGATACGACACTGAAAAATTCATGTTACAACATGCAAGACTTTGCCACAAGACAAAGAAACAGCAGGGTATAAACTGTGCTTCCAAATCAACGCAGAAATAGATTAAAATAAATAAATAAATAAAAAATCTATATTTTGGAATAGCCATCTTAGTCACTGGATTTGAACCCTTCTGAAAACCAATAATCTGAATTCAAGAGACTTTATATAAACTACCTTTTCTAGGGTTGCCAGTAATTCTGGAGCTGACTGTAGCTAGCTTCTTTAGATAATCACAAAATCCTACCCAGTGACAACCTTTTTGAACATGATAGTATTTTGATTAAAGGTTAAGCAGTCATGGTGATGTGAATATGGGATGTATGCCTGGTTTGACAGATGTCATCTATTCCAGCGTTTATTCTGTCGGAACAATGTTTTGTTATCAGACTGAACGCTATGGTCCTGCAACGTTGAGTTTTTCGATTTTAGATGAGTATGTCAGGCTGAGAAAAATATATGAACAGTGGAAGCAATGCTGGCGGAAAATGTGTTTTTCTGTAGATACGGTCAATGTTTACTGGCTGCCAAACATGTTGCAGAGATATCAAACATATCTGTAGTGCTTTATTCACCTCACATTCACCTCTCACTCCCTTTTCATTCACATTTAGCAGTTTTTTTTTGTTTTTTTTAAAAAAAATAATTACTAAACTATTCTATTATTTTTATGGATTTATATTATACTATTGGGCAAATTCATAAAGATGTTGACCTTACTGTGGAAAAATTGTGAGCAAGGATACAAAATCACTTTGCCCGTCTAGGTCTATATTTCTCTGCTCTGATAGAATATTTAAGGAAATTGTATGCTTTGTATGCATATAAGCAGTTACACCCACACTGTATACTGTTTCAACAGTGGCACATTCTTTGACCAAATGTCAGCAGTAAGTAAGATGCTGGATTCTGGCTAAAGATGATGATTCGTGTTTTCAGTTTTAATTTATTATTCATTCCAATTGTATGCTGAAAAAAAAAAAGGTTCAGAGAATTCACATAATTCAAACCCAGGTCACTGGCACTGTGAAGTGGCAACATTACCCCCCTGCAAGTATGCCACACATGAACTAATCAGGTTAATTTAATACTAATATAGTTATTTCTTTCTGTCAGCGCCAACATCCTCATGAGATTTTATAATGTAATAATGTAATTGGATCATGTTAATACTGTGTGATCTGATCATGCTCACTCTACATAATTCATAGAACTAGTAATTAGAAACTTGTTTAAATTAAATTTGATATAAGCAATGAAATCACATTTTAATGAGAAACATAATATATTTTTTTAACTATATGTAATAAGTTCTTTTAAATCAGACTAACCACATATAGTCCCTTTTGAAAGTGTTGGCTTGGCAAGGTCAATTCCTTTTTCTTTTGATTTTTTTTTTTTTTCCTGTACGTTGAAGGCATTTGGGTTTGAGATCAAAAGATGAATATGAGATATTCATATTCAGATAAGAATTTCAGCATTAATTTCCTGATATGTACATCTAGATGTATTAACTTAGAACATGGCACCTTTTGTTTGAACACACCCATTTTTCAAGTGATCAGAAATATTGGAACATGTGACTGATAGGCGTTTCTTGTTGCCCAGGTGTGCCATGTTAGATTGATTATTTAAATAATTAATAGCTCTGAATGTCTACTCTTGGTTTGAGACCTGGGTGTCACCTGTGAAGACTGCATTTGTTGTTAAAAAGGATAAACCAACATGAAGACCAGAGAGCTGTCTGTGGGAGAAAAGCAAGCCATTTTGAAGCTGAGAAAAGAGGAAAAATCCATCAGAACCATTGCACAATCATTGGACATAGCAATACCACAATTTGGAATGTGCTGAAAAAGAAAGAAACCACAGGTGTACTAACAACCAGACATCAGACAGGTCTAAGGACAAGGTCCAAGGACAACAACAGCAGCTGATGACAAAAACAGAAACTAATAACCTTCACTAGGGGGTGAAGGTATCACAAACCACCATTTGAAGAAGACTTCGAGAGCAGAAATATAGAGGCCATACCACAAGATTCAAACCATTCATCAGCAGTAAGAATCGGAAATACAGATTGGAATTCACAAAGAAATACATAGATGATCTGAAAAATTTCTGGAACAAAGACCTGTACCAAAACGATGGAAAGGCCAAAGTGTAGAGAAAGCAAGGATCTGCTTATGATTCAAAACATATGAGCTCATTGGTCAAACACAGTGAAGGTAGTGTTATGGATTGGGCTTGCATGGCTGCTTCTGGAACAGGCGCACTAATCTTTAGATGATGTAACTCATGATAGTAGCAGCAGAATGAATTCAGAAGTCTACAGAAGCATTCTGTCTGCCAATTTACAGAGAAATGCAGTGATCCAAAACACACCGCCAACTCAACAAAAGACTTTATCAGGGGGAAAAAATGGAAAGTTTTAGACTGGCCAAGTCAATTACCAGACCGTAATCCAATTGTGCATGCATTTCACCTCCTGAAGAGGAGACTGAAGAGGAGACTGAAGGGAGAACACCCCCCCCCCAAAAAACAAAAACAAACAACAAACAACAACTGAAAGAAGCTGTGGTACAATACTGGAAAAAGCATCATAAAAGAAGAATGCAACAGTTTGGTGATGTCAGTGGGTTTCTGGCTCAATGCAGTTATTGCAAGCAAGTGATATGCAACCAAATATTAAGTGTTATTTACTTTAATTTACTTCAAGACTTATCTGTTACAATACTTTTCTTCAACAAAACAATTGGGTGGTCTGCCGCCGAAGGTGCCATGTTCAAGGTATTTAGCACATCCAGATGTAAATAGCAGAAAAGGAAAGCTGAAATTCTGATCTGTCGTCTCATGTTAATCGTTTGATCTCAAACCCAAATGTTTTCAGTTTATAAGAAAAAAATTAAGAAAGAAAAAAAGAATTGGCCTTGCCATTCCAATATTTTTGGAAGGGACTATATAACAGATAACTACGTCTAACACTCAGTAGGACTTTACAGTAAAGGTTGCTACAGTATTGACAATTACAGAATTGACAACTGTATTTTGTAAATTTCAGTTCAGTTTTATCAGGGTACTGTATTGAATTCAACAAAAATATTTCTGGTAGTCTGGGAAAACCCTTCACATGTTAAAGTCTTGACATTTTATACTATGTATCGTTCTGAAAGCTGTAGGTTTTCCTGGTTTTCTCTTTCACATGTACCTCAACCATACGTGTAAGTAATTGTTTTTAACATAACTGGTTACTCCTAAAAGTGAAAAGGGAGAAAACTGCATTTAAAGTTTGCATTCCAGTGGCATTGCAGGAGCATCATGGACATTTTAAGAGCCAGAATGTGATTACAAACTGAACTTGATCCAAACATGGCATTCATTGTGTGAGGAAATAAAACTAAGCTAGCCAGGTTTTAGACATATTTAGACAGACTGATTGTTGTTATCATCATGTATGTTAAATTGGTTCCTTACCCAAGGTGATCTTTGCAGGAAGACAGCTAAGACAAGGGTAATAGTAAATTTAAAAAAAAACAAAACATTTAAATAACAGTAAAATATATTTATGGTTTCTAAAAGTTGAGGTTTCAAAGTATGTCAGGTGGAAAAACCCAATTTGGGGTTTTCAGTCACAGGGATGGGTGGCTACACATTATGCCACTTTACACATATATTACATGGAATTAAATTAAATGGAATAATGCAGCAGTATTCGTTGCCTAAAAATACTTTTTTTCATTCAGGATACAATACCATTGTTAGTCCAAATAAAAGCGTTGAATCAATTAATTCATTTTAGGCAGTTTTCAAAATGAACTCCGTACAGCAGGAGTCTTCGAATACCGTTTCTTGAGTTTCTTGAGTTGAGTGATGATGCTTGGCAATCTTGAAAACAGCAGGCTATTATAAATTCCATGTCTCATTATTTCATATTTTAGGTGGAGAGCTGAAAGCCTCAGTGTCAGCTCATTATTAAACTGTCACTACAGAGAAATTCTAATATCAGAATTGACTTAAAACTGCTTTTGCTGATGAAAAAGGCTCATGTCCTGGACATTGCATTATCAAGGGTCAAATACACAATTTATAAATGTTTTAAAGCTCCTGTCAATATTTATCCTTATCTTATTTGAGGAAAATCTGTTGCTAATAATCAGAATAATCCGCTCCTAACTTTATTTTCTAAAGCTAATGCAATTATTACTATTATTATTATTTTCATGATTATTTTAACAGAATTTTTGTAGTCTGCATGTTTGGTACATATTGAGATACACATTGCATCACCGTTAACACGCTATCAAATATGATATGATGAGATGAGTGATGGTTTGAGCAGCGAGAATCAGATCAGTAACAGTCAAGAAAACAGCAACCTGTTATTAATTCCACGTCCCATTATTTCATTTTCACAGGTGTAGAGCCCGAGCCCGCTGCTTCTCTCACTGCCAGCTCATTATTCACTGAATAATTTCTGATCATTGCGAATGGACGTAATTCAGATCCGCCAGCTGAGCCTTACTCAAGCCAGCCAAGGCTGGATGAAAATGCGTTTATGAAAATGCATCGTGTTTTCTGATGCTCTGAATTAGATGGCATTGTGTTTTTCTCTTCCAGGAGCAGATGTTCCAAATGCATCTTCAATCTGGCAGGGAAAAAAAACCCTCTCTCTATTTCAGTCTCAGGACCTGTGTTTGTCCATGTTGGAGACGGGTTTGCAATCGATTTTGGCTGCTGCTTAGTGGTGATTGTGGTCATGTAATTCTCCCTTCAATGGCCTTGAGATGTGTTCAATAGCCCTGCAGGGGGTCCTCATTGGCACAGGTGTTGTGTAAAGTCTGGGGTTGTATACAATTCTTGTATGTGTGTGTGTGTCTCACTCGAGCGCCAACATAAGAATCCATCTGTGCAAACATGTAGGCGTACACAAGTTACATGTGACATTGAGTCCATAGCAGCTCTTTTTTTTGTGTGAAATAATACAAGTAAACAGAAAAGTCTGTTTTTCCTATTAAACAGCAGATTCCTTACCATTCACAGGCTTACAAAGAGCTCTGTAAGAAAAATAAAACTAGGATCCTCTTATATTCTGTCTGCTCTGAGAAGATATCAGTATATAAAGTATGTTGATTTGTTGTATAGTTTGTAGTAACATTGCAGACATTTTTAGAGTGCTGTAAAAATGAGTCCTAAAACCCAGAAATTATTTAGCATTTTAGCACTTCCGGTTCCATCATCCTGAAGTCAATGGGTTATTTGAATGGGTTTTTTGGTTAAGTAACTGAAATAAGGTCTGTGGTTAACACAAGCTCAAGATACGTTCATGTTTTATTCTATGACATAAAATACATTAGTAATACCCCACTTGTGTTGTCCGAACAGGAAAACCCATCTACTCCTTGTGTTTATACTAGCACTCTTGCAAACTATTCCAACTCAAACTTTACAACTTGTAGATTTACTAATTTATAGTACAACCCAATTCTGAAAAAGTTGGGACAGTAATTTTGAAAGTACAAAAAAATAAACAAAAAAAAAAGTGTTATTTGAAAATTCAATTCACCCTGTACTATAATGAAAACACATTCGTAACACATTATTTGATGTTTTGCTTTGTGAATTTAATTTACTTTTGAAAGTATACACCCATTTCAAATCTGATGATTGTAACACACTCCAAAAAAGTTGAGACAGTCAACTGTTTACCACTGTGTAACATCACCTTTTCTTTTAATAACACTTATTAAGTGTTTGGGCGCTGAGGACATTAGTTGGTTAAGTTTAGAATGTGGAATTTTCCCCCATTCATCCATTATGCATTTCTTCAGCTGCGCAAATGTACAGGGCCTTCGTTGCCTTATTTTTCGCTTCATAATGTGCCACACATTCTCAATTGGAGACAGGTCAGGACTGCAGGCAGGCCATGCTAGCCCCCGCACTCTCTGCTTACGCAACCATGCGCTTGTAATCTGGGCAGAATGTGGTTTGGCGTTGTCCTGCTCTGGATGGCAGCATATGTTGTTCTAAAATGTGTACATATCTTTCTGCATTAATGCTGCCCTCACAGATGTGCAAGTAACCCATGCCATGGGTACTGACACATCCCCAAACTATGACAGACGCTGGATTTTTGACCTGACGCTGATAACAACTTGGATGGTCCTTTTCCTCTTTGGCCCGGAGAACACAATGGTTGTTTTGTACAAAAACTATATGAAATGTTGACTCGTCGGATCACAAAACACGATTCCACTGTGCTACTGTCCATCTCAGATAAGACCGAGACCAGAGAAGTCGGCGGCGATTCTGTACAGTGTTGATGTGTGGCTTCTGCTTTGCATAGTAAAACCTTAACTTGCATCTGTGGATACAGCGGCGAATGGTGTTTATGACAATGTTTTACCAAAGTATTCCTGGTAGGATCTCCATTACAGACTCATGACAGGTTTTAAGACAGTGATGTCTGAGGGATCGGAGATCACGCACATTCAGAAGTTGTTTTACGAACTTGCCCTTTACTCGCTGAGATTTGACCGGATTTCTTGAATCTTTTAATTATATTGTGCACTGCAGAAAGTGAAATGCCCAAAATCCTACCGATTTGTCTTTGGGGAATGTTGTTCTCAAAGTGTTGGATTATTCGCTGACTCATCTGTTGGCAGATCGGCAAGCCTCGACTTATCCTTGCTCTTGAAGGACTCGGCCTTTTTTGGATGCTCCTTATATACTATGATTAGACGATTGCCTCACCTGTTTCACATCACCTTCTTATCCCAACTTTTTTGGAATGTGTTGCATGCATCAATTTCAGAATAAACATTTACCTTCAAAAACCTATGCAGTTGATTAGGTAAAACATCAACCTTGTGTTTATATATTTTTTGGTTTAAATACAAGTCAAAGTACATTTACAATTCACTCCTCTTTGTTTTTATTAGCATTTTCCATACTGTCCCAACTTTTTCAACAGTTGTATTTTCTAACTGTAGTGGAGTTTTTTTTTTTTTATTCAGAAGCTTAGTGGTGGTGATGTTTAAGTCATGCGACTGTGGTATAGTTTGTTTATAGCCTTTATAACTTTAGCTTTTTACTTCTGGTGATTCTATTTATTCTTGAAAATTAATAAAATTTGTGTTTATTTGTGAAGGTTAACTTGATGATAAAATGTGAAAGAATCATAAACTTTTGTTTGTCACAGAGCTCTGCAATAATCCAAAAGCCAATGGAAAAATCCTATTGGTTTTTAGTCGAGGGAACCAGTGTGATGCTAACTTCCGGGTTGGCCTACAAAAATACGTCATTTTTACAGCACTCTATTCTCTATATTGTTTATCCTTTTAGTGTTGCTGTAATTCAGTGCTATATTGTTTCCTGAGCCGAATCCTTTGATACAGCCTTAATCTTATTCCCTCTGTCAGGCCTGGAAAAATTCAAGCTTACCAAGAATTACAAAGCAATGTTTAATGCTAAGACCTCATATTTAACCATCAAGGGTCTATGCCTAATTTGATTGTTTTTAGTACCTAGGTTTAAAAGTCAGTAAAAAAAACACCCTTCCTTCAAATAAATACATGGTGTTTTATATCTTTTTTTTTGTTCAGCACAGATATATTGATGACACACACAAGCCTGTTGCTGATTTATGATTAACGTAGGAGCTGAATAACAAAACATTGTTTTGTCTGTTGTTTATAGTAAATCTAAAAAAAAAAATCTAACACATAAAAAAAAAAATACAAAACCTTTGTGGAATCCTGATTTCTAATAATAATAATTTTAAAAAAAACATGTTAAACTGTGACACTACGAGTGGATTTGCAAATTTTCCTCCAAGTAAGCCACATATCTCTAAATTATTAAGCAAAATATAAGACAGCAATCATAGCTCCAGTGCTGCTAATTACTGCTAGCTATTGGAATTAAATGTCAGGACCAAGCTTCCTATAACCAGTTGTCGTCGCACACCTACCGTAATTACACAGAGAAATAATATATCTGTTGGTATATTTATTGCAAATGCAGAAATTATTACATATAGAAAACTGTGGTGTTGCAGTAACAACTAGGAGGCAAAAAAAATCCTGGAGTCGCTTGATATATTTAGTGTCCAGATGCTTTTTTAAGTTTTGCAATGGATCTGTGAACCTAATGTAGCGTAAAATTACCTAAACTCAGCTGCTGTAAAGTTCTGGTTTTTTGTTGATGCAGGAGTTTTGAATACTGTACCCTGTTTCTAAAAATATAATATTTTTTTTTTACTATAAATTTATAAATGACAATTGCCAAGTTTTCAAATAACGTTTTTTTTTGTTTCAAAATAGGGTTAGGCTTTAAGATCTGCTCCAGTACACGGCAAGGCTACAGGTGCTCGTAGAAACTAAGGCTATTTTTGTCAGTGCAAACTCAATTTGCAGTCACAATTATTTGAGGCAGTTACCATATGTTGAACCTTATGCCATGGTGCCGAGTTTGGGGTTTTTCAGGCTGACGAAATGTATGAATAATAAAACAATAGTTAACTTATGAGTAGCGATGCATCAACAGCATTTTCTTCACACAGAGTACAGGTACACTGTTTTGGCATTCGTGACAATACTGATTCCTAAATGAGTAACCTACTGTGTTTGTGGTACCTGTGCACTCTTCAGTTCTATGTTTAAGATGTTAATGGACTAAAACCTGATATTTAAACGAGAGCAGGGTGGGGGGGGGGGGGGGTGTTTGCTTAGTGGTTAGCATGCTTGCCTCGTACCTCCGGGGTTGGGCGATCTAATGCAGTTTGCATGTTCTCCCCGTGCTTCAGGGGCTTCCTCCAGATAATCCTGTTTCCTTCCTCAATCCAAAACCATGCATTGTAGGCTAACTGGCATTTCCAAATTGTCTGTAGTGCAAGTATGTGTGTGCGATTGCGCCCTACAATGGGCTGGCCCTCCGTCCAGGGTGTCATCTGCCCCGTGCACCAAGTTCCCTGGGATAGGCTCCAGGCTCCCCTGCAACCCTGTGTAGCTTAAGAGCATGAGGGCGGCTGACCTGAGTGTGCAGATCAGTATCAGCAAGCGTATTCAGTAAAAATGGTGCCGTGAATTGAAGGGAAAGGAAGTGTGCATGTCTCGGTGTTCAGTGCTCCCAGAACTGAAGTGCTCTCACAATCAACAGTTTTTCTGCACATTCACTTCATTGCTCCATGCTCACAATTACCTTTGTGTGTGCACAATTCACAGCACCTTCAGCTCATTTTAATGACCATGCTCACTGACACTCTGCGCACTCAGGTTGGCCATCATCAAGCTTAAGGTACTCTTTAAAGGCTATAAAATATATTGTCAGTATATCAATGTCATTTCATCTTGTCTGTTTTTTTAACGTGACAACATATACTAAGCTTATGTCACAGAGTACCACAAGTTATTGGATGTTAGTAGCAGAGCATTTTTTAAGAGTACATTTATAAGAGAGCAAATAAGCACAGTATAGAACGGTACCCAATATCAAAGCATCCATACTTGGTTTTAAAATTATACAGTGTATATGGATATGGATGGGTATGGATGAAAAACAAACGATGTCTTGTTTATGTTGTTTAATAAAAAGTAAACCACAAATCTCCTGACAGACTTTTGGGCATTCTGCACTAGCTAACAAGGGCCACTGATTAGCATTGTTCAGTGAAGCATTGTGTAAGTGGACACTTTTTCAAAACTTGCCTCAAAATATGTTCAGAAATGTCAAATAGACTTGTGTTTATGTTTCCCTGATTGGATTTTCTTTTAATACAGATCTGAACAAAAGTATATCTAAGCTCTAAGAACTTCATATCTTCCAATTCAGACCTCTTGATTTACATGTACAGTATATACATTATCTATTGCCTTATTATATGAATAGTATTACCAAACCTTACAAAAGTAAAGCTCTGAGGTGACTACTGAGCCAGTATTTTATGTTGCTGATATAGATGATGTGGTTAATGATACACTATAGAATATATAATGACCTTCAGAAACTTTAATAGCTGTTTGTTAGCATAAATTTCCTTCTGTTTTCCAAGTTAGATTCCTTATAGCTTCTTAGAAAGCAGCTGCATGTCAGGCTCCATTTAGCCCAGGGACACATTAGCACACAGACACATACCTAATGGGCTTTTGCATGGTTCATCTATCAGTGTGTTTGTCTATTTGTGTCGGTTTCTAGTACCCGTGTATGGGTGATTGTGTAAGGCAAATACCTCAATGTTAGTATAATGCATTTGCTACATCCTGCATCTATAAATATAGCACGCATGTTGGTTGTTTTATGTCCGTGTGTATTTCTGGAGTACGTTGTGTATCCTGTCACAGTAGTGGTCACAGTGTAGTTTACTGTATTAGGAAATGTCAGTTTCCAAAAAAGATTTTGTAAAAAGATTTTTGTTGTTTGTGGGTTAATAAAGTAAATAATGACACCACATTTATACCATTATCAGACAAACAGATAAAGAGATTATAGTGTAAATAAGCATTAAAATCACACATTAAGGTGACGTGAAATAGAAAATTAACTTAGTGTATGCCTTGTGAATAAGGAATGTAAGAGAATTGCATGATAGGTCTGATCGGATTTAGAAAAATATTACTTTCTTTATTCAAAACCAGAAATGACAAAAATATGTAAGAGAAATGGCAAAAAAAAATATTGTCAGTTTAACAGTCAAAACAAATATGAGTGAATTTTTTATAATAAATTTTACATACTATAGCTCTGTAACTATATGGTCTGTTAACACCAGACAAAAACAGACAGATGTTTCAAGCCAGCACATTTTAGAGAAGGTTGTTGTATCTCTTAGAATAACATCTTTTTTTTTTTTTTTACAATGTTGTCAAGAACAAAATTATGCAACCTAATCATGTGACCTTAAAAAGTTAACGTTGCATTAGTCAAGATTAGTCAAGACTGCAGCTCTACAACAACATTGTAATTTTTTTTAACTAATTGAACCTGCTTCCCATTCCCACTTATGTACACAAAGCTCCACCTCCAGAATCTACAGAATCTTCAACTGCTTGATAGTCAAGTTATAACCTATAAATATATCAGAAATTTGGCTCATACTCATTTGCTGCTTTGAGAATGGTCAAGAGTGGCCTCTCTGTACTATTTTTATTTGTAATGAGCTCCCATGAGTTTTTCAGTTGACCGTCACTACCAGTATTAACATTAGCATTGTTGTGTACATGGGAGTTTGATGCAGTTTTCTAGTATTACAGAGTGGTGCTTGAAAGTTTGTGAACTTTTTTTCTGATTTTTTTTCTTTATATTTTTGCATAAATATGACCTAAAGCATCATCAGATTTTCACACAACTTCCTTAAGCAGTTGTAGAACAATATGAGAAGAAATAGTCCTACTTCATTAAAGGCCAACTTTTTGCTCTTACGGTATTATGTTGTTTAACACTAACTCACAGAGCACAACTTTCATCAACCCTGTAAATCTCATGTGAGATAACTCCATCAGTCTCCCCACCATGTGTGTTGTGCTTTCTATGGTGTGAAAATTGATGAGAACAGCTTTACCATGATTCATTTCAGTGACATTCTCCTCCACGTCTGCCCCAGTTCGTGTCAGCCGTCAAGAATAGGTATGAAATTTCTGAAGTATAAAGAGTTGGTGGGATTTTGACTGACAAGTTTGGCAACCCTATAATCCAAACACTTTACATTACTCTGGCGATATCATGTTGTACGTCTCATTTTGAACAGTTTGGGGCTTACATCAGAAGGGACATTGCCTTGTAAGATCTGTGGAACTTTGGTATGTGGAAGTGTCTGTGTTGTAGTTGAAACATATAGAAATTTACTATTGCCTAAGCATGCACACCTAAATAACTGCCTGAAGTTTCAAGGAGTATTAATACAGATCATTCTGACAGCAAGTGTGATATAGTTGTTTGATAAATTAATTGTTATTATTAATTAAGGCTACACTAAATGTTGAACCTTATCATTGTATTTAAAAAAGATACCCTCACAGGCCACATTAACGTACAAGAACCCCTCCTTCTCATACAATTATCATTCAATCATGTTGTAGCAGTACAATGCATAAAATCGTGTAGCTACAGATCAAGTTAATGTTCACATGAAACATCTTCAGTTAATGCTCACATCAAATAGCAGAATGGAGAAAAATGTGATTGCCACAACTTTGTTGGTGCTAGATGGGCAACTGTATCTGATGCTTTCCCTCCAACAAAATGTGGAAAGTTAACGTCACTAAAGAATATCTGGCAGCATGGAAACTACTGCCAAAATGTGTCTCCATGGGTTCTGTCCTCCATAGAAAAGGGTAACGGTTCCAGTTCATAGCTCGACCCCCCTACCGTTTCAGAGGCGTGCTCACCACAGTAGTTAGCACAAGGCAGAGCCCAACGTTAGCCTAGGAAGTAGATCTCTCTTGGACAAGGGGGCCATTGAACGTGTACCTCTTCTCTGAAGGAGGGAGGTTTTACAGCCAATATTCCCTGGTCCACATAAAAGACGGGGTATGCGGCCAATTTTAGATCTGCGTCATCTTATCCATACTCTTTGGACATACAGGTTCAGGATGTTGACTCTCAAACATATCCTTCCACAGACTCAGTTTGAGGATTGGTTTGTGATGAAAGATCCAAAAAGTTCTTCCTTTCGGTCTAGCAATTATCCCCTTGCACTGTCACAAAGTGCATGTATGACACGCTGGCTCCTTTGCATCTCCAGGGCATCTGTGTACTAAATTAATTGCACAACTGGATAATTCTAGCGCGGTCCAGGAAGTTGCCGATTCAAGTGTCCCCGGTTTATAGCCTTGGGTCACACGCTAGGAGCAGCTATTATCGCAAGATGGGAATGTCAGATGCTCCCTCACGGTTTCTGGAGCGGCCCTCAACTAGTGTGGCATATAATTTGCCTAGAAGTGTGGGCCGTACTCCTAGCACTGAATTCCTTCTTCTCAGTTGAGAGGTCACCATGTGTTAGACAATACAGTGGGGGTCTCATATATCAACCAGGATTATGTTCACACCCCCTGTTCAGGCAGGCTCAACTAATTCTTCTCTGGTGGAGTGGTAGTTTTGTCAGTGAGTGCTATGTACATTCCATGCAACTGAAATGTGGGGGCAGACATCCTGTCGAAGCAGGGGCTGAGGCCCTAGGATTGGAGGCTCCATCCACAAGTGTGTGAGTCCATATGTTGGAGGTTTGGCCGAGAGGAAGTGGACGTGTTTGCCTCTGAGGAGACAACACGTTGCCCATTGTGGTTCGCCCTCCTCCTTCCCACACCAAAAAAAAAAACAAAGGTCAGGGCTGGATGTCATGATACACACATGGCCAAGGTCATGTCTCTACTCCTTTCCCCGGATTGCTCTGCTTAAACAGGCTCTAGGAAGAGTTTGCCAAGATCATGCTACATCTACTGCTGCTAGTAGCACCGGATTGGCCAGCTCAAATTTGGGTCTCGGAGATAATATCTCTGCTGGACAGCACTCCCTGGGAGATTCCCCTTCGCAGGGATCTATTGTCTATCGAGGGATCTATTTATCACCCTTGGCCCGGAACTATGAAAGCTGTGAGTCTCACCAGCTCATAGATTCCGGTCTCTCAACCAAGGTTGTAGAGACCATGTTAAACAGTAGAGCACCATCCATGAGAATATTGTATGCATTTAAGTAGCAACTTTTTTATCGTGGTGTGAGGAATATCAGTGACACCCAGTAACTGCGCAACAGCTACAGTCCTGGAGTTCTTACAGGAACGTTTCTCAGCAGGGTTGGCTCCTTCTACAGTTAGGGTCTATGTGGCCGATATTTCGGCCAGCCATTCCCCTATTGATGGTGCCTCTGTGGTCTGGAAAGGTCTGTCAGGCGCCCATTTTCTGCCCTTAGAGTCAGCTTCGGAGAAGCTTCTGACTCACATTTCGTCAGTGATAGTGACATCAGTGTGCCGCAACCAGTTTGGAGGGAGGTCTCTAAAGGTATCTGTTTTTGCATGCCCTGACGTCTCTGTTGCCCCTTCTGCCTTGACTTTGCCCCTGGATTAGCCAAGGCCTCTCTATATCTTAGGCCGGATTATTCCTAAATCCCTACGTCTACTGCCCAGCCAGTAGTGCTGCAGGCTTACTCCCCTTCTCCGGTCCTTACACCGGAAAGAGTAAGATTGCATCTACTGTGTCCAGTGATGGCTCTTTGTACTTACATCCATTGTTCTGGCCAGTGGCGTAAGTTGTAGCAGTCGCTGGTTTGCTTGGCAGTGACAGTAGAGGTGATGCTGCATCAAAGCAGTGCATCTCTATTTGGATAGTGGAAGCAATCTCTATCACTTATGAGGTGCATGGTCTCGCTATGCCTCTGGGCATAGGGGCTCTTTCCACTGTGGGGGTCACCTCCTCAAAGGCTTTATCTAAGGGGTACCCTTATGGGATGTGTGTGCTGTGGCAAGGTGGTCTATGCTGCACACATTCATTTGGTATTACAGTTTGGCCTTATGGGCCAGCTGATATATGGTTTTCTGAGATAATATATTGCTGGACAGCACTCCCTGGGAGATTCCTGTTCTCAAGGATCTATTGTCTCAAACTGGAGGGTGGATTTATCACCCTCGGCCTGAACCATAGAAACTATGAGTCTGGCCCCTGAGGGGCACTAGCTCATAGATTCTGGTCTCTTAACCAAGGTTGAAATGCTAGGAACTTCAGTGAAACCCAGTAAACTGCGCAATGGCCCCGGACTTCTTACAGGAACTTTTCTTGGCAGGTTGGCTCCTTCTACAATTAGGCTCCTATTGATGGAGCCTCTGTGACAGGCCATACCCTCAGTATGATGGAGAGGGTATACTCTTTCCCACAGGCATGATTTTACACAGACTTAAGATACCAGTCACACGTGAGGGCGCTTCGCATAGCATGACGCTCACTCAATGTCTCATTCCCATCTCAGGAAACAGGGTTACATGCATAACCCAGATGTTATGTGTGAAAATTGGAAGCGCCAGACAGGCAAGTGATACTGGGGAAGGATACAAGGCATGTACATTCAGGGGCATTTTCAATTTGCATAGTCATAAAAATCTAGATTTTTTTATTGAGGGTAAAATGTTAGAGCAGTAGTATTTTCATGAGCTAGACTGTCACTGTAAAGATCGGTGTGTACAGAAAAATTTCAGAAGGAGGGACACAGTGGCACAGAATTAAGCATGGGGGCATTGTTAAATAGTAAATTTTATGTTTACATTGTACATTTTACAGTAATTTACCTGCAGCAGGTAAATTATATAAAACATATTTACAGTAAAGTACTCTAATATCTTACAACAATACATAGTCCAGTACATTTGCTCATTTGGCAAAGGTTTAAAAAAAATTTACTTAAGGGTCTTGCTCAAGGACCAAATCATGGCATATTGGTGGTGTTGGGATTTGAGCACACAACCACCTGATCTGTAATTCAAAGCACTTAAACTCAAAACACTTAAACACTAAGCCAGCACAACTATATTTAACTAGCTTGCACTGATTCAAGTTTTTATTTATTTATTTATTAGCCTATAGAAGTTAAACTTCAAGTTGAAACAAGGAGAATTTTTTGCATTCTTACTGCTGCCAAAAAACATCCTAAATCCCACTATTTTTCTGGTATTTTGCTGCAAACCAACGCACTGCTCTAAGAGCCTAAATATTAACAGTACAATACTGTAAAATAATAAAACAATATTTTGCAGTAAAATAAATACTGTAAATTTACAGCTTTTAAAAGTTTTTTTTGACAGTGTGTGGAATTTTTTTCTGAATACATCAATCTATGGGTTAACTAGTTAAAGTGAAATTGAAACCTAAAAATGATTTTTGGTGGATTTGAGTGACATTAATTATTCGTTTCATTTTAATGGGTGTCACATTAAAAGGCTCCATAATGGTCATTATTTGGTCTCCGGTTGGTAGTGGTCAGATTTGGACTGAATGTTAGGAATGAAAATTTCATGGCCAGTAGGAGCTCTAATTAAAATGTCAATGGCACATAACTGACAACCTATTAACCTATCAACTGCCACTGTCAGTAGGGGGGCACATGTGGTGACCAGTCAGATTTTGATGGTGGCCGGTGCCTCTCCAGGACCCCCCAGATATGTCCCTGATTGCAAAACAGCAAACCCTGTTTATTTGTCACGCTCTATAACCCTCTACTGACTTTTAAAGATCTCATACTCTGTACTTTTCTCCTATCAGAGTACCTTATTGATCTTTGAGGGAATTTGTTGGGTTTTTTTTTTTTGTGGGGGGGGGGGGGGGTGATAGAAACAACAACAAAAAAAAGACACTTCAATTCTTGAAAACACTGCAGAACACATAGGACTATATAACAGTATGATACTATACAAATCCTCACTTAAGCCACTGACGAGCACCAGTTAGTGTTTTTCCATTTTGGTATTTACAGTACATCATAGAATTAAAGTTACAGGTCATTCTGCAGATTCATAGCACTGGGCTGAAATAATCAAAGTAAAAAGGTTAGATGTCATGTCTCAGAGAGTCAGATCTCAACAGCTGCTGTTCCCAAACTGTTTAGTCTTTGAGTAACAGTTATTTCACTTTCATTCCTTGTTTCAGGCCACATGTGCATTCTGCTGTATGTCTTAATACAACACTGAACATCTGTCAGTGATGATGCTAATCATAGAAAATAAGAGATGACAGCTCAGAGACGATGGTGCCTGCTTATTCAATCATTTCAATAGGACTGCTTTTCAGCAAATCCTCAGCAGATATGAAAGCATCTAATGACTGTCCAAATTAATTAACTTTGATTTTTGGCTTAATGATCTATCATATTAATTTAAATATGTTTTATTAAATCGTCCTGATTGTATTTAGATGTATTTTTGGGCTTAATGATTGGAATGGTTTGGTTGCGCAACAGACAGCGTTGCCGCCTTACGACCCCGAGCAGGATGAAGCAGTAACTGAAGATGAATCATTGACACTAGCTTTTATGGCGATTTTTTTTTTAGATTGTTTATTCTAATTTACATATGTTTTCCAGGACTGCATTATTCATTAACATGTGTTTGTGTAATGTCTAATCTGCTGTCAGTTTTAATTCCTTATTACTTTTTCATTTCTTTATTGTTGGTATTCAGGTCTCCACTGAAATGGAGACACCATAGGGCTTCTCTGATTACTGATAATACTGAAAAAAAAAAGAAAAAAAAAGAAAGAAAGTTGTTTTGAAAAGACCAGACTAAAGTAACACTTTTATATACTGTACTATAGGTACATAACACTTTTATATACTGTACTATAGGTAGATGATTTAGGTTTGTTAACATACGAGAAAAAATGTGGTGTCAGTAAGGTTTTATTTAACACCTACAAAATAATAATAATAAAAAAAAAAACACTAACAAGGAAAAGTAAACCATTTGCTACACTGACCATATTTGTGATACTTAAAGCATTGTGGTCATTTATCATGATCTTGATTTCATATCATTGGATTGTCTAGCCCTTTGTTCAAAACACAGGATATTATACAAAACAGGCACAATCTTGCACACACAAAACCATGCGCTTTGGTCGCAGTTACTGAGACATGTGCAGCCAATTACTAAATGAGGTGTTAGTGTCAACCCAGCAGATTGGTTTCATATACAAAAACAACGCTCTCGTTTACTTTCGACTTGAACCTTCTTTGAGATAGAGCTGAGCCTCATTAAACTGAATGACCATTGGTGGGTTTCAAAACACACCCTCACACACACTGCAGTGTTAGGTACAGTTTATTTCAACCCTCAGTCTGGCCAGCTGCAATGCGGGAATTATATTTCCTGCTGATTGTAGAGCATCGCTAGTTCTGACTTCTTTCAACAGTTTACCAGGGTGTCACTGTGGACCATTTCCTTCTGTCTTTTCACTACCAAAACAATGTGAGGAAAAAGCAGACTGTCCTGCTGTGTAATAGACTGTTCACTCTATTGCTTTGTATCTAGATTCTTTTTCATCTACCTTCCTAATTAGTGATATATACAGGTTAATGTAACAATATAGACATGTTTATGAAAGTTTATGCTCTGGATGATCTATCACAGCCAAACATCGCATTACCAAAATTTCCAGTTTAGCTGTAGCATTTCAGAGTTTCTGACACTTGCTATGCGATAGAGGAGACACCAAGGGACTATGCTTCTCTGCTTTTTCAGATAAAACGGCAATCAGACCAAAATCAGATTCGCCCAGCGGGGAAAAAAACAGTCCACTGAAGGGGAAAGGGCATGGGGCGTGAAAGGCAAATTTACCTCTAATACTGGTTACCTTCCCCTTTATGTAGGAAAGTATTTATTCACCATCTTTGTCTAGTTGAAATTTGACCTCTGAATTCAGGAGCAAAAGAAACCAAGATGGCAGGACTGTAGTTTCTTTTGATGTGTATTAAAAATGTAGGTGCTATATTATAAGCCATTTCATCAACCGACATATGCTAGTTTTTTTTTTTGTGGCAAAATTCTATTTGTTCTCTCTGCCTGCATTGGTTTCTCCTGTTAGCATTGTTGGCACCTATGCAGAGCGTCGAGGACGTCAGTTAACTTGTTATCTTGAGTTAATTCTAGTTAATATATATATAAATAAACACTTATGTCCTTGTTTCAGCATGTTCTTTCTGTAGTAGGTGAAGAGAGGTATAGTAGTTTGTTTGTAAACCTTCCTACAACAACTTTGCAACATTGTAGTTGCATGCATGTTAACACAAATGTTTCAGTAACGTTAGTTTTCATCGAACTGGAAATGTCCGGTAGAAAATAGTAAGCTGGCAACTCAGTGTATATTACAGAGATGATGGTCAGGTCATGTTGAGTGTAGAGTAACACAGTGAAATAAAAGTGTTACAAATAAAAAGTGTAACAAATGAGTGCTCTTTGAAAATTGAACTGTAAAGGTGGTGTTAGTGTTAGTCTTTCCCCTCTTTCCTTATTTTAATATAAATATTACCCTAGTATTGCTCTCTAAGCATGGGTCAATGGACAGAAATTACTAATTAATGAACACTATAAGAGGGTTAAGACTAATAAACCATCATAACCACCACATACTTGCTCATACTTTGCCCCCCCATCTCTGTAGGTTTCAGATGCGCAGTGCTGTGTTGGCTGCCTCTAACCACAGAGTGTTGAGTTTCTGTGAGGCCGATGGCGCCCCGTGTTTCGGGATTCGGCCCGGCCCGCTTCCTGGTTCTGCTGCTCCTAATGCCTGGAAAAATGTCCTGCTGGGGTGTAGCTATGGCAACAGATTCACCCTGCCACCGAGCTGAGCATCCATTCATCTCACACGCAGGTGAGTTTCATTTATATACTCACAGAGTTAATTAGCTTAAGTGCATTTTGATCCTTGTTCAGTCCTACACAATGCAATTGGCAGTTTTCTAATCATTTTTTTGCGGAAAACTACTCGAATTGGTGAAATTGCAATTCGACAAAATTGTTTTGCATAGTCATTTAGCTGTACTCATGTTCGACACCCGTGAATCGAAGAGGGATTTGACTGAATGGGCGTGGCGGTGACTTCACATGACATGTCTTGGCCCAAATCTGTGGAAAATCGACAGTATTTTTAAAAATTTGCAAGCTCCTACGAATATGGCAGAGTTTGCTTGATTTTGTGTTCATTTCTGCAATCACAAAATCTCGAAATCCTGGAGGGTTTTTTTATACAAAAATAAATGGCTGGATTAGTTTTCTACATCATAATTTTATCAAACAGTCTTCGTATTGTTTCAGATCGATCCATGTAAAATCCATTATCTTTTAATTAAGCTGAATCCCAAATGTCTTCTAATAAACTTTGTTTGCACCCTACATGGGGTACAGCATAATAGAGCTTACAACCCTACCTAGAGTCCTAATTTTTGTATATTTACATTGTATGATAATGAGAAAACCCAGGTTTTCAAAGAAGTTTTGGCATATGTGTTTTTAGGTTATACACTGCCATGAAATATTCAGCAAAAACTCCTGTGCTTAATAATTCACCCCTGTGAGGAAGTTATTTTATATCCAAAATAAATTTTGGGTTGTTACATTGTTACTTATGCTAATCACTTGTCACAACCTGATTTCATCCATCCAAACCTGTTTTGAACAAAAAACAAACCACTCCACAGTTTCATTCAAACCAGCTAAATGCTACATATACGACAGCACCTTTAGAGACCAAACAGTGCTGCAAACTTTGTCGCTGTCGTAATTATGCCTCTCTCTTTCCGTCTCCATGAAATTATAGATCGTGAGATCAATGTCATTTTAAGAGTACTCAATAAGTAATCAAGCTGTTCGGAGCCAGAAGGCCTCCAGAGTGTTTAAAACAGGACAAGGTCACTTTCAAGGAAGTGTATGGAGTGTGTGTTTGAACCTGTATTTATTTCACTAGATATGATTAGCTTGAGCCACTGAGGTCTTGTTTCTCGACAGACTGAAAGAGACTGACAGAAGCAGATTATGGTTTAATGCCCTTGCTAAAAGGCACAATATCTTGGGTTTTTTTTATTTATTTTTTTTGAGCTGCACCTTTCAGACTAGTCCTAGAAAATACAAGGACAGATTTGCACAGGCGTGAAGTTCAGCATGTACACACTGAGACGCCCTTTAAATCACAGAAAGCTGTCAGAAATACACAGCGAGCAGTGTTAAATGGAGCCAGTTCTCGGAATGACTGTCCAAGCATATGGAAGCGCGCACACACACACACACACACACACACACACACACACACACACACACACAAACAAACACACAAACAATGTGCAACTTTCAAACAAATAAATGGAGCAAATTATAATACAGCCTTCACTGTGTGGTTTTTCCAGTGTGTGCATGGGTTTGTATTAATCCAAGAGCTACACACAGTTCAGAAATATCAGAACCACACACCAACCAAATGACAATAAGACCAATTCATCCACAAAGACGGCTTTATGCAGCCCCAGCATACACAAGCTCACCACATGGGTTAGAATTATTTTAACCCCGTTATATTTCTTCATGTGTATATTTTTCATGTTGCTCCACCTAGACTAAAATAACTGCTTTCTCACATTTTATGGTCTCTGAGATCTGGGATCCAGATTATACCGGAGTAAGTAGTAGTGGCTGTGTCTCAAATCGTACACTATGCACTACGTTCTCATAACTGACACTGCTTACATTTACATTTAAAGCATTCAAAAGGTGGCTTTGTACAGAGTGTGCTTGGCAGTCTTTTTTTAAACTGCCTTAGCGTTTGCTTAAGTGCTTAGTGAAGAGGTGGCTCTTCATTCTTTATTTGAAGACATTTAATGACTCAGCTTTTCAGACAGCCAGGGATAACTTATACACCAAACAGCCATAACATTAAAAGCACCTGCCTAATATTGTGTAGGACACCATTGTGCCTCAACAGCTTGGACCTGTCAAGGCATGGACTCCACAAGACCTCTGAAGGTGTGCTGTGGTATCTGACACCAAGACGTTAGCAGCAGATCCTTTAAGTCCTGTAAGATGTGAGGTGGGGCCTCCATGGATTGAACTTTTTTGTCCAGCACATCCCACAGATGCTTGATCAGGCTAAGTCAACACTTTGAACAATTTGTCATGTTCCTCAAACCATTCCTGAACCATTTTTGCAGTGTGGCAGGGCGCATTATACTGCTGAAAGAGACCATTGCCATTAGGGAATACCGTTGCCATGAAGGGGTGTACTTGGTCTGCAACAATGTTTATGTAGGTGGCACATGTCAAAGTTACATCCACATGAATGCCAGACCCCAAGGTTTCCCAGTAGAACATTCCCTAGTTTATCACACAATAGTGCATCCTGGTGCCATCTCTTTCCCAGGTAAACGATGCACGCACACCCGGTCATCCACATGATGTAAAAGAAAACATGACCTGTCTGCGGCTACGCAGCCCCATACACAGCAAGCTGTGATGCACTGTGTGTTCTGACACCTGATCAGACCAGACAGGATAGCCTTCATTCCCCATGCGCAACAGTGAGCCTTGGGCGCCCATGGCCATGTCACTGGTTCACTGGTTGTGCTTCCTGTGCATTTTTGATAAACTGACATTATACACTATAGACACACTGTCTGCATTTTGCAGTTGTTTGCAGAAATTTATTATACAGTATTTAATCACAATTATTTGCTATAAAACAGTTATTTGCTGTAAATCAGTCCTTGGTCTTACCCATTGTTATGAATGACTAAGGGAATTTGGCCTATGTGTTACCTCACATTTATACCCCTGTGAAACAGGAGGTCATGGTTGAACAATTTGCTGTTCCCAGTCAAAAAAAATTAAAAATATCAGTGGGAATATACTTGAAATATATTTTTCTCATATGATTTCATAGTGGTGCCAATAATTGTTGCACACCTACAGTGCATCTGGAAAGTATTCACAGTGCTTCACTTGTCCTACATTTTGTTATGTTACGGCCTTATTCCAAAATGGATTCAATTCATTATTTTCCTCAAAATTCTACAAACAATACCCCGTAATGACAACGTGGAAGAAGTTTGTTTGAAAGCTTTGCAAATTTATTAAAGATAAAAAACAACAAAAAAAGCACATGTACATAAGTATTCACAGCCTTTGCCATGACACTCAAAATTGAGCTCAGGTGCATCCTGTTTCCTCTGATCATCCTTGAGATGTTTCTGCAACGTGATTGGAGTCCACCTGTGGTAAATTCAGTTGATTGGACATGATTTGGAAAGGCACACACCTGTCTATATAAGGTCCCACAGTTAACAATGCATGTCAGAGCACAAACCAAGCCATGAAGTCCAAGGAACTGTCTGTAGACCTCCGAGACAGGATTGTATCGAGGCATATAGTGCTACAGTGAGACAGGAAGGACAGCTTATCGTCCTTGCAGTAGAAAATTACATGTAACCATGTGTCCCCCCAGATGTGATCGAGAACTTGCAAATGCCTTGGTGGAAGAGTGGGGTAACATCTCACAGCTAGAACTGACAAGTCTGGTGCAGTCCATGGTGATGAGATGCACTGTAGTACTTAAAGCAGCTGTTACTTTTGTTATTGATCCCCTTTGATCAGGGACGCATTATTTCATTTCTGTTCGTCATATGTCTGTGAAACTTGTTCATTTTATGTCTCAGTTCTTGAATGTTTTTATGTTAATACAAATATTTACAGATGTTCAAAATTTGCTGGAAATAAAAGCAGTTGAATGTGAGAAGACGTTTCTTTTTTGCTGAGTATGTGTTGTGCATTATACAGTACGTTGTATATGTACAATATAAGCAAGACGCATAATTGTTATTTTCTGGTTACGGACATCAGTACATTTTAATAACTGGTGCTGCGTGTCATTGAATGCCATAGAACATTAGCTTTTTCCCATAAATACAATACCATATATACAGTACATTTAAACAATAATGGACTTTTCTCTAATGTTCTGCTTAGTGACTTTTCCAAGGAAATGACAAGATTTTAATGTCAGGTTCTTAATGTCGAAGGATACAGGCTGACTATTAAGACTTTGCTCTAAACAGAAGCGACAAATCACATCCAGCTGCTTTGAGTCATTGAGCCATGCCAGAGCCCCAAAATGATAAAAGTTGTAGAAACATAAACTAATGTGTGTCTGCAGTGTAACATCATTTATGCTTAGTGTGGGACTATTTAAAAAATTCAAACCACATGCAAACCACATGCAAAACAAACTATTGAGAAAAATTAGTACCACTGATCTCTAAAGCAGGCTGCTATCACTGAGTGCCAGAGGGTTCTGCATTCCATTATTTCCCAACAGTTCCAGCACATCATCTCGGAATTAATTGTTTTATACACTATATGGCCAAATGTTTGAGGACACCTGACCATGAGACTTATATGTGCTTCTTGAATGCCCCATTAAAGACGTATTCCCCTTTGTTGTTATAATAACCTCCATTCTTCTGGCAAGGCTTTCCACTAGATTTTGGAGCATGGCAGTTGGGATTTTTGCCCATTCAGCCACAAGAGCATTAGTGAGGTCAAGCACTGATGTCAAGCGAGGAGGCCTGGGGTGCAGTTGGCATTCCACTTCATACCAAAGGTGGGGTTGTGGTCAGGGCTCTGTGCAGGCCACTTGAGTTCTTCCACTTCAGCCTTGGCAAACCATGTCTTCATGGAGCTCGCATTGTGCACAGGGGCATCGTCACGCTGAAACATGTTTGGACCTCTTACATTTCCCATACATTGAAGGGAAATCTTATATCTATAACGTACAAAGATGTCCTGTACTATTGTGTGCTTCAGACTCTGTGGCAACAGTTTGGGTGTGATGGTCAGGTGTCCACAAACATTTAGCTATGTAGTGTATTTCAGGCATAGATCAGGAAAGTAAGATAACAGGAAATTACAGGCCTTTCTTAAATGACTTGATTTTAAAATGTTGCTACCCTACTACACTAGGTTCAAGATAATTAATGGTTCTTGTGCTGGAAGTGTGTACAATATGGACTGTTTTGGAAAAAGTATGAATATTGTTTTGATAAAGTCAGTGCTAGTAGACTAAGTTTCGAAATATGTTGTTTTACAGTAACTGATCTTTAAAAATTTATTTTTTTAAATGTTACATTTATAAATGTTAAAAATAAATCTGAAAAAAAAGGCTTAAAAACATGTGAAATTTGTTTTATGAGGAAAGGGTAGAAACCCTGTGGTCAAGTACATAGTGCATAGTGTAAGAATATACTACATTCAGCTCATTCTCTCTATAGCTCAGTGTTTTTTGCTTTTGACTTCCCTGCCAGTATTCCAGCCTCAGCTCTTTTATGACCATGGATTTTGGAAGAGGTACTGCAAACGTGGCCAGCTGTCTCTGGCTCTTGTTTGTAACTCCAGAGCTTTGGGTTTACCTGGTGATCAAATTCCAGTTAACAAATGACTCGGTAATATCAATTCAGCTAATTGGTCTTTGGCAAACTTTGACTTTAGTAGAAGCGGGATTAAAAAAAGTACACACGGAGGGTTGCACTTTTTCATAGTTATCTTTTTCATATTTAAAGCAAAAAAAAAAAAATTATTTGGGACATTGCTATTTAGGGACTTTTATTGGTGCAGTTAAATGTGTGGTTAAAACGGCCGTAAATAACACCTCAAACTGTGTTTCACTTAACAGCCCTACACAGCCATAAACTACATTTCCATATTCACTAGTTTTTTGGCTGCAATGAGAAATACAAATAAATGAATGAATAAAAATTAATAAAAATTCATTTAAATGACTCTGTATAGGATAATACTTGCGGAAATGGATGGATGGAACGCTACTTTCCATATATCTAAGCTTAATAGAGAACAAAAATTGAACAAAAGACATCACAACGCACAAGAAGTAATGAAGTAACATATGATATCAAGCCACAATATGTTTTGTGGTTATGCTGACCAATAGAGCAATGTAATACTTTTAGAATACAATATGGTAATAGTACTGTAAACCATTCTTTGAGGTCCAGCAATTATTATCATATGAAAATTTTAGCACATGCCTACTCCTCAGATAATTGAAAATGTTATCATAACATTTTGTAATGTTTTTGACAAGGTTTAAAAGGGTTATCTGGTAACTTTACAAAAATTATGTTTTGGAAATGTTCTAAAACATATTCTGTAATAATGGTTTGTTTCATAATGTTACCACAGTGGCCACAGTTAGACAAAACTAGCATTATGCAAACATTATGATATGTAATATGACATGTAATATCATGTTGTTAGAACATTTATAAATGTTATATTAAAACATTCTCAGAAAAACCCCAAAACTTTACAGATTGAATGTTTTTACAACAAACAGTTCCTAGAACCATAACATGCATATACCTTTCTGCAAACCTGAAATTGTGTAGGCATAGGATCAAAAATTAGTCATTTAAATTGGTTTTCTAAACCCTTAGAGCAAATCCAGCTCTGCCCTAAACTACCTTTCTTTTCCCTGATGGGGAATACACATACTTTCTTTCCCTGTAAATTGGCTTGTAGGATTGAGGCTGTAGTCTCTCTTGTGTATAATTTGAACCGTCAAAAATCAATACAGATGTTGGAATGCCTGTGTCCGAAATCTGAGTCAGTCCCCAAGAAGTGCTTATTTTTTCATGTACTACTGTACAGTTGCAGTCAAAATTATTCAACCCCCATTGCAAATCAGGTATATTGTCAAAATTTACAGACTTTCAGCTGTTTGCAATGAACAAATCAAACAAAAGCAATTGAAATAGTTCAACACAACGAATGCTTCAAGTGGTTTCCCCAAATTTAACTGAGAGTTCTTTGCCATGAGGTGCCATGTTGAACTTCCAGTGACCGGTATGAGGGAGTGTGAGCGCGATGACACCAAATTTAACACACCTGCTCCCCATTCACACCTGAGACCTTGTAACACTAACAAGTCACATGACACCGGGGAGGGAAAATGCCTAATTGGGCCCAATTTGGACATTTTCACTTAGGGGTGTACTCACTTTTGTTGCCAGCGGTTTAGACATTAATGGCTATGTGTTGAGTTATTTTGAGGGGACAGCAAATTTACACTGTTACACAAGCTGTACACTCACTACTTTACACTGTAGCAAAGTGTCATTTCTTCAGTGTTGTCACATGACAAGATATAATCAAATATTTACAAAAACGTGAGGGGCGTACTCACTTTTATGAGATACTGTAACTGTAAGTGATCATCTTTATTGTTTCACTGACAGTGACTCAAATTCTGCAGAGAGAACAGAGACTCCAGCATCAATTTTGTCTACTGTAATACTATCAGTATGAAATTTGTCTACTGTATCATTCTACTTTAAGAAAAAAATTTTTGTTTTGACTAGATAAGATTCAGAAATGCGTATAGTCTACAGTATGTCCAGTCTCAACAGCAGATGATTAGAATGCAAGATAGCGAGTGTTTAATCTTTTGTACACTTTTCTGGCCACAACTGGCTGTCTATACTTTTGTGTATACATACTACAATACACTGGTTCCTAGCGAGAACATTTAGAACAGTGTAACACAGTGATCTTTTTGTAGTTACTTTTACAATATTAACTCAAAATATAGCAACTGTAAAGCGGTTAGTGGTGAGTGAATGAGATAATTTCTGACAGATTATGGTAAAAGGTTTATGATTGGTTGTCTGCCCTGTCAGTCAAATGTCCTGTTTCTAACCATTATTATATCTTTATTGACAAAATGTACCAAAACAGTACATGACAACATCATATGTTGTTAAGTTATATGATATTTGACCATTTCTATGTTTACAACAGTAATGTTAGCCTTTCAGAGATCTGCTTTGAGTTTGGGAACCCATGGGACAATGAAAAGCCTCAGTCATTAACATGAGCACATATTGGACACTGCAGGTTACTTGCACAACATGTTTACTGCATTCATTTTTTAGTAAATGATGTATCCTCGCATAGTCACTGCGGTTTAAATGACAAATTTGTTTACATTTTGGGAAGAAGACCACGTACATTCATTGGAATATATTGTGGGTGGGTGCATACAAAAACAATAACTGTGGAAGTCTGAGGAATTGGTCAGAATTCCCACGGGAGAGGGTGGAAGTGGGATTAAAAAATACACTCTAGTATTGTAGGTTTTGATGGACACGTTAGACACAATATTGTGAAATGATGTGTGCAGTGGTATTGATATTCAAACTCCAGACACTTGACTTTGACCTCCATTCCACCTACTATATCTATAAAAGTGAAATGCGATCACATTCAGTAAGTGATATACAGCACAGTTCTCTAATGGACTACATGATCTACATCCAGTTAGAGCTCATACTTTCTATGTCTCTGCCTGAGATCCCACATTAGAGCTCTGCTTTTAGCAGCAATGTTAGATATTCATTTGCACCAGCAAGTCACTATGTATGCCACAAAGCCAATAACAGGGGTAAACTGTAATTGTGGCCTCTGTCATGCTGAATTTGAACCAGCATCTATGAAAAATCAATAAAGTCGTTGGGACTGTGTATGTCTCTCCGAAGACTTGCAAATCTGTGTGTTAGAACAAAACAATAAAATGGTGCTTCTCTTTTCATCTACTACATCACTGGAAGTGGTCATTTTTTCAATTTCACAGCTGGTGGCTCAAACTCTGTGGAGACAACACAGACCACATCCTCGATTTTGTCTACTATAACACTATTAGTATGATATATGTCTTCTATATCAAAATACTCAGAGGCATTTTAGCATAAAGGGCAGTTTTGACTAGAGATAGATTATGTAGTCAATTGAATAATGTGCAGCTACATGCTGCCTTTTTACATGTTAGATCTCTACTGTTCTCTGACGATCAATTTTTTTACATTATTGTCATGCTTTGTCTATCATATAGATATAAGTGAGACCATCATATGACTATTACAGACATATTAGAGGTTTATTTTCTATCCCACTCCTGTCCACTCTCACAGTTATTTCTGTTTGGACCTGTCCATGGTGTTTTCTAATGAATGTAATTAGTTATATTTTACAAAATATCATTTGCATTTATTTATTTATTTGTTTGTTTGTTTATTTATTTATTACTGTAGCATACCAATGCGCATAGCTTTCTGCTAAATGTATTCTTGTATGGCATCATAAAAATGAAACTACTATTAAAGAGTGTTTTTTTTTTAAATGCTTAAAACAAACAAAAAAAAATTTAGCTAAGTGTTTTGTTCATTTTTAAAAAAAAAAGCCCTTTAAGTGAGTTTTACTGAACTTTAGTGGAAATGTTCTGGCATTCTTTACCCCAACAAAGAAATTCTTCCCAAAAAATCTACAGTACGATTTCTCTGTACTGACACTTACTAATAAGGGTCTCGTTTATGCTTAGTTTGTCCTTTTAATTTCTGTTTTTTTGTTGTTGTTGTTGTTGGATTATGAATTGTTACATATTCACCTTGTATTTGGAGGTCCAGGGCAAGAAAATGAGCAATTTATTGGTGTCTCTGGTCAAATAGCATTCTCAGGTAACATACAGCTGAGATTATTGTCCACAACTGAACTTTCTTCAGTGCTGGCTCTGTTAATGAAACCATTTTTTATATTCCTGTTTTATTCAGTGGTAAGGCTGAGCAAGTCACTATGACTAGAAAAAGAAAAGAAAATAGTCAATTGTTTGCCAGAACTTGGATTATTAAATAAAAGCAGACAAATTAAGGGACAAATGACACAGAGTCATACAACTGGTTCTGACTCTGATGCCTCTTCATAGCTAGGGTTCTTGGTTTGGATTATGAAAAATTAATACGGTGAAGAAGACCATTTAGAGTTCACTAGTAATAGTTCATGACCCAGAAAAATGTCTGGTGATAGCAACTGCATAAATGCAAGATACGTAAGGAATAAAGCATTACAGGGCACACAGTTACAGGAAAATAATCAATGATGTTGTGATTGCGCCAGACATGAAGCAGAGTTACTGCCCTGAAGCTGATTATTTTCGAATATCATCACATCCTGAAGTGTTTTCTTCACGTCATACCTCAGCAAAAGCCAAGTATTATGTCCAATTTGGTGAATGAATGTATGGCAGGTCATACTTTTATCAGTTTATAATTACATTTGATGTTGTGGAACATCCGCAAGATAAATTTCATATATATATATAACATGGTTTTAAGTAAAATTAGGTAGAGATAATGTGGTAGTGGAAAAGTGAATGGCCTTGTGGTGGGGTAGGTGGTGTTTAGTGGGGGGCCCATGCAAAGTCTTTTCTTAGGACCCCCAACATTTCAGGGAGGCCACTGGTTACGCAGCTGTTTGCACTGTAAGTCACTCTGGAATAAATAGAAAGTTAAATGATTGGCATCTGGTGTCTTACAATGTGTATGTGAACAAAGTTGTAAAGATTCAAATTGCTTCAAACTCCAGACGTATGCTTTTTTTTTTTTTTTTTTTTTTTTGTATGGGGTAGAGTTAAAAAGTGCGACTCTTGTGTTGCTGATGACAGGGTTGGAAAACAGATGGTCTCTTTCTCTCTCATCCTGACCTGTGTGAACAGAGTTTGCACAGACTTGTCTTTTAAAGGTTTATCTCTGTGAAGTGTAAACAGAAAAATAAACTCTGAGCTTACCTTCACTGCCTTTAATGGCTGTCTTTTTTTTTTTTTTGCTTTAAGTGACAACTTTTGAAGCTTTCCAGTCTTGCTTTTCGGAACCCCTTATTTAAGTGTTTATTTTTTCTGGCACTTAATCGGCGAAAGCTTCTAATAAACATATTTACACAACATCGCTGCTGTCATTATTGATGGCTGGCTGGTTTATTATAAAGATGTGTAATGGTCTGAGAGACACGCAAACTGCCGTATCAGATTCAAAGCTGCCATTAGTAACATCAGCATTTGCAAAACTTTAATTGGCCCTTAGGGTGAATATATTTTTTTTTTAATAGCTTCTTTAAATACGCCGCTACTGCATGTAATCCGGAGTGTCTGTCATAGTCCATTTTCATCTGCAGAATCACTCAACATGTGTTTTATTCCCAGTGCGCACCACGTAAGGAATGTGTTTGGTCATTTTCTTTTTTGTCTGGCATCTCATAGGAAGTGGTAAAATAAACCATTACATAAGCTTTTTAATAACTACTTACTCCATTTAAATTCCCCCCAAGATTGCATTTTTATTGCCCACTTGTTTATGGCTTTGGAGTGGCTTGTCGAGCCTGATTTATAGGCTTGCCTTAGGCTCTCCTCCCTCTGTAATTTTGGTTCGAAGGCTATTAAAACTTTAGTTTTGAAAGTAAATTTACAGTTGGATAAAAAGGGCAAACACACAAGTCGAGAAATAAAAGGCTTCTGGTTTGACTCAGCTGATATTTCAAATCCGTTTGTAAAAAAAAGAAAAAAAAAAACAGTTTCCAAACTGAATCAACTCAGTGATGTCCAGGTGAGAGGATTCGATACACGGCAAATCTCAAAGTAAACAACGGGGAGCTTTTTTCATTCAGAGACCTTGGACTGTTTAAATAGCTTCAGTGTTGAACCAGAACCATGAAAAGAAAGCTTCTTGTTTTACAGCTGCAGGCAGAAATCCAGAATAAAATGAATTCATACCATGACAACTGTCTAACACAATATCACGGTTCACAGTGCAGCATGGTATCTGCTTACAACTTTCTGTTTTCAAAGATTTCAAGCGCTTACAGAACCTGAAATATGCCTACACGCTCAGAAAAGAGGGTACTAAGCTATACCTGTCCTTGTTGTTGGGGTGGTGCCCTTATATTTTGTACCTTTTAATGTATCTTTCACTTTGAAATGTGGATATTGTACTTTAAAAAAAATATTTAAGGAACATAATTTGACTGTAATTATCTGTCTATGTAAATGATATATACTAAAGGTACTCCTTGAAGGTACAACCACAGTGACAAGAAAAAGTACAGTTTACTATCCTTTTTTCCACTGGAGTACAAATGAAAATGACAAATGATATAAAATATGCAGGAGAATGGAAGACATACAAATTAATTACAATCAAGATGTCAGGTCAATGCCAGAACTCTGTTTCCCAGAACACACCATGGCATACAAACGTGGCTGCTATGTGATATGCTTAGTTTAGCTAGTGTGGTTCTCATTGGGAAAACTACACTGCCTACTTTACACCTTTACAATGTTCCAGTGTTCATGTTCCAATAGCCTTTATGTTACTAATCACTATCAGTAACAGTGACAATCATGATCACAATTCACGTTTGGATTCAATATTGTAACCCTTTCCAAGTGAGGGAGTGAGGGACTCCAGAAAGTTTAGGGGTGGGGCTAAAAGGAAAAGTCCTATGAATTATGGCTATAAACGTTCGAGACTAGAAGTAAAGTGGCATCCTAACTCATAAAGTGACATGTAAAATATGACCTGAATGTATGAATGAATAATGATTCAGAAATGTCATATGACCAATAATTGTCAAAGATTTATGTTGCATCATAGATCATAGAAGGTTTTTTTCTAAGTTGAGCTGTAGTCCATTCCGGCTACTGTCAGAATATGACACACTTCTACTGCTGTGGTTCTCCTTAAACCAGTCTGATTCATCCTTATGCTCTGTTTCTGTGTACAGTTTTTCAGCACTTGGATACCTTAAAGAATCCACTTCACTAAAACAGTTGAAAGTCTCACCTTTTCTTCAATAATCTCACTGGATGTTGTAGACCTGTAGTTAAGAACTGCAGACGTAATCATTAAGACTGTCCTGTGCTCATCCCAGATACTAAGTACCCTTTCAACACTGTACTGTTTTTACCCTTATATCACACTGTAGTATAATTATTTAAAATCCCACTATCCAGTGTCACCTACAGTATGATGGGTTCCATTTTGAGATTCCTCTCTGTTACATCCAAATCCACCACCAATCCTGAACCAGCTCACTCACCCTAATCTTTATGAGATTTAACTATTTTCCTAAGTGCATTTTTGAACATTGTTTTCCCAGTTTGCCATTATTATTAATTTTTTTTTTTACCAATTTGACATTCTCTATGATTTGTTTATGAGCTTGATTGCCATGCATTGTTCTCAAAATCCCATTGATTGACCCCAGCATGCTTTCTGATTACAATTTGAATTTTCAAATTAAAGCTTGCTGCTTCCACTTCATGACACTCTGAAATTTTTCTTCCTTTTGGAGCTTTTCCTTGCTACTCTCTTAGCTTGCTCATTGGGGATCTAAATATATATCCAAATCCCCGCCTTGTGCCCAATGCTCCCTGGGATTGGCTCCAGGTTCCCCCCTGACCCTGAAGAAGGAGTAAGCGGTAGAAGATGGATGGATGGATGGATATATATCCAAATATGCATTGGGACAATGCGTTTTATTAAAAGTGCTATACAAATAAAATTGAAAAGAAAACTAATTCACAAAATCAATTTAGACAATGGTTTATGATGAAATTGTAAATTGTGAGGGATTCTGATGCACTTCACCTCTACTTTCACAGACATTTCAGTAACTATTATTTAACCAAAAGTTGTACTTTGTGTAGATTTACTCTCAGGATAAGAGGTAGACATGAATTTATCTCCTGCAATATGTTCAACTTTGGATGATTAGTTAAAATGACTCATTGAGCTTTTGTTAATCGAGTAATCATGATTTAGAAACTCGATTTATCACCTTCACACCTGATGTTTCTGTTCAGTATTTTAAAAAAAAACAAAACAATCTAGACATCATTAGACTCATATAGACAAAACGACACATTGTGATAAATGGCAATCAAGTTTAATGAAAGTTTCCCCCCTTCTCTCTCTGGTAATTTGCCCTTATTGATCTCTCTGTCTGACTTTCCTCAATGCTACCACTGTTGCGTGATATTGCATTAGGAGTGTCAGTAAAAAGTATCAGACATGCTGTTAAAACTGATCAAATTTAGACGTATCTGAAAAAAAAAGAAATGAAGATGGACAAGCTTGAAATTGTCATGACCATTAAACTTCATTATCAGTTGTGAAGTTTTGATGCCATAAGGTTAATATGAGATGTGGTGTAGAGACAGTGACACACAGCTATAACATGGCCACACACACACACACACACACACACACACTGACTTATTTCCTCTTCTGTTGCAGAAATTGAGCCGTGGCTCCATCGTTTTAGAGCTGAGGGCACAGTGGATTACTCACAGCTGACCTTCGACCCTGGGCAGAACGAGCTGATTGTGGGGGCGAGGTAATGAACTCTTACTCTCCTAGCATGTCAAATTCAATTCTTAGGTTCTGGTCAGGTCAAATCAACCTCACTTTTCCAAAACACTAACTTTTCCAACCTTATTACAGATACTAAATTAGTGGCATGATGCTGGGATATTGCTAATTTGATCAGGTGTAAAAAAGCGTCATTAACTGGAAATGAAACCATAAATGTGAACGCGTCATTGGGCTCTTTCTATCCATCTCTAAATAACCAGAGCGATGTTTTCGACAGCCTCCTGCAGAATATTGTCACAGACCTGCTTTCTCAAAAAAAAAAACAGGAGAGAGAAAAGGAAATTTGTTGGCAGCTGGGAACATCTCCAAGCAATTATTTAGTGACAACTGCGGGTTTGAGATGAACGGGTGTTAACAGTCCACTTCCCCAGAGAAACAGTGCCAGAAGAGTAATTAGTTAGTTTGTTGTTGTTGTTGTTTTTTCCAGGAAACAGGAATCTCACTTTAGAATTAATTCATTGTGGGTTTCTCATTTGCCTTATGCTAAAAAAGTCCTTTGACCTGAAACTAGAGGAAATGAAGTCTGGCTTTTTAACCCACTGCTTCTGTTCAAGTTTTCAATTTGCATTAACTTCCTTACAGTTTTCAGTTTGGGGAACATACTTTCTGAACTCATATTAATGTAGAGAGATGGACTCTAACAGTTCTTGGGGGCGGATTCAGACGTTTTTGCCTGGATTGTAAAGATTTCAAATTATTGATTGTTGATTTGCTGTCAATAAACTTCCACAAAAACATGTGTTGTACTCCTTTACAGCGTGTTAGAGTCTGTGTGAGAGCAGCATTGATTGATTCTAGTTGTAATGCAGTACGAGGCAATCGATAGACGTGTCAATACAGTAAATGGCCCTTAATCACAGTAGTGCATACTCTAAAAATGCTCCTGATTGCTACTTCATCGTGCTGGAGAACCCAGTATTGAGCAGTCCCTCCAGGATTTTGCAATCACAGAAATTTAATGCAAAATCATGCAAACTCTGCAATATTCTGAGGAGCTTGCCATTTTTCTAAATTACCACAGATTTTCTGCAGATTTGGGTCAAGACACGTCATGTGATGTCATCACAACGCACATTCAGTCTTAGCCCTGTTCATTGAATATGAGTACAATTAAAAGGTCTCATTTACCTGTTCCAGTAGTGTCTGGCAAACTTCAGATGCTTGAGATTGTTTTTGGATGAGAGTAGAGGCTTTTTTCTTGAAACCCTTCCAAACAGCTTGTGGTGATGTAGGTGACTTCAGATTGTAGTTTTGGAGACTTTCTGATCCCAAGATGCAACTAACTTCTGCAGTTCTTCAGCTGTTATTTTTGGAGATTTTTTGTCCACTCGAACCGTCCTCTTCACAGTGCGTTGAGACAAAATAGACACACGTCCAATTCCAGGTCGATTCATAACATTTCCAGTTGACTGGAACTTCTTCATTATTGCCCTGATGGTGGAATCGGGCATTTTCAATGCTTGTGCTATTTTCTTACAGCCACTTCCCATTTCGTGAAGCTCAACAACCTTTTGCCGCACACCACAGCTATATTCCTTGGTCTCACCCATTGTTATGAATGACTAAGGGAATTTGGCCTGTGTGTTACTTCATATTTATACCCCTGTGAAACAGGAAGTCATGCTTGAACAATTTCCTGTTAAAGGCACCCAGGTGTACTAAAAAATTTTAAATATCAGTGGGAATATACTTCAAATATATTTCTCATATGAATTCATAGGGGTGCCAATAATTGTGGCACACATATATTTAACAAAGATATTTCTTTGATAAACCTGTGTTGTGTTTGCAATTGTTTGATATTCATGAAAGCAGAGTATTTTTTGTGAATTTTGTGAACAAAAGATCAAAAGGTTAAACAATAAAGACAATTTTTCACAGCCTTTTTTTGCTCATATTTACCAAGGGTGCCAATATTAGTGGAGGGCACTGTATCTGCTTATACACCTACATTCAAATATGTCCTCTAAAATACTTTTGTTTGTAAAAAAAAAAAACAAAAAAAAAACACCACCACAAAACAAAACAAAACAAAAAAAACACAAATCAACAAACAAACAAAATAACCTCAAGTCTTACCTGAACGGCTAAGGATGGAATTCATACTCCTTAGATGAGTTATCCCATAACTGTTCATTTAATCATGTTAAAATTTTTGACTAACGTGGGTAGCGACATTTTATTTTTTAGTTTAATTATACCAAGTACAGAAAGCTTCTTTTTATTGCATTTTAAACACGTTGACAGTGATCGAACCCAATGTGAAAATCATGCAAAAAATGTCTGACAAAATGAGTTGTTCAGTCTTTCTAACATTGATCCTTGTCACTCTAGTGTGTCAGTTAGTTACTTCAAATGTGGGGAGTTTGGTATGTGGTGTGTGGTATAAAAGGGAGGTGGAGCATGACACTCAGAAACAGCTTCTCAGTTATTGTGTGCAGACATTTTTAAAGAAGCTCCAAACACCACACATGAATTTTCTCAAGACGTTTGGTTCTTAAAGCTTTGTAAACAAGCTCTGATGCGAGGTCTAATAATAAAATAATGGAGGTCTGTCTGTAAATTATACAAAAGCAATAGTAACTTATTGTCCTTGAAGTTTAATCACTTTCTTTCTCAGCACATAGTTGATTGACTTTCATATCAGACTCCGGAGGTCTAAAGTTTGATTTGGACAATAATATAGGTCCATTGATTCTAAACTGGAGGTTATAACTGTCCCTTATTCGTTAGCTCTGTTAGCATCGTCGGTCCAGTACAAACCTAAATAAGCACAATTTAGACAATAAAATATGCATTGGCACATTGGATACATTTGAGATAATGGGTTATCTACTGTTTCAGGTTTTTTGTTCTTTAAAATTGTGTTTAATGGACACACTGGTATAGTGAAGAACTGATAGATTGGCAAATTAAAGGTAATTGTTATAGGTATATTGCTACTACAGTATATCTTAAAAAAAATGAGACGTTGCTAAGTAGGGAAATGGATATACGCTAAAATGGCTAACTGGATAATACACTTGTGGAGAAGTTAAAAATGTTGAGGAACATTCAATTATTCCACACTCATTTGCAGAGAGTTTAAATAAAGTTTCATAACCTCTTCCTTAAATAAAGCAGCCATCCAACAAAGGTCTGCTTCTTTTTTTTTTAATCATAATTCCTCTGTTAGTAAAGTCACCCAGGTTTGTCTTTTCTCTCCCTTTTTTTTCAGAAATCATCTCTTCAGGCTGCATTTGGAGGATCTCTCATTGATCCAGGTGTGAAAACCAGTAGGCTTTTTCTCATTTTCTCTTTTCCTTTAAGCCTCAAAGACATCAGGTCAGCCTCAGATGCTTTGTGCACGGCAAAATTACACTGGCATTCAGAGAGTCTATGGAGCGAGGAAAAAAAAAGTGTTGCAGAGTCTGAAAAAAAAAGGTGTGTTGCAATTGGGAATACAGGCAGCTTAAATAAAAGCAAAAACAGGCAAGACTTAATGGGACAGTGTATATTCTGATGTTTGTAGTAATTTCAGCTTCATATGAGATGACAGTTGAGGCAAGTCCTAAAGACGATTCAGTTACCGGCTGCAAAAGAAGAATGCACCTGAAATAGACTTGTTCTCTTATATAGGAAAGTACAGACATTGTTTTTAGTCTCTACTCATTCATCACTGTTTATATATTCCTCCCAACTATTCGAACTCAGCAGTTTCCTCTCAAGGAGTGTATATTAGTGAACTGTACCGTTTTTTGCTGCTATTGTGTGGCTGCAATTTGATCTTTGTCATCGTTCCCCCTGCAGAGTTAAGCATCTTATAACCCTGTGGGTAGCCATGCAAACATTTAACACCTTTGGGAAATCATTTGGACTTTCTCCCTGTCAACAAACGACTCCTCTGAAGCTCCATATGGGAGAAACAGTGACTGTTGAGACTTGTAAAGATTATGTAAAATACTGGCCTCCCACAGCTTAGAGTTAGGTTGTTGTAGTCAAGCATGCCCAGAGAAAACAAGATGAGTCTTGAAAATTTGCTGATTAGCTTCTGCTTTTGCTTCAATCCTGCTCCAGTCTGTGCTTCTGATAATCGTTAACATCTCTTCCTATCAGTTGGGGTTAAGTCTAATTTGTCTCACCTGTGTGTTGTTCTGTTGTCATGTCCAGTATTGATTTTTCCCTACTTGTGATTTGCCATTTATTTAATCATCTATAGCATTTTCACCATTTCAGGTTTAAGGAGAGTATGAGTGGGCGTTACAATATTACCAACATGACCAGTCGGGCATCGTTTGACGGGTTTGTGCAGAATTTCAACCTCCCCAGCAGAATCCAGCTCCCTTCACATGCATGTTACAGAGTAGGGATACTCAAGATTTCTGTTGTTTCTGTTCAGAAGAAGTGACTGAATAGGCTAATGTGCTCGCAGTGAGAAGTCAGATTCCACTGGGAAATTGGCATTCAGCTAAAAACCACTTCTGGTCTAATTAGATTTTTTTTTTGGCATCCCTAATAAATATAGTTAACTGATGCGACTTATATACTTATCTAATGATGGCTAAGTTGAACAACCAATGATAGATTTTAATTCATTGTAATAAACTCAAAACATTCTCTATTTAGCGAGTGTACCCTGTCAAGAGCATATGAGATGGGGAAGAGGTGGGGCTTCCAGGCAGTGTCAGTTAATATTGGCGAGTTCAACATGCCTATGCAAATCATTCCAGATTAAGATTAGGAAGAAAGAGACTGGTCTTTTGGTTTTATTTATTTATTTATTTATTTATTTATTTATTTATTTTATGATAACCTGTACAAGTGTTGGAAGGTCTGGTAATATAATATAATTAGACAAATTGTCACTGGATATTGTAGCAGTGTAATATTATGTAGAGACAATTAAATTGCTATAACGCACAAGCCTAGTTGTTATCCTATTTAGTAGTGTTCCACATTTTTCCAGCAGTTCTGGAGTGTGATTGCTTGTTGCTTGGTTCCTAGGTTTCAAATTTTCCTGTAGCCTTTTTTAACATGGATGCAGCAAAAATCGTATACTGTGACAGTACCTACTGCATTCGTTTTAGTACCTATTGCTTGGCCGTTGATACAGTACATGCTGATCACTGTATACGTATGTGTGTAGTATGAATACAATCTGGACATGCTACATCTGCCATGTTGGCATTGTCATATGACCTACAACTTAAAAAGAGCCAACACACCATTTTTATCATTTTTATTTTTTATTTTATTTTAGTCTTCCGCCATTTTATTTATTCTGACAGCTCTTCCATGCCAGACCTGTTGCCCTATGGAATAGCGCAGTGTGCATTGCTTCCGTACTGCAGAATCTCAGTGGAAGCAGTAGGTCATCCCGGTATTTCTCATCTACTGTTTTATGAATACTGAGAATTTGGACATACTACTCCTTTGACATACTTCTTTTCCCCTACCGTATAGTAGAGTAGTAGGGATATTCGGATGCAGCGCTTGTGCTTGTTTATTGGTCTATGCTTCCCAATCTGGGCTTCTCAGTCCTTGTTACTCGGTCCATGGATTGAAGCTCTTGTATTTCAGACAAATTGGCTCAATCGTGCTCCAGTTCTGCCAGTTCCATGCTCCTGATCATTCTCAGCACCTGTTCCTAATCATTAGTCTTATGTGTAATTTGTCTCACAAAGTCTCACACTTTTTCTATTGTTTTTCTAGTTCCAGCTTATATATGTTCTTTGTACATATTATTCCAGCAGGTCTGAGGTTTGGTAGCTTGTTCCTTGTTTCCTTGGCTTCCAGGTTCTTAGTTTCCCAATGACTTGTCAAACTTGTCCTTGTTTTTTGGTCCATGTACAGTATTCTAATCTGTGTTTCTTGGTCCTTGTTTCTTGTCATTGGATCTGGGCTCATGTATCCCAGTTCTCATTTCCTAGTCTGTGTTACACTGTCTTTGTTAGATTGTCCTTGTTTCTTGGCCTTTGTTTTTCAATCCTTGTTCGCCGCTCTGGGTTTTTTTTATAGTCTTTGTTTCCTGGTCCTTGTTTCGTGTTTTTTTTCCTTCTCTGTCCACATTTCTGTTATATTTTCCTAGTTTTTTTTTTCTTTTCCAATTTTAGTTTGGCCATCAACTGTGCGCATCCAGTAAGCATCGTGGGGAATTTGTCTGTGTTCTGTTGTTGTCATAGTTTAACTTTGTGTGGTTTTTTTTGCACATATTGTTCTAGTAGTTCTGAGGTGTGATTTCTTGTTCTTTGTTTCCTTGGTTCCCAGGTTTTTAATTTTCCAGTAGCATGTTAGCCTTGTCCTTAATTTTTTTGGTCCATGTTTCACAATCTGGGTTTCTCAGTCTGTTTTACTCGGTCTGTGGGTTTTGACTCTTGTATCTCGGTCCTCATTTCCCAGCCTGTATTTGTCAGTCTTTCTTTCCTGCTTATTGTTTCCTGACCTTTTGTTTTCTCGTTGGCCACTCTAGATTTCTTAGCCTTTGTTTCCTGGCTCTCTTTTTTCAGTGCTAGTTTTTTGGTCCTTGTTTCTTAGTACCCATTTTCCTGGTTCTTTTCTCCCAGTCCTTGGTTCGTGTTACTTGGCCCTAGATTTTTCTGGTTCCTTCTAGTCCATGTGTTTTGGTTCTTCTTTCCCACTTCTTGTTACCTAATCCGTGTTTCCTGTTCATTGTCTCTGTTTATATTTTTATTACTTTTTTCTTTATTACTGTTGTACCTTGCTAATCATAGTTTCTAGTTAAGCCCTGCCTGTTGCTTTTGAGCTTGATTTACCAGGTTTTAATTTGGTTTACATATTTAATCACACTAAACAGGACTTCGGATTATGAGCCGTGCCTTGGAGTCGATCCTTGTAAATGAAAGACTTTGTAATTCCATCTAACTGCCCCTGGCAACCCATACATTACAAGTTCATTTACTTTAGCAAAACCTAATGCTTCTTTACCAAAGGGTGTATGTGCTGTATGTACCATAAACTGAGTGAGGAACAAGATATGGGACCATAGAAGAGGATAAGTGACAAGAAATACAATAACATAAGATATAACAATGCAAGAAATACAAAGCTGTTTGACACACTATACAATAACCTTTGCAAACATTGAGTGTAGGTCAGCAGCAAAACAGGCAGTAAAACAGATTACATCAGAATATCTAGTAAAAATGACTGTTTTGTCGTTGCAATGATGGATTGTGTGATCTTTGTAAGCTTACTCCTTAACCTCTGCAGATAAAATGGCAGTCCATGTGTGCAATAGAAAAAAAGTCCTGTGCACATGAGTAAAATGCAATGTGTCACATGTAAAGAGGCTGAGTAGAATGAGGAAGATGAAAGATGAAGAGAACAGCTTTGATATTAATCCAGTCTGAACAGCCCTCTGGCAGACAAGTTAATTGGTTTGATGGCCTAATGGAAGTAGCTGTTCATGAATCAGGGAGAATTGAACAATCCAAAGGCTGGGTAAACTGCAGTACCTACTTTCCTGTCTATGACTACTCTTAGCCTCAAACGCTCTGCTCATGGGATAAGGAACTATATAGTTTAATAATATATTTTGCACACTTTTCTGGACACAACCTTCAGGGTCAAGAAATCTGCAATTTGATTGATTCCCTGCATTTCCCTGTGTACACATGTCTGTGCCCTGGTTTTGAGCAGGAAAATAAATTATTGCATATAGTGACTGGATTTACAAGTTTGCTGTATCCCAACTTTAAAATATAATTTAAACATTAGAGACTCTTTAGTGAAACTAGAAATTTGTCTTGTGAGACTAGACTAAGGTAGAGACATGGTGATGCTACAGACCCAGATGCTCATAGACCCTCTCTATGATGCTTCTGTAGAAGCTGTTAAGAATGTGCCATCACATATACGTACTTGTATGTAAAAGGGTTGCTACATCTATCCTGCTTTCATTTGGTGTATAAATAAGAGCTGTGTCTCAGGATGCATAGTTATGTACTATTCTAGACCTATGGATAAGTATTTTTTGTATACCGGTGTTATGGCTATTGTAGAGTACTAAATACTCTTAAGTGTTGTTTTGATTTGAGAAGCAGCTAAGGACAACAGTCATGATGACAGTGGCAAATTCTAAAGAGAAACTTAAAAACTTTAAGTTTTTCTGTGTGTTTAACATCTCATTACTCCTGTACAGCAACCAATTATTGTTGCAGAATAGCTTATATACGATATATACTGTAAATTATATAGGGTTATATAGTCATGTGTAAAATACAATCCAGGTCTGGGGGCTCCTGAGTGGCCCAACAGAAAAGTGTTCGCCCTGGCTTTGGGAGATTGCAATTTCAAATCCCACAGCCATCCATGACTGAGAGCCAAAGGAGCAAAATTTGCCATTGTCTCTGGGTGGGCAGGGATGACCATCTGTTTTCTTCTTTAAACACTAACACTAGTGGACATCTTTGAGCTCATGGATGCAGAAGAGGGCAGATAGCGCTTTCCTCCGAGCATGTTTCCACCATTGTGCAGAAAGTGGAAGCCACTACAGGGCAATGGTCACCAACCCTGTTCCTGGAGATCTACCTTCTCGAAGACTTTAGCTCCAACCATAATCGTGCCCACCTGACCATCTGATCATTGCTTTAAGAAGTTCTTGATCAACTAAAACAGGTGTGTTGGAGAAGGTAGATCTCAAGGAAGAGGGTTGGTGACCACTGCACTAGGGTTTCTTGGCTGTCTTGTAGTTGTTGGTGGTAAAAGGTACAGTATGTGCTTTGGATTGACCTATGTGTAATATAACACATAGTATAAGGTAGAGTGCTTGGGAACAGACAATGTGAAATCTATTATTGATTTTCTTACATGGTGAATGGTTTAGAAGCAGTGATGTGTTAAGTTTTAAGATTGTATTTAGACTACATATTTCAGCATCCTGCCTACTCACATATAAGCTCCAGTACTGAAGGTGCTGTGTAAAAAATAAATCACTTGGTGCTGGTCAGTGTTAAAATTGTATTATTATTGTTATTATTATTATTATTATTATTATTATTAGGCAAATACTTTTTTTTAACTGAACAACTGACTTAAAGGTGAGCAGAATTCAATAGAAGCAATAGACTTAAGGGAGGGCCTGCCAGACTTTGAACTCACAAAGGAAAAATTAAACTCGTAAAACTTTATGTATATTCATTTTTATAATTAAGATGTGATCTTCAATGGCATACAATATTTATTTCATTTTATTAAAATTGTATATGTTGATTATTTTTTTTAGTTGAAATTTCTTTCATCAATGTGTTGGTCTGTTTTTACTCTGCTTAACACTAGATTGGCAGAATACGGAGATGCTTTTGACATGCTTTTCTGCTCACCATGGTTGTAAAAAGTGGTTAATTTGTTATTTTATTAATAAATTTATGAGTTGACGTATTTAGTTCAAAATTCTTTCATCTATTTTTACCCTGTTTAACATTGGCTTGCTAGATTACTGAGATGCTTTTCTGCTCACCATGGTTGTAAAGAGTTGTTAATTGAGTTAATGTAGACTTCCTAGCAGCTCAAACCACTCTGGCCATTCTCCTCTTACCTCTCTGACCTAGTAAGTGCTTTGACCCACATAACTGCCACTTATTGGATGTTTTTTTTTTTTTGCGTATCATTCTGTGTAAGCTATAGAGACCGTTGTGTGTGAAAATCCTAGGAGACCAGTAGGTTTTGAAATACTCAAACCTGCCCATTTGGCAACAACAACCAATTATGCTCTGAGAGTATATACATGCATATACAGGTCTATATATTTATGATGCTATATTAATGCTCATTTATCAGGCAGGTTAGGCTTTTTTATTCATCATGTTGAAACAAAACTCACCATGTTTTAGTGACATTTGTGTTTTCGTCCAGCTGTGTCTGCCAGGTTGTCTGAAATGCAATTGTAGATAGAGTTCACACTTGTATTGATTGAGTCAGAGGCTTGATATCATAATTTACTGTGGCTCTGGTTCTCTAGTAGATACCCTGGCAGCATTAAGAAATAAAGTTCAGATCAGAGGAGCAGTCTGGAGACAATAATATGATGTTTAGCCGATCCAGAGCTGTGCCTGTGCTTGGATTATATTCCTTGAAAGCAAGGTTAGTAGAAAAGGAAGGTATGAGTCAGAGAGAGTTTAGGAAGCATTACTCCTTTCTCTTACAGGAGAGGGCGGGGACACTTTCTGTGTGAAGTGTATTAGAGTAAAGTGTGCTACGGCGCAGTTCAGCTCTGGCTCTCTTGCTTCTCAGCTGAAGCGAGATGGGTTTCGGAACCTCAGGACTCGAGGTTGGCCGCTGTCGAGGCAGCCAGCCGGCTCAGATCCTGGGGGTCCTGTATGGATCTGGAGGGGTAATTGGAGATGAGCGCTACTCTCTCAATCTTTCCTCTGGATCCAACACCTTCGCTTCCCGGTTAAAAAAAAGGGGAGGTGATTCCAGAGGGGGAAGCCAGTGCATAATTTTTATGGGAATGGAGCACGCTGCCCTTACATATAAATATATATAAATATGTATGTGTGTGTGTGTGTGTGTGTGTGTGTGTGTGTGTGTGTATGTGTATTTATGTATATGTATATATATATAGCTCTCTCACTTCTCATGGATTCTCGCAATGGATTCTCCCTTTGGTATGGAGTCAACCCACCCTCTCTGCCAGAGCCAGAGGGGTTAGCCAGTGAGAAGGAGAGCGCTCCATCACACTGCAGAAAACTCCCCTTTTTTCCCGGAAGTGTTTCCCCTTCTGGGGAAAACTGTGTTTCTAACCCCGCAACATGGGATTATTCGGCCATTGTGGGGAATAAACAGTATAGCTATTTTGCTATGCCAAAGGTGGAGGAGGCACTTGCGAGCCACCTTTCTCCAGTGACAGCAGCAAGATGGGCCAGCTTTGTCATTCAGGCTATGTGAAATTATATTTAAAATGATAATCAGTGCCGAAAAGGCAAAAAGAAGCGGTGATGAGGGGCCGTGGGGGGAGGTATCAGGGGACAAGAGTTTGTTAGGGCAGTTAGCCCCCAGTATTACTGTAGGGCTTCCCTAGTCAATGTCGTTCCAAGTTTTCAGTTTCTCTGGTCAGTGAGCTATCACGGGGCAACAAAAATCTGATTCTTTACCTCCAACAAAATGTGGAAAGTTAACATCACTAAAGACTATCTGACAGTATGGAAGCTACTGCCAAATGTGTTGCCATGGGTTCTTTCCTCCATAGAAAATGGTACTGGGTCTAGTTCATAACCGCGCTGGTTCCTTTGTGACTCCAGGGCATCTATGTGATCTATTTATCACCCTCAGTCGGAACCATGAAAACTGTGAGTCTTGACCTTAGGGGAACCAGCTCATAGATTCATGTTAAACACTGGGAACATCAGTGAGACCCAGTAAACTGAGCAATGGCTACAGTCCTTGAGTTCATACAGGAACATTTCTCAGCAAGGTTGGCTCCTTCTAAATTTGGAGTCTATGTGGCCGCCATTTTGGCCAGTCACGCCCCTATTGACGGAGCCTTGTGACAGGCCATACCCTCAGTATAACAGAGTGGGTATACTCTTCTTTGACTTCCCTTTGAAAGGGAATGTCTGGGCTATGTGTGTAACCCTGTTCCCTGAGAAGGGAAAGAGACGTTACATAGCTTTGTCATACTGGGGCACGCCTGTGAATTGCATCTTCGCTTCAGATAATAGAGGCTGATTGCGTGGTTCACACGTGCCACTTTCTAGTCACGCGATGCATGCAATTGTCACGACACCTGACCACGGCAGGCGTGATTTCACACAGTTATCAGTCACGCGCGAGGACGCTTCCCACAGCATGAAGCTCATGCAACATCTCATTCTCTTCTCAGGGAACAGGTTTACATGCGTAACCCAGGCAATCTTGGTGATTGTGATCGTGTCATGCTTGTTGGTGCCAGATGAGCTGGTTTGAGTATTTTAGAAACTATTGGTCTCCTGGGATTTTCAGGATCAACAGTATCTAGAGATTACACGGAATGGTACGAAAAGCAAAAAGCATCAACTGAGCGTCGGTGCTGCAGGCAGAATTGCTTTGTTGACGAGAGAGGTCAGAGGAAAATGGCCAGATTGGTTTGAGCTGCCAGGAAGGATATAATAACTCACATAATTACTCTTTACAACTGTTTTGAGCAGAAAAGCTTCACAGAATCCACAAAACATCAAACCTTGAGGCGGACAGGCTACAGCAGCATATGATCACATTGAGTCCACTCCTGTCAAACAAGAACAGGTGTCTGGGGCTACAGTGGGCACAGACCTATATAAACTGGACAGTTTAAGATTGGAAAAAGCACTGGTGGGTTAATTGTTTAAAATGTGCCAGTTGTTTTAAAGTAGATTTTTAAGGTGTTTAAGTTGACTTGTCTTTAAATGCGATTTTCTCCTTTACACTTTTGGGCGTAACCAGACATTGAAATGTTAGACCTTTAGCTTGAGATATATACAAATAAGACTGCAACATACAGTATGTTCAGGAAAGCCTGTAGTTTTCAGAATTAAATATAGTAGAAAATGTAATCATTTGTCCAAGCTTGGAAAAATGGCCGCTGACTGTTGATACACCAGGGATTTCACGCAAAAGTAAAACATAGAATCAAGCATGTAGTCAGAACATTTCTGTAGTTTAACATGAAGTGAATTAATATCAGTTATTCCAGTTCATGTTCAAGAATTATTTTACTGCAAAATTGCTGCAGTAGGAATTGTGGGAGTGTAGCAGTTCAGGGTTCTGTGCTACTGACTGATCTGCATTGAGCTTTCCATTCAAAAGCTCACAGCTATAACGTGTGGTACAGCCCAGATGTATTCAGTATTATTCTGCATGCTGTTTACCCACCTAATGAATTTTACATTTCAGTTTTACATTTTCTTCTGGCATGAATACGCTCTTTACAAAAAGGTGAAGGTTTGTGCGATACCTACTGCAACCATTTAAAATATGAAAAAGCATTATATAAGTCTATTTACAGCCTGAGGGATCAGGTTTACAACAAAATCTTATTGCCTCACATGGTGTATATTTTAGTGCACATCTTTTTTGGATTAAATGTTTTTTTGCCCTCTAGCCGTGTAGTTTTTGTCCTATTTTAATATGCCAATTTGTTAATGTTTTATTGGTAAGTGTGTCACTGTAGCAGTTACAGTAGTTTTCCCACTTGTTAATGTGTTAATGGCAGGTGTGAGATCACCTGCATAGTCTTTTATAACAAACTTTTTTGTCATAATGTCTGCTTTTTCAGTTTTGATGTTAAGTTGACATAATACCCGAATCATGTAAGGTTGATTTTTGCTGACATAAGGTTGACTTATGACAAGGCTGATATACAGTACATACAAACTAAATTTATAGTACTTCTGGTATGTCAGAGTCAGATAATGCTGATGATGTCAATCATCAAAATGTAACTTATTATAATTACTTATTATGAAACTTTATATTCCAGGCTATCTACTTGTATATCAACTCTGATGCACTATGAAAGAGTACTTTTGTCAGGTCGGGTTTCCTCCAGGTACTCCATTTTCCTCCCCCAGTCCAAACACATGTTTTAGGCTGATCGCTATTTCCGAATTGTCCGTAGTGTGTGAATGGGTGTGTGAATGTGTGCCCTGTGATGGGTTCACAACCCGTCCAGGGTGGGGTCATCCTTATGGGATAGATTTTCAAACAGGCAGAATCAAGGTCAGAACACAGACAGAAGTCAGTCAATGTGCAGAGTAAACTGGGCAAAAGACGAAGACATAAACCAAAGAACCAGAATCGCAATTGTGACCATAAATGCTGTAACAGAACAATAAGGCTTGGTACTGAGCATATACTTCGAAATGTAGTGGTGGAATGAGTTTCCTTTTAAAATCTGGAGTGTGCATGAGTAATTGAGATCGCAATCTCTCTCTCTCTCTCTCTCTCTCTCTCTCTCTCTATATATATATATATATATATATATATATATATACACACACACACACACACATACACACACACACACAGTATCTCACAAACTGAATACACCCCTCACATTTTTGTAAATATTTGATTATATCTTTTAATGTGACAACACTGAAGAAATGACACTTTGCTACAATGTAAAGTAGTGAGTGTACAGCTTGTGTAACAGTGTAAATTTGCTGTTCCCTCAAAATAACTCAACACACAGCCATTAATGTCTAAACCGCTGGCAACAAAAGTGAGTACACCCCTAAGTGAAAATGTCCAAATTGGGCCCAATTAGCCATTTTCCCTCCCCGGTGTCATGTGACTTGTTAGTGTTACAAGGTCTCAGGTGTGAATGGGGAGCAGGTGTGTTAAATTTGGTGTCATCGCTCTCACACTCCCTCATACTGGTCACTGGAAGTTCAACATGGCACCTCATGGCTAAGAACTCTCTGAGGATCTGAAAAAAAGAATTGTTGCTCTACATGAAGATGCTCTACATATTAGTGGAGGGCACTGTAGTTGGTTGGGAAATACCAGTACTATCTCCAAATTCTCTTTGAAATATACCTGTAGCTAAAAGCCCTAGAATAGAGATCATCTAAAAATGCACTGGAAAAGAAATCGACTCATGATCCACTCCTCACTCAGCATAGAGTTTCCAGTGGTGCTAAAAACATCCACAAAGCTGCATGAGCCAAATCAATCATTAAATATTCTTTTATACACTTTTCTACCACTTTTACTACCACTTCTTGCATGCGCATGGTCAAGAGCATGAGAAAATATACACACATCCTCTGGACTATATAAATGGTTCATGGATATTCTTTCAGAATCACTACGTAGTGTGTAGCATCCGAGTGAAGTTCATCGTGTTTCCCTCGATGTGCCTTGACCCTTGCTTTGTTCCTTGGATGTATTTGCTGGATAACCCTTTGGCCTTGATATCTGAGATAATATTGTGTTCTGACCTCTGCCTGCCTTCTTGACTCTGATCTCTTGATTGTGTCTGCTTGATGTTTATTAAATCTTTTACACATGGATCATGTGTCTGAGTCCCCTATGTTGCAAAAACACTTTAGGATGTGCAGTTATAGGAAAATAATTAACATCGCACCACCCCAACGTTGATTATTTTCCTATAGATCAGCATAACTGTTACCAAGAATCTTCTGACAGAGGCTGGTTCCTTTTAAAACTCTTGATATCAGGTCGCACAGTGTTTTTCCCCCACTTTTATCCTCAGTATCCTTTTTTTTTTCTTCTACAGCTTTGTTTATTCTGCTGCATACTGTACCAATGCTCCTATAGGCACTGATTAATCGCCGAGAAGAATTTGCATTGTATTCAGATTACACTGTGTTGTGAGCTAAACTGCCCACTCTACTTTCCTCATCTATTCAGCAGCAGAACTGGTTCCTGAAAGCAGGCTAGATAATAAATCTGCCATTAATAAGCCACCAGCTGAGAAATAAATGTCCTTTTTTCTCTTTCCCTGCATTAATTCTCCATAAGGTGAAAGCTGTGTCCCTGGTGCTGTGTTAGTCTGGAGTATTGTGACTGATGCAGAATGAATGAGGATTAGCTGAGGGTGAAGATAGCTTGTCCCTTGACATTGATACACTCTCATGATTGTAAATGAGTCAGAATTGAATAACGTGTGAATGGTTAAGTTTAAGGTGAGGGGCAGGGTTGGCACTCTGAGCTTTAATAACACCATATTCATATTCATATCAAATACAACTAAATCACTCTGACTCACCGGTACTGCTGGAAATGATGCGAGACCTATTTGCACATCTGTTTGAGTGTTTTTTGCAGTTGATGCATAATGGTGATTCTCTTAAGATGGTGGTGTTATTGTGTGTGGGTGTGGCGGAATGTTCAGTCCCTCCATGATTTTGCGATCGCAGAAGTTAATGCAAGATCAAGCGAACTCTGCAATATTCGGAGGAGCTCGCAATTCCCTTTCAAAGGGAACTTCGACGTTGCGTTTAGCATAACACTATGGGGAGCGCCTCTCGCGCGCGACCGGCATCTGAAACTTATGTAAAATCATGCCTATTTATAGGCCTGCCATGATCAGGTGATGTGGCAATTAAGTGCGTCACCTGATCATGGCAGGCCTATAAATAGGCATGATTTTACACAAGCTTCAGATGCCGGTCGCGCACGAGGGCGCTCCCCATAGTGTTATTCTAAACGCAACGTCTCGTTCCCTTTTCAGGGAACAGGGTTACATGTGTAACCCAGACGTTTTTCAAAATTACTGCAGATCACTGTAAAAGACAGTGCAAAACAATTTTGTGCAATTGCGTTTTGGCCAATTCATGTAGTTTTCCACAAAAAAAACTACACAAAAATACTCTGCAAGTTTTGAAAAAAGCTGCAGCAAAATCAAGCATTTATGACCGCAACAATCACAAAAAACCACGAAATCCTGTATGAACTGAATGTTTATGAAAATGAAGACAAATTAAGCAAACAAGAAGCGCATTTCCTTTTGAAACAGGAAGTCAGATTAATGGCATTGACTGATTTACACATTATCCAGTAGCATGCAAAGTACACCAAATCACTGCCAAATCCACACATCCTTGACGGTAGCTTATCAAACTTAGCTATATTTGGAAAACAATGAAGAACTTAACAAGAGCATTTTTTGAACTGTGGAGGATTTTCTCACCCAGACCTGTTGATTTTAATAAGGACGATATCGTAGAGCAGTAAGTTTGAACCAAGGTCGACTGTCATTGGAGACTCTGACGCATCTTAGTGGTAGATAAAATTATATTATTTACTCTTAATGATGGAGAAGAAATGATGGCGTATAAAGACAGAATTGCATTCTCGACAGTCTGATGTTGCGATATTCCAGCATCAAACAGCCCCAAGATGGGCAGGGGTAGCTAAGTGGTTAGGACGTTGAACTACTAATTGAAAGGTCATGAGTTCAAATCCCAGCGCTGCCACTGCTAGACCCCTGAGCAAGGCCCTTAACCCTCATCTGCTCAGTTGTATAGATGAGATAAATGTACATCGCTGTCGATAAGTTTGTCTGCCAAATGCTGTAAATGTGAAGTTGGCAAAAGACTTTTCCAAAAAGTGTATGTCACATAACCATGAGCTTGTATAAGTGAGCCCCTCTTCAAAATGGCTGAGAACCATTTTTTTCTCAACTATGGGATAGCTAGAAAATGGAGTAAAATGTGTGAAGATGCACAGCCAAACATGTATAGACAAACCATGTTTGCTGCGACAGTAATAAGGTTCTACTATAGAGGAAGATCTGCCCCTGGGGGTGGGACATAAAGTCTGTTCTAGAGAGCATTTAATTGGAAGAATGTCTTGTTTAAATATTTTTTTTAAGGGAAAAAAAGGATTTCACCAAAACAATTTTTTGTATTTTTTGCTAGATGTAAAATCATGTTGATGTCCACAACACTAAGAGACAGGAGGGGGGATAACAGCTCTGAAACATCAATTTCGATTTCAGGGGCACCTTTAATAATAAAGCCACTATGAAATGTTTCTGCATGCTGAGAGAAGGATAAGATGATAAACCCTAATATGGTTCATCACAGTTTCCTCCTTTTTGTTGTGTAGATATAAAGCTGTCATTATGTTTTATGGTTTTACTGTGTCAGCTGGAGGTTTTGTAAGCCTCAATAAATTCCCTCATTATCTGATTTTTTTAGACTATTTCCTTACTTTCTTTTTCTTTAAAGCAATCACACAGGTAAGGTATAATTTCTGTGCAAGGTATAATTTCTGAATTAGAAAGAGATAGAAGTAGCACTTTGAACTTTACATTCTATACTTCCACGTTCACATTCAGATTAAATGGCAGAATCTCAGCCCTAGATTGGATTTCATTAATTTCCCCCTGCAATTAGCTGCTGCCGGTGAAAACGATTACTTGCACTAATTAACTTTAGCAAAGTCCTAAGGCCGGTTAATTCAATTACTTCCAATAAAAGGTTTCGGATGTTCAGGCTGGACCATGAACCCTCCCATAGCAATTATTTCAACTCTTGTCCTATTTAAAGGAAGAGTTCCACCTCGCCTTTGAAAATGCTCCTTATTCTCATGTGTAATGAAAAGAAGTGGAATTCAACTGTGTCCAGTTTAAAAGAATCTCCTGCTAGCAACATTTGCTAGGAAGGACAATATTAACTGAGACAGAATTTTACAGAAGAAAATTTCAAGAACGTGAACACACATACATACATACAAGTGATTAATGGATAGGCAGACAGATAGATAGATAGATATGTAGATAGATAGATAGATAGATAGATAGATAGACAGACAGTCACAAGGACAAAAATGCCAATTAATGCATAAGTAGACAGACAGACAGATAGATAGATAGATAGATAGATAGATAGACAACTGATTATTTTTTACTCCATTTCTTTAAGAGTCTTATCACTTCACTTACAGCTTCACACAGCAGGCAACAGAGGTGAAAACACACACACACACTGTGCTCTCTTTTCTGACAGTTCGCCAACACACATTCCAGCCTCAGCAGCCTATTTCAGGACACTCGTCTTTACAAATAAGCTGCACATCAGCAGAACGGCTCAGCATGCACAAACCACGCAGGACTGACACTGAGGGCAAGTGTGTGTGTGTGTGTGTGTGTGTGTGTGTATGCGTGCATGTGCATGCTGGAATAAATCATCTGCATATTTGACCTAGGGCACTGAATGCTTAAGCAAAAAAAAAATAAAAAATTCACTTGAATATGGAATAAAAAAGATTCAGTGTAATTAGTGAGACTATTATCTTGACAAATTAGATAACAGCAAGCTTTTAGTAATTACAACAGGAATAGCCATTATACATTACAGAGCCCTTGTCTTCTTTATTAATGATGTAATAAATATTGCACTTAAATCATTTACGATCCCTGACCACTGTTTATTCTTCCAGGCAATTTTATATCAGATAAACATTTAAAAACAAAACAAACAAACCCCTGCCACCACCCCCACCAATATTTCAGAAAAGCTTCATGAAATTATGACTGCTACTGACAAAATCTGAAATTCCTGGAATTCATGCACACCTTAATTTGCATTTACGTAGGCATTTACATAACATTCAGTCTTTTCCCAAACAAAGAACCATAGTGGCATGACCATTTGAATACATTTATGAAAGGGATTTATAGAAGGTTACAATCATGGGCGAGAGAACAGTCAGTCCTTTCTATGAAAAAAACACTAATATATTATTGCTGTCAAAGAATTCATTTCTCCACTCGGTTTGGGCAAGTCAACAATATCTGAGAGTGAAGAATGTCAGAGAGAGAGAGAGAGAGAGAGAGAGAGAGAGATACACTGTATTATAGAGAAAAACAATGGAATTATCACAGAATGCTTCTAATATTGTACACATGTTAGCATGAAACTACAATTACTTCTTTTTTTTGTTGTTGTTTACTCCCTTGTCTTAAATTAATCCTGCAGATACACTATATGATCAAAAGTATGTGGACAGCTAAAAAACATACCAATATGTGGGTCTTCCCCAAACTGTTGCCATAAAGTTTGAAGCGCACAGTTGTGTGGAATGTCTTTGTATGTTGTAGCATTAAGATTTCCCTTTACTGGAACTAAAGGGACCTGTTCCATCATAACAATGCCCCTGTGGAAGAGTGGAAGAACTGGTGTAGCCTGCAAAGAGCCCTGACCTCAACCCCACTAAACACCTTTGGGATCAGCTGGAATGCCGGCTGTCTGCTCTTCATCCAACATCAGTGTCCGACCTCATTAATGCTCTTGTGGCTAAATAGATAAATCCTCACAGCAATGCTGCAAAAACCAGTGGAGAGCCTTCCCAGAAGAGTGGAGGTTAATATAACAGCAAAGGGGGACTAAATCTAGAACAGGATGTTCAACAAGCACATGCGGGTATGATTGTCAAGTGTCCACAAACTTTTGGCCGTACAGTGTACATGTTACACTATGAGCTTCGGTTAATCTTCACTTCAAACATCAGAATGTAAAAAAATCTCAGTGATCTCAATGACATGGTTGCTGGTGCCAGAAGGGCGGGTTTGATTATTTCAGAAACTGCTGATCTTCAAATATTTTCACATAAAACGTCTGGGTTACGCATTTAACCCTGTTCCCTGAGGAGGGAACGAGACATTGCATTTAGCATAACACTATGGGAGTGCCTCTCGCGCACGACCGGCATCTGAAGGTTGTGTAAAATCATGCCTATTTTTAGGCCTGCCATGACCAGGTGACATGGAAATTAAGCACGTTGCGTGATATAAATATGGCACCTGTGAACCGCGCCATCAGCCTCTATTATCTGAAGTGAAGACACAATTCACAGGCCTGCCCTGGTATGACAAAGCTACGCAACGTCTCGTTCCCTTCTCAGGGAACAGGTTTACCCAGATGTTCCCTTTCAACATTCCCTTTTTTAGCATAACAGTATGGGAACGAGACTACCCACTCCGTCATACCGAGGGTACGGCCTGTTCAAAAAGACCCAAGCCCGAGGGTCACTGCAAGACACTCAAGCCCGGGGTGGAATGAATATCCAGGCTGTAATAACGAATGAATATGTGTGGCGTAGACCACCTGGCAGCAGCACACACATCCTGTAAGGATACCCCTTTGGACAAAGCCTTCGAGGAGGCAACCGCCCTAGTGGAATGAGCCCTTATGCCCAGAGGCGTAGCGAGACCGTGCGCCTCATAAGCAATAGATATTGCTTCCACTATCCAAATAAAGATGCGCTGCTTTGACACAGCATCACCTCTACTGTCGCCGCCAAAGCAAACCAGCAGCTGCTCCGACTTACGCCACTGGCAGTGGACGTAAGTACAGAAAGCCCTTACTGGACACAGCAGGTGCATCCTCTCTTGTTCCATTGTGAGGAACGGAGGAGGGCAGAAAGCCTGCAACACCACAGGGTGGGCAGCCGATGTAGGCACCTTAGGAATACAATCCGGCCTAGGATACAGGAAGGCCTTGGCTAATCAAAGCCAAGGCAAGAGGGGACAACAGAGAGAGCTTGTAGATCTCCTACTTGCGTGAGAGATGTCAGGGCCAGCAGAAGAGCTACCTTTAGAGTCAGAATCTTCTCAGAGGCTGACTCTAAGGGCTCAAATGGGGCCCCTGACAGACCTTCCAGGACCACAGAAAGGTCCCAGGAAGGTATGCGCAGCCTGCAGATGGGCCTCAGCCGCCTGACACCACACATGAACCTCAAAGTTAGAGGATGTTGCCCCACAGAGGCTCCATCAACAGGGGTGTGGCTGCCAATGTAAATGGCAGCCATGTAAACCCTGATTGTAGAAGGAGCCAATCCCGCTGAGAAACATCCTTGTAAGAACTCCAGGACTGTAGCTATTGCGCAGTTCACTGGCTCTAGCTGACGTTCCTCACACCACAAGACAAAAAGCCGCCACTTGAATGCATACAATTTCCTTGTGGATGGTGCTCTAGCATTTAACATAGTCTCTACAACCTCAGTTGTGAGACCAGAATCTATGAGCTGGTACCCCTCAGGTCCCAGACCCACAGTTTCCATAGTTCTGGCCAGGGGTGATAAATCAGCCCTCTGGCTTGAGACAGTAGATCCACTCTAAGGGCTCAAATGGGTCACCTGGGAGACCTTCCAGGACCACAGAAAGGTCTCAGGAAGGTATGCGCAGCCTGCAGATGGGCCTCAGCCGCCTGACACCACGCATAAACTTTGAAGTTAGAGGATGTTGCCCATCTCAGAGTGCACAGGTTCAACTCCTCTCAGCCAAGAAGAAAAATTTGAGGGCATTTTCAGACCTGTACCAAGTGTACCAAAAAGTGTTTATGCAAGTTACATGTGAGTAAACTAGAGCTGCAACAACTAATCGATAAAATCGATAATAATCGATTACGAAAATTGTTGTCAACGAATCTCGATCGATTAGTTGCTCTGTGCACTGCACGGGGCATGTTTACCCACTATGTTACTTCTCTTCCGAAAACACGCTCCAAAGAGTAAATAATAAATTTGTGTCCCAAATTATGTACTATACACTTACACTATGCACTATGTAGTCTACTGTATGAATTTTAGAAAGGTAATATCATCTAAAATGGAACACTAGCGTTTTTTTACTAACCGGAAGTATACGCAGCTTCCTAGTCAGTGGCACATGACATCATACGCGCGTAATGCGATGCCGCTAGCTTTAGCCTAATACCAAAAATCACCGACAATGACTTTCTTCAGTTTACTGTTTATGTTAACGTTATCTTTTATTCCCAACATGACCTCAGTCACCATCAGATGGAGGCGAAATCATCACGTGACTGAGAAAGAAAGTGTGTGACCTCCATGTCCTCTAAGGCAGGGTAGCATTTTATATTAAACACAGCAGAGAAGATCAAACTTTATAAAGCAGAGTTTGTGTAGCACGGAAGCACGACAGTGATGCTGTCGCGAGTTGCTTAAAAGGTTTCATTTAATTTCAGTTTATTGTCATTATATGCTGTATCAGTGTAACTTCTGTTATTTATTATAACGGAAGTGATGTGTTAGTAACGAGGTCGCGTTGCTGATCATGCACGATGTAGACACGGTGATGCACAGTAGGAGTGCGAGTAAGATCTGTAATGTCTAATTATAACACTATGATCAAAAGTAAACAGAATTAAAATGATATGTCTAAGGACAGTGAGTAACAGAAACCAAAAGGTGCAGTGAAAGTGAGTTTTTATTATTAATTTAGGACTGTAGTTTAATTCAGTGCTTTTTGTGCATCCATAAAAAGTTATGCATAAATACTATTATATTATAGATTATATGTATATATGTGTGTGTGTGTGTGCGTGTGTGTGTATATATAAGTATATTATGCATAATTTTTTATGGATGCTCAAAAAGCACTGAATTAAACTACAGTCCTAAATTAATAATATATATTCTGGTGTGTGTCTGTGTGTGTTGGGTTCTTTTCAGTTTTATATAATTGGACAAACAGTTGTGTAAAAAATCCTACTGAAAGTTTGCCCCCCCATCCAATTAGTCCATTAATCAGAAAAATAATCGCCCAACTAAATGATTATGGAAAATAATCATTAGTTGCAGCCCTAGAGTAAACTATTCTCTCATTGGTCAGAGTGCGCATGTTTATTTTCCAGGGTTCCACCCATAGCCGTCATCCATCGAGATGGATAGACAACAGCTCCATGAGCTTACTGTGCCTTTCTTTTTAGCTGTAGTTGTTATAAATTGATGTAATTTATATGTTCCAAAGAGCGATTAAAGCCCATCTCCTTGAGACGTTCACTAAACACCTTGAAAACCTTAGTGGTTTTTATGCGTTTTTGAAAGATGTTCAGAAAAATGCTCGTCAGACCAAATTTCAATGAGGCATTCTACCTCGTCTGTGGTCCAATTAAACCACGATTCATGTTGCGAGCCATTAGCAAAACAAACACACTTTTTACGTAATGCAGTTCCCATCATACATTGCTATGCAGGTTGATTCGTTGGTCTGTTGGGTCGGATTGCTTTCTCACCACAAACGTACCGCTCCAGAGTTCGTTTGCAGATGGGCCGAGGCCACCTGACTGCTTGTTTTGGTGCGGATCCGAGCATGATTCATTTAGGTCTAAACAGAGTGAACCAAGGGAGAAAACGCATCAGGTTCTGAAACAAACTCTCCAAATGAGCCAGGTATGAAAACGTCCTGAGGCTACAGTGGGCATGCATAGATAGATGGATGAATGGATAGATAGATAGATATCATAGTACACAATGAAATAAAGCAATGGTTAAACTGTTGTACAGTGGCCATATTTTTGCAGCTCTGTAATGGAAGAACATCTGAATATTTTCATGCTAGTCTGAGTCCTAACATCCAATTTTTTTTAAATTCACTAACTGTTTTAGTTAGCCGGTCAGATTAAATGGTTGGACGCTGAAAAGGCATTACATAATGCTTTAATTTATTTTCTCATTCTGACTCTCATTCTAAGTGTTTTACAGTTGAGAGGAGAGGAGGAGCAAAATCTCATCTGTACTGCAAACTGTAAAACTCTCAGATTGAAGAGAATGCATTGAAGCAGAGGCTGATGCATTCAACTGCACATAGCCGGCATCAACCATTCAGTCTTACACAGTAGCATGACTAACTCATAGTTTAGCATTCACACCAGTCAGAAAATATCAGCCCATAGAGAAAAAAATTTAAAATGAGATCTCCTTATTATCTCTATAGTTCCTAAACAGCAGTGAAATGGAATGGAAATCTAAAAGGAAGAAGTCTGCATAAGTTGCCAGTAATCTCACATATGAATTCACACACTTGAATGAATATAATGTGTCAAATTCATTCAAATAAATTACTGCAAGCATACTAATGTTTGGAGATATGTATAGTTTTTTTTGTTTGTTTGTTTTTGTTGTTTTTGTTGTTGTTTTTTTTTTTTTTGTATATTTCAATATGGTGTGTTTTTGATATGCTAGTCCCAATGAAATGGCATATACAACAGCCAATTGCTTTTAAGATATACCACACCCCCACCGAAAAAAAACTGGTGGTGTATAAAGACACTATTTTCTTAAAAATAAATGACCTCCAACCATTTTTTTCCTCACCTTGAGTTGATATGCAGTCGGGTTTTCTATGAGTGGAGGATGAACTTTAAACGTCAATATCGAAGTCGATCATGTTCATGTAATCGTGGGCAGTCAAAATCGTAATCAAGATCAATATTCGATTAATTGTGCAGCCCTACCGGATTTCATAGGAGTTTTTTGTGATTGTTGTGGCCAAAAATGCTAGATTTTTCTGCTGCTTTTTCTTGTAATGCAACTTGTGGAGTTTTTTTTTTGTTTTTTTTTTTTTGTCTTTCACACGGATGTTTGTTTGTAAATGAGACCTTTTAGCTATACTCATGTTCGATGCACGTGAATTGAATTGAAGACGACTTTGGCTGAATGTGTATTGTGATACTGTCACATGACGCGTCTCGACCCAAATCTGAAGCAAATCTGCGGTAATTTAGAGTTTGCTTGATTTTGCATTCATTTCTGCAAAAAATCCTGGAGGGATTGAAACGTGAATCATTAAAGATTTTGATTTTTTTCATTTTTCCATAAGTGATGAAGAATAGAATTAAAACAAGAATAAAACTAGGGGCTCTTTAACTCCTTGGGAAAATGTACATTAGCATTTGTAAGTATGCTTGCCAGTGTAATACTTTAAGAGAAGTACACTACCACTATTATTTAACTTGTAGATGTAGTAATACAGGTATAAAAAGGATTCGAGTAGGTTAAATAGTCATGTGTACTAATTTCCTGTTCATAGTAAGTTATTTATGTTTTCATGCGAGCATGTGTAATCTAGTAATGTTGAGCGTCCAGTGAACAATAGATATTGCAGGGGTGAAACATTCACCTTGTAACCAGGAGATGGTGTGTTCAAGTCCTGCTGATGATAAGCAGAGCTGTTCTCTCTGTTGTGTTTACTGAAATCTCAGAAGATTTCTATTTCTCCTATGGAATACTGTGTGGCACAGATACCAAAAGGAAACTGTAAGAAATTACCGACTGCCTCTCAGCAGATTCCACCCTGAAATGTGTGAGGATAAGCTTGTTCCCCAAAAAGGCTGAATTATCAAAGGGACAATTCACTTCATTCTCAGCAATATGTGTATAATACCACCTAAAGTGACAGTCACACAGTTATAGCATAGGAGTGGCAGTGGGATATCAAGAACCATTTCTGAACAAAGGGATATGTGACCGTAATTATCATTCAGAAAGACATCCGTCTCGATAATCCTATCACCTCACCATTTGTGGGTCACACCTGTAACAACGTCAGTAATGTGAGAACGGAACATGATCACATCAAATGCTATCCTTAATTTACATTTAGAGTGAAACTTCATTTACGTTACATACAGAAAACCTGCTTTGACACATAGTATAAAATATCTGTGCTGATATTGTTCGGGGTTCACTTTGACGCCGACGAACCTGAAGTGCTTCATGTAATTTGTCACTGCCATGCTGGAATAAAGTTATTCTTCATTGAGATTGTCGACATCCTCCTAATTTTTTCTTACAAAACACAAGCCAGAATCCTCATTAAATCTCCTGAGATATCAAAGAGGAGCTTTTTTCTCTGGAGGGCTGCTCCTTTATGAAGTGATTAAAAGGTTCTGTGCAGAAAACATTTACCTATGTTTGTTAATGGCTAAGTGTGAAAATAAAAAATTCTGCACAACATTAGTCATTGTTTGTAGTTTCTCAGGTATTGTGTGATATGTGGATTGTTTCTTGAAGCGTGACAGTTGGCTTCCATAAAGATGCTTTTTCTAAAGTTATTCTAGAGATAATGTGGTTCCCTGGTTGACTAGTGGCTGGCATGTGGTGCTTTCAGCACTGCGGCCCAGGTTTGATTCCTGGTCAGGTATCTGGAGGATTGCACGAGCCAATCACAGTAAACAGAAAAGATGTAAACAGATAGATGAGCTCTTTCGTTCAAACCAAACGAAGCTTACGGTTCTGATGTTTGTGTAATTTGTACTTTGATCAGACAATACATGCTTAGTCTATTTGCTTGTTTTTGATTTTAAAAAAAGACTGAGAAAGTAATCTATCTTGTTCATGTGTATTACACTCCCTATCATATTTCATGTTTACCTTCTCAGACACTGTTATGTTTTGACATATTATGGATGTGCCAGTGAAGTGGGATTTATATAAATGAGCCCTAACGGACTTGAAATCTAGGGTCATTTAACTTCATGTAATGACTTGACACAATTTCCAACTGTATGTTGTGAATCTACAGTTTGAGCTAGAAAGAAATCAGCCCCAGCCACTACAATACCATTCTGTGTGTTTTTAATTACGGCTGCTGTCAGCTTAGGAGGGCATGGTGGCTTAGTGGTTAGCAAATTCACCTCACACCTCTGTGGATGGGGGATTGAATCCCACCTCCACCTTGTGTGCGTGGAGTTTGCATGTTCTCTCCATGCTTTGGGGGTTTCCTCCCAGTAATCCTGTTTCCTCCCCAAGTCTAATGACATGCATTGTAGGCTGATTGGCATTTCCAAATCGTCTGTTGTGTGATTGGGCCCTGCGATTGGTTGTCACCCACCTTGTGCCCAAAGTTCCCTAGGCTCCCCCATAACCCTGTGTAGGATAAGTGCATGATAAGGATAAAAAATAAATATATTTATGCTTTTGTTAACAGCGAATGAGAAAATGTGGATGGCAAAAACAGCGTGTATTTATTCCCCCTTAAAGAGAGGGGGAGTTTAGCTGTGCTAGCCCTGGAGCCGTGTTAGCCCTTTTTAGCCAGACTGTTCCTTCAAGATTGAGAACTCTGTTTATCTAGTAGTAATTTTTATAAAATGTTAGTAACATCCATCTTCTGCTCTACAGCTGACCAGGAAAGCTTTTTACTTAATGTTAGCATTAGCGCTTGAAATTTGCCCTTTCACCAAGTTCATTAATGCGCCATCAATCGATAACCATCAGGAGTGATTTCGAATAATGCTGAGCTCCATTTGTTTTTTAGATGCCATGACGTAGTAGCTGTCCATTATAATAATGTAACCAAATGAGACTTGGACATTCAGTATGTTTACTTCTACAGGACGCAGAATGGTAGTGTGATCAAAGTTCCTCTCAAAGTTTCTTCCTCAAGTCATGTCAGGGAGATTTTCCTTACCATTGCTCCATCTTGCTTTCTCATTAAAGATCTAAATGTTTACCAGGATTTTTGTAAAGCTGCCTTTTAACAATGTATATTGTCAGCAGTATTAAATTAACCCTCTACCGCATGAATTATTACATTTACTTAAAAAAAAAAGTTGTGTACAAGTGGTGGAGTCCATATGGCGGAGGTTCAGCCAAGTGGAAGTGTATGTGTTCGCCTCCGAGGAGACAACACGCTGTGGTTTGCCCTCTCTCCTCCCACACAATTGGGGCTAAACGCCATGGTGCACACATGGCCTAGGTTACATCTGTATGCTTTTCCCCAATTGCTCTGCTCCCACAAGTTCTAGTGAGAGTTTGCCAAGACCGTCTACGTGTGCTGCTAGTAGCACCTTATTGGCCAGCTCGAATATGGTTGTCAGAGATAATATCCCTGCTAGTCGGCACACCTTGGGAGATTCCCATCCGTAGGAATCTACTGTCTCAAGTCGGCGAGCTGGTTTATCACCCTCGGCCGGAACTATGGAAACCACGGGTCTGGCCCCTGAGGGGTAACAGCTCATAGATTCTGGTCCCACAACTGAGGTTGTAGAGACCATGTTGAACGCTAGAGCACCAACCACATGGAAATTATATGCGCTGAAGTGGCGACTTTTTGTCTCATGGTGTGACATTAGCTACAATCCTGGAATTCTTATGAGGACGTTTCTCAGCAGGGTTGGCTCCTCCTACAATCATGGTCTACAAGGCCGTCCTTTTGGCCAGCCATGGCCTTATTGATGGAGCGTCTGTGGGGCAACATCCTCCAATGTCGAGATTTATGCATGATGTCAGGCAACTGAGGCCTATCTGCAGACCACGCATACCCTCCTGGGACCTTGCTGTGGTCCTGAAAGGTCTGTCAGGTGCTCCATTTGAGCCCTTAGAGTCAGCCTCAGAGAAGCTTCTGACTCTAAAGGTAGCGCTTCTGCTGGCCCTGGTATCTCGAGCGAGTAGGAGCTCTCTCTGTTGCCCCTTCCGGCCTTGATTAGCCAAGGATTTCCTTAAAACTAGGCCAGATTATATTCCTAAAGTGCCTATGTCTGCTGCCCAACCAGTAGTGTTGCAGGCTTTCTGCCATCCTCTGTTCCTCACACGAGAACAAGAGAAATTGCACCTACTGTGTACAGTAAGGGATCTCTGTACTTACGTCCACTGTTCTGGCCAGTGGCGTAAGTCAGAGCAGTTGCAGGTCTGTTTTGGCGGTGACAGTAGAGCTAATGCTGCGTCAAAGCAGGGCATCTCTAATTGGATAGTGGACGCAATCTCTGTCGCTTATGAGGCGCACGGTCTCACTACACCTCTGGCCATAAGGGCTCATTCCATTTGGGGGTCGGCTCCTCGAAGGCTTTTTCCAAAGGTGTACCCTTACAGGATGTGTGTGCTGCACGCCGCTCTACGCCGCACACATTCATTCGATATTACAGCCTGGATATACATTCCACCCAGGGCTCGAGTGTCTTTCAGTAACCCTCATGCTTGGATCTTTTCAACAGACCATGCCCTCAGTATGACGGAGTGGGTATTCTCGTTCCCACAGCGTGAATCTTACTCAACGTTGAGTTCCCTTTGAAAGGGAACATCTGGGTTACCCATGTAACCCTGTTCCCTGAGAAGGGAACGAGACATTGCATAGCTTTGTCATACTGGGGCACGCCTGTGAATTGCTTCCTCGTTTCAGATAATAGAGGCTGTCAGCACAGTTCACAGATGCCATGTTTATATCATTCAACGTGCTTAATTGCCACGTCATCTGATCATGGCAGGTCTATAAATAGGCATGATGTTACACAAGCTTCAGATACCGGTCACACGCTTCCCACAGCATGAAGCTCACGCAACGTCTCGTTACCTTCTCAGGGAATAGGGTTACATGCGTAACCCAGACTTTTTCTTACTGTAAATATACTATTATAGAAGCCTAGTGTCTTTTTTGCTACAGTATGTAGGCCTGTTTCAGTTTATGAATGCACATACCACAGTTCCATTATCGCATGTTGTTGCCATATGACAACAATTACATTTTACCATTTAACAGAATACTCAAAATATAGACACTTGTTTTAATGACAAAAAATAAATGTTAACTTATCTCAGATAGTCTTAATTTTTTTTCCTTTAAGTAATTTTGCCAAAATATTGAAAAATTAATCATGTTTTGAGAGCCCTTTTGATATTAACCTTCATCGTGCCATGTGACTGCAGAAAAGTCATGGTCATGTGACATGGCATTTTTTGTTATGTCAAAGCTAAAACACCGTTTTTTTCCAGTTACATAGGGAAACAATATATTTTTTTTTATTATTGCCTATCAGAAAATGTGAGAAAAGTTTATTGTTACCATATGGCAACACCATGCACTAAAGGGTTAATAAACACTCTCATAATGAACCTAAAGGCAACCTTGGTAGTCACTGATGCTGTGTTTCTGAGTGTGTTTGTTGTTGTGTATTTACTGATGTGTTGGTTTTAGTGTATTCATGAATGTGCTTTGTCTCTACAGGAGGCAGAGTGGCATTGTGATGAGTTCACCAAAGGTGCCTGTTTCAGTCGAGGGAAATCAGAGGTGAGTGTTTCCTCTTAACTCTAGTGTCATTGTACATAATTAAGGTTGTAAAAATTTATGTTCTCAGGTTACTTAACAGTCTCTGCCCTGGGTCACTTAGTGAGAATTTAGCCAATCGTACATGTCTGTCTATTCATATAAACAGTACAGTGTAGTTAGTGCTTTACTCCAAGTGCATTCAGCTACCTGTGCTGTTACGTTAATTAATACATTAATCTTATACCAACAGTTTATGAAATAAATAAGACCAGCTTGTCATGTTCCAGTACTTCATGGAGTTGAGGACGGATACAAGTGCAATAAAAGACTTTATTTACGATTGACAGACAGACAAATCCAAATCATTAGATAGAAGCATAGTCAAAACAAGCAGTGGGTCAGGCGATCAGCAAACAGGCATAAATAGGGCAAGGCTTGAATCTGAACGAGAAACAAGGTCAAGGACCATGAAACAAAACAAGGAATAGGGTACAATAGCTTGGTACGGTGAGAACACTCAATACTATGCAAAGTCATGGTGTGTTCAAAAAGTCTCTTTTATAGCATGGAGTGAGTGAGTGTAAGATTGGCAACAGGCGTGTGATTAGAAGTCCGGAGAAGGTGAACGTGTGTGGGAAGTGTAGTCCATGTTTATAGGCCGTAGTGCAGGATGGGAAATGTAGTCACTGGTTTGCTGTGACATGACACAGCTTAGTATGCTGAATGATCATATACTATGGATTAAGCATTAAGCAGGACTCACATCCAAAATTGTGCATGTGAATTGTGTCTCAATATATTTCTGAAATTTCTGAACCACTTCTGAAGCCATCTTTCTTGGAATCTATTTCTAGCCTAATTTTAAGCATCTGTATGAAATTAACCCAGTTCAACGGCAGTTAAAAATTATGCTCTTTCATTTGCACTTTGGTTCTTCATTTTCCCTCTGAGGGAATCCTTCAACAAAAGCCTACAACAGTGTGTTTTCCATTCAGTAATGATAGAACTCTTTAGAAAGCCTTAATTGAAAGTTAGAGTTTAAGCCAATTTATAGCCTATTTTTTTACCTTATTATAATAAATTAAATGAAATAAACCCCTGTTTAAGTGTTTCTGTCCAAATGAATGAATTTTAAACTCCAGTTTAAAACTTCCCATACCCCACCATGGTGTTTAGGCTGTTGAACTATTAGCTGTGACATGTTTTCAGTGGCTGACTAAATCATAACAAATCCCAGAAGCACATCCAGGGTTTAAATGATTTCCTTTCTTAAATGTCTTCCTATTTGCAGTGGAAATATGAACTCCTCACACACTGAGTCATGCAAAGCTATGTCAATTTAACCTTCCTGTCTTGTTCACTTCTCTGCAATGTTCTGTCTTCTTGCCCTGCTATCTCTTATAATATAAACAGTTCTGGTGGAAATAGAGACCCAAAAGCCTTTCCCATGCTCTGGGCTCCTTCTCTACAGTGGTGCTTGAAAGTTTGTGAACCCTTTAGAATGTTCTGTATTTCTGCATAAATATGACCTCAAACATAATCAGATTTTCATGCAAGTCGTAAAAGTAGATAAAGAGAACCCATTTAAACAAATGAGACAAAATATTACACTTGGTCCTTTTGGTCATTTATTTATTAAGGAAAATGATCCAATATTACATATCTGTGAGTGCCAAAAGTATGTGACCATTGCATTCAGTATCTGGTGTGACCTCCTTGTGCAGCAATAACTGCAACTAAACGGGTCCAGTAACTGTTGATCAGTCCTGCACATGGAGGTATTTTAGCCCATTTCTCAGTACAGAATAGCTTCAACTCTGGGATGTTGGTGGATTTCCAAACATGAACTGCTTGCTTCAGGTCCTTCCACAACATTTATGTTAGATTAAGGTCAGGACTTTGACTTGGCCATTCCAAAACATTAACTTTATTCTTCTTTAACCATGCTTTGGTAGAATGACTTGTGTGCTTAAGGTTGTTGTCTTGCTGCATGACCCACTTTCTCATGAGATTCTGTTCATGGACAGATATGCTGACATTTTCCTTTAAAATTTGCTGGTATAATTCAGAATTCGTTGTTCCATCAATAATGGTAAGTCATCCTGGTCCAGATGCAGCAAACCATGTTTCACAGATGGTATAAGGTTCTTATGCTGGAATGCAAACATCCTCCAAACATAACAGTTTTCATTTAAATCAAAATGTTCTATTTTGGTCTTATCTGTCCATAAAACATTTTTCCAGTAGCCTTCTGGCTTGTCCACATGATCTTTAGAAAACTGCAGACAGGCAGCAAGGACCCATGAATATTAACATTAGTCGCTTAGAAGTTGCCCTAGGTTCCTTTATGACCTCATGGACTATTACACGTCTTGCTCTTGGAGTGATCTTTGTTGGTCTACCACTCCTGGGGAGGGTAACAATGTTCTTGAATTTCCTTCATTTGTACATCTGTCTGACTGTGGATTGGTGGAGTCCATACTCTTTAGAGATGGTTTTGTAACCTTTTCCAGCCTGAAGAGTATCAACAACTTTTTTTTTTAAGTCCTTAGAAATCTCATTTGTTCATGCCATGATACACTTCCACAAGCATGTGTTGTGGAGATCAGAGTCTGATAGATCCCTGTTCTTTAAATAAAACAGGGTGCTCACTCACACCTGATTGTCATCTCATTGATTGAAAACACCTGACTCTACTTTCACCTTCAAATTAACTGCTAAGCCTAGAGATTCACATACTTTTGCCACTCACATATATGAAATATTGGATAATTTTCATTAATAAATAAATGACTAAGTATAATATTTTTGTCTCATTTGTTTAATTAGGTTCTCTTTGTCTACTTTTAGGACTTGTGTGAAAATCTGATGATGTTTTAGGTCATATTTATGTAAAATATTCCAAAGGGTTCACAAACTATCAAGCGCCACTATATATGCAGTTTCTGTCCACTTTAATAGGAACACCAGTACACCTGCTCATTCATGCAATTATCCAATCACCCAATCATGTGGCAGCAGTGCAATGCATAAAATTATGTTCATTTAGATCAAGAGTTAATGGTCACATCAAGCATCAGAAAATGGGGAAAATGTGACTTTGATTGTAGTGTCAGTTGAGTGTTCAAGAAACTGCTGATCTTCTGGGATTTTTATGCACAAAAGTCTCTACAGTTTGCACACAATGGTGTGAAAAAAAACATCCACATAACACCCTTACCATGCAGAATGTAGTAGGAAGATGTACACTGATATATTTGGCATATGTTCTTGTTTGTTTAGTTCTTTTATCATTTAAAATATACCAATTACCATCAAACACGAAATCTTCAAGATATTATGAAAGTCTGCTCTAAAACAGGGGGTTAACCATGTAGCCTGTGAGTTAGGACCAGCTCTATAAAGGCTCTAAAAACCATCCCACTAAATTAAATTACAAACCTGGTTTTAAATGAAAATCTTTTGGACTGCAGTTGAATTGAAAGGTTAAAAAAAAAAGAGCTAGTCTTTTTTTATTATTATTTGACTAGGGAGATAATTAGAGCAATAAACTCATGGCCATAAACTCAAATACTGGTAAAATGTGTTAATGATGTGTAATTCATTTTATTAGAAAGCTAACAATTTGGCACTATAACCAGATCTCTTTCCAAAAGAAGTAATTTAGGGGTTTCTTAACAAAGGGGTGAATACTTATGAAAGCATACCTTTGAGCTTTTTATTTGTACCTTTCATATAAATGCAGATAAATGGAAAAAAAAAAAAAAAAAAAAAAAAAAAGTAAGAGTTGTTGTTGATGTGTTATTGGTCACTAAACTGATTTCTTTGGTCCAGCCCACTTGACATCAGACTACGTATAATGTGGTCCATTAGCTGAAATGACTTTGACACCCCTGCTGTAAAATAACTTTATTTAACATTATGCTTTTAAAGCTTAGCCTTATTTTATTTTATTTATGGATTAGTTCCTGGGGGCATGGTGGTTTAGTGGATAACACGTTTGCCTCAGACCTCTGGAGTTGGGGGTTCAATTCCCCCACCTGCCATGTGTGTATGGAGTTTGCATGTTCTCTCTGTGCTTTGGGGGCTTCCTCTGGGTACTCCTGTTTCCTCCCCAGTCCAAAGACATGTGTTGTAGGCTGATTGGCATCTCCTAACTGTCTGGTGTGTGTGAATGTGCCCTGTGATGGGTTGGCACCCTGTCCAGGGTGGACTCTGCCTTGTGCCCCGAGTTCCCAGGGATAGGCTCCAGGCTTCCCTTGACCCTGTGTAGGATAAGCAGTACTGAAAATGGATGGATGAGTTCATTTATATCTACATTTACATTTACATTTATTCACTTAGCAGACGCTTTTATCCAAAGCGACTTACAAATGAGAAAGATACAAGCAAAGCGATATATCAAGCAGAGAACAATACAAGTAGTGCTACCATACAAGATCCATTAATTGAATTCCAGAAGAAGCAAAGTGCAGAGTAGAGTAACTATATCTAGTTAACTAACTTAAATCAATAAGTTTTTATGAAGTTATTATTATATTTGGCCATGCTTCTGGTTAGGAGGTTGTGTTGCCTTTGTATTACTAATCATAAAACATACATACTTGTTGTTATTATAGTATCCTTGTGCAGGATATGTATTACAAACTCATTATTTCTTGTCTACTGCATAAGTCTAGTATGGAAGCACTCAGAGACTGTGCATTATTCATTTTTCTTTCTTGTTTTCACATGATAGACGATTTAATTTTCTCGTGATGTCTATATAACAAAATGTTATGTTGAGTACAAAGAAAAAATGAGTTGTGATCACAGAAAATGTTATGTCTATAATCACAAGAAAACAACTATTCTATTGTGTTGAGATCACAAGAAAATTAAGTCGAGATCATGAGAAAACAAGAAGTTTTCTGTAAAAGTAGTAAAGCAGTCTGTAAAGTAAAGTAATGTAAAGTAGCCTGTAAATCTAATGCAGGTAGTTAACGTAACGGTTTATACACACTAAAAAATTATGCCATATTAAAACTCTGTAACTCTTAACTGTTCACATTCTGCGAATTCAAGTTTAATAAAGCTGAAGTATGATTTTACAGTCTGTCTTAATTAGAATTACTTCTTCAGTATTTGACCCTGCCTTGACCTCCAGGGCTTCCAGTTTATTTTAGTGCGTCTCCTGTGGTTTAAGAAGCAGTTATAGGCCTATAATAAGGGCTATGCTGACCAACATATGATTGTCATTCCGAATTACAAGCTAAGTCACCTTCCCCTGAGTGCTGGTGGTTGAGTTGCTGTTTGCATGGAGTTGTTTTCCATCCTGTCGCTGTATTAGCTGAAATGGCTCAGATTAGAAGGAAAGACTTTGGTTTAATCAGTTCAGGTCCTGCCAAGTCTGCGACAGTGATTATTTTATGTAACCAATAGAAACCTTTTTTTCCCTGAAAACTCATAAAATGCGAATTTTACCAGTAATTGACCGCATCTGGTTCCCTCAGGGCCATCTCATGAAGAGGGAAAGAAGCTTTGATTGATATTAATGCAGTTCAGTCTGCTCCATTTGTTTGTAATGCACACAGCCTTAGCTGCTATATTATTCCATGAAGTGTAGTGCTTTCTCAGTGTTTTTTTTCCCCCCCTTTCCTTTTCATAAACATGTCTCGTTGTGATGAGTTGAGAACATTAAATCTGCCTTTATTTACACACAGAATGTGCATTGCCTCTTGGCCAAATTATGTTAGTGAAAATAAAAAATATATATTTTTAAATACTTGGCTTAAGTTAAAAGATCATGATACAGACCCCTGCAGAAACCCCTCAAGCCCTGAAGAAACAAAACACTAAATTAACCCCGGAGTATGAAAAAATGAGAGTCATTGGGAAGAGCAAGAGTTATGAATTATAAAGCACAGAAAGAATAGTAGGTGGAGTAGTAGAGTAGCAGTGCCAGTACAGATTGAAAATTAAGATTTCAAATGACTACCAATTTGTCCAGGACTGGCCATCCCAGCAAATTCAGCCCAAGATCAGACCGTCTGATTCAAAAATAAGTCTCCAAGAACCCCAAAATTTCATCACATGATCTGCTAGTAAGTCTTGCAACTGTTGGTGTCAAAGTGCATGCTTCTACAATCAGAAAGAGATCGCACAAATTCGACCTGCGTGGGAGGTGTGCAAGAAAAAGCCTTTGCTCTCTAAAAAGAACATTAGAGCTGGGTCATGAGGAGCCTGGCGCCTATCCCAGGAGGCATGGGGCACAAGGCAGGGTACACCCTGGACAGGGTGCCAATCCATCGCAGGGCACAATCACATACACATTCACACACCCATTCATACACTACGGACACTTTTGGACATGCCAATCAGCCTACAATGCGTGTCTTTGGACGGGGGGTTGAAACTGGAGTACCTGGAGGAAACCACGGGGAGAACATGCAAACTTCTCACACAGGTGTGGGAATTGAACCCCAAACCCCAGAGGTCCAAAGCAAACGTGTTATCCACTAAACCACCATACCCCCTGTTTAAGTTCAGTAAGCAGAATTTTTCCCCACTCATCCGTTATGCATTTCTTCAGCTGCGCAACTGTAGGGGCCTCCGTTGCCTTAGTTTGCGCTTCATAATGCGCCACACAGTCTCAATTGGAGACAAGTTAGAACTGCAGGCAGGCCATGCTAGCACCCGCACTCTCTGCTTACGCAACCATTCGCTTGTAATCCAGGCAGAATGTGGTTTGGCGTTGTCGTGCTCTGGATGGCAGCATATGTTGCTCCAAAATGTGTACATATCTTTCTGCATTAATGGTGCCCTCACAGATGTGCAAGTTACCCATAATAAGTAAGTAAATTTTATTTATATAGCATGTTTCACACAGCAAAGCTGACCAAAGTGCTGAACAGAGTAAGGAAAGTAAAAATAGAAAACAGAATAAAACCAAATAAAAACAGGCAATAGACAATAGTAAAAATTAGATTAAAATGCCTGGGAGAAGAGATACGTTTTAAGCCTCTTTTTAAAAGTGGTAATAGAAGGTGCAAGGCGGATGTCCAGTGGCAATTGATTCCATAGATGAGGGGCAGCAACTGAAAAAGCTCTGTCCCCATTTGTTTTTAACCGGGAACGAGGGACATGCAAAAGAGACCCGTCAGAAGATCTTAGAAGTCTGTTCGATGAATGTGGTGCAAGAAGATCTTTGAGATAGGAAGGAGCTTGATCATTAAGAGTTTTAAAAACAAACATCAGAATCTTAAACTGAATCCTAAAACGGACTGGGAGCCAATGGAGCGATGCTAAAATTGGGGTGACACGATCAAATTTCTTTGCCCTAGTCAACAACCTTGCAGCTGCATTCTGAACCATCTGGAGACGAGCCAGAGATGACTTAGGAAGACCCAAGTATAATGAATTACAATAATCTAAGCACGAAGTGATAAAAGCATGAATAACCTTCTCCAAATCTTGGACAGACAAAAATGTTTTAAGTTTAGAAATAATCTGTAGTTGATAAAAACTATTCTTAATGGCCAAATTTATTTACATTTACATTTATTCATTTAGCAGACGCTTTTATTCAAAGCGACTTACAAATGAGAAAAATACAAGCAATTATGCTTGGTTAAGCATAATTCTAAATCCAGAATGATGCCAAGGTTCTTAATTAATGAGGCCATCTCTCAATCTCAGGGAGCCAAAAACAATTATTTCGGTTTTGTCTTCATTAAGTTGGAGGAAATTATTTGTTAACCGTTTTTTAATGTCGTCCAGACAGTCCAACAATGGCTGAATGGAGTCACCAGCTTTCAATGGAATGTACAACTGGGTATCATCAGCATATAAATGAAAAGAGACATTGTGTGCCCTAATAATATTCCCCAACGGATGCATATATAAGTTAAAAAGAAGTGGGCCCAGAATGGAGCCTTGAGGTACACCACTAATAATAGGAGCGGAAGATGAGGAGAAATTACCCAACGCTACCGAGAAGGACCTGTCCTTAAGATATGAGCTGAACCATTGTAGGGCGGTACCCTTGATACCAACAGATGCTGTAAGCGCCAAAGAAGTATGTTATGGTCTACAGTATCAAAGGCAGCTGTCATGCCATGGGCACTGACACACCCCCGTACCATGACAGGCACTGGCTTTTGGACCTGACTCTGATAACATCTTGGATGGTCCTTTTCCTCTTTGGCCCGGAGAACACATCGACTGTTTTGTCCAAAAACTATTTGAAATGTTGACTTGTCGGACCACAAAACACGATTCCACTGTGCTACTGTCCATCTCAGATGAGACCGAGATCAGAGAAGTTGGCGGCGGTTCTGGACAGTGTTGATGTACGGCTTCTGCTTTGCATAGTAAAGCCTTAACTTGCATCTGTGGATGCAGCGGCGAATGGTGTTTACTGACAAAGGTTTACCAAAGTATTCCTGAGCTCATGTCAAGATCTCCATTACAGACTCTTGACGGTTTTTAAGACGGTGACGTCTGAGGTCTCGGATACGCATTCAGAAGTGGTTTCCAGCCTTGCCCTTTATGCACCTTGCCCTTTATGTGCGCCAATGAACAGCACTGAATTATTTTGCTGTTACAATAAAACTTCAATACTAATTAAACCACAATTTAAAATAAACAAAAATTAAAAATACACAGTATTAAGATATACAGATTACTAATATATCAAACACCCCATATTATAAAGGTAAGTTCTAAAATCCACAATAATTTAGACGTCTGCACAAACAGGGATATATTCTAATTTATTTTAGAATTACTACTATAAATTCTGATAAATGGTTCAGAAATTATTGTGATGAAGAAGATATCTTGCTGCCATAAGAGATGGACATTTTAGACCATAAGGAGTTGTTCTGTTTTAAAACTGCATACATGAGGTAAATGCAGTTTTGTTGATATTTTAAAGTATTTGATTAGTTTATTTCATTATTGTATGCCCATCATTGCTGTTCCTAACCAGACTCTTTCAATGATGTTTGACTTTTTTTCCTTTCTTTTCACAGGAAGAATGCCAGAATTACATCCGCGTCCTTCTGGTGAATGGGGACAGACTTTTCACTTGTGGCACAAATGCCTTCACTCCAATTTGTACCAATCGCACAGTAAGTAAAATGCATTTTTTTCTTTTTAACACACATAACTCAATTACCTACAACACAAGCTGACTCTCTGGGTTATATCATATGTAAGCAGACTTAATCGATAATCGTTATTTTAAAGCCTAATGGCCTGTGCTCATTTGCAAAGAGTGCATTTAACCATTATAAAATAATTTGTTATAATCTGCAGTCTAGTTTTGAAATAAAAACAACACAAGTACGATATTTATTAGTTTGCAAAACACAATTGCCAAATTCTCAATTAAAACTGAATTTTGACTAATCTCGACTCAAGATGTCTGATCAAATTACAAGCGAACACTTGTTTAAAGAGCTGAATCCAAGTTTCCATTCAAAATGCACACATTCTCCAAATCTCTGGAGAATTAAACCTGAGAGCTTTATCTACGTAATAAGCTTGACGCCAGCTCCAAACAGCAAAAACCAATGTAACGCTTCAAAACGTTTGCAGTTTTATTTATGCAGGATTATATAAGAGTTATTGGCTCTTTCAGTGATTTCGAGATCATGTTTTGACAAACAGCTTGAACATAACACGGCAGGAGATGCTACTGATACATCTCAGTAAGGTATTTCAGAACAAAAACTTTGTTTTCAAGCTTTGTATTCTCTATGCCACAAATGGGCTCTGTGCTGTGTCACAGCCACCCATATGTATCATAGCTCCTTTATGTGTTCTGGGATTGGATATGGCTGAATTGCAGAGAAATGAAAAGATTCTGGGTACAAATGTCATGCATTGTTTCCATCCTTCCTCTTTCATGCATATCAGTCAGTTGTTTGGGAATCCTGTCCTTTTGGTAACAAGATTAGCCATAAATCCATTCTGCCTGCGGTGACAGTTAGCTTGATTGTGATTATGATCTTCCCCTCATCGGCTGCTTCGGAAGTGTCTGTTTTTTATTCACTCCAAAAGGTGGAAATATCTGCTGTAGCGTGCTTTGTGCCAACAGGATAAAAAACAAAACAAAAAAAACAAGCAAATAAACAAACAAACAAACGAAAACACAGTGTGGTATAAAGCACAGCTGTCTGATTCTGAACCATGAATTCAGCCTATAATATACACTACAGCTGGGTGAGAACTGCAAATTAAATGCAAAAGGCATTGGGTTCCAAGATACAGTTAGCTCAGGCATTGCTGTGTAGTAGTTAGACAACACTTCAAGCCCTGATTTCCCAGTTGCTGACTCATTTTGGCGTTCGGTGATTACACCCCCCAGCTCAGCAACAACTCACTGCATGTCTGTGCCGACTGTTCATGTAGCAAGAATGTCTCAGCGACATGATTTTCTCAGTCTGCGAGCGATCTAATCCAATATTTTCAAACATGTTTGATTTTTTGCTGATGAACCACGTAACACGAACCCCTCAGTAACTACTTGCAGAAACAGCTTATAGCTGAAATGTTGACCAATGACTCGCTGAGTTTTTGTCTAGTTTGCAAATATTATGTGTGACATTCAAAACTTTGTTAGAAGAGGATAATTATGATAAAAGTATTTATTTCCCTTATTCTGTATTAATGCACTTAGTGGTTTACTTAGTGGTTAACATGTTTGCCTCACCCACCGGGGTTGGGGGTTCGAATCCTGCTTTCATCCTATGTGTACGGAGTTTGCATGTTCTCCCTGTGCTTTGGGGGTTTCCTCCAGGAACTCCGGTTTCCTCCCCCAATCCAAAGACATGCGTTGTAGGCTGATTGGCATTTCTAAATTGTCCATAGTGTGTGAATGGGTGTGTGAATGGGTGTGCGATTGTGCCCTGTGATGTGTTGGCACCCTGTCCAGGGTTTCCCCCTGCCTTGTGCCCCGAGTTCCCTGGGACAGGCTCCAGGCTCCCTGCGACCCTGTGTAGGATAAGCGATACAGAAAACGGATGGATGGACGTTACCTACCATTTTTTAGTCTAGTCTTAGGTTTGTGGCCAAGCAAAACATGGGACTGGGCAACACAGTAGAAATAGTACTTGCTCGGTAGGCAAGCTAATAAATTTTCTCTTCTGATATGTCTATTAAGACACTTTCTTGACAGCCTTATATTAAAGCATTATGACAGCTGACGTTGTAGCTTAGTGCACATCTTCGGTGTCAGCGTCACATAATGGTGGCGATGTGATGTAGCTTGACCAATGAGTTTAATTAGAAAAAAAAAAAAAAAATTCGATGAAATGCCTTTTGAACTTCACACTTAATGGTGACACCACCATGAAAACCATGTGTAATGTATAATGTCTGTTATACAGTTAAGATTTCAACAGTTATTACACTGTAAGAACAAAGTTATGTATATTTTAATTGTATTTATTTCTGCTTGACAGTATAATGACACCATGGTAAGAGAAGTGAGTTTAATTTAGCTATTTATAAGAATTTCGTGAAATGTGGCAGTAGCAGTACAGTGACAATATTAATGACAGAGTTACTGTATGTAAATTATATGGCCAAAAAATGTGGACACCTGGCCATCACATCCACATGTGGGTCTTCCCCAAACTGTTACCACAAAGTTGAAAACATACAATTGTACAGGATGTTATTGTATGCTGTAGTATTACAATTTCCCGTCACTGGAACTAACAGGCCCACACCTGTTCCAGCATGACAACGCCCATGTGCACAAAGCAAGCTCCATGAAAATGCAAGGTTGGAGTGGAAGAACTCGAGTGGCCTGCACAGAACCTTGACCTCAACCCCATTGAACACCTTTGGAATGAACTGGAACACCAACTACGTGCCAAGCCTCCTCACTCAAAATCAATGCCTGACCTCACTAATGCTCTTGTGGCTGAATGAACACAAATCCCCATAGCCATGCTCCAAAACCTAGTGGAAACCTTTCCCAGATGAGTGACAGTTATTATAACAGCATCTGGAATGGGATGTTCAACAAGTACATATGGGTGGTATAGGTGTCCATATACTTTTGGATATATTGTGTATATTTTCTCAAACCCTAAATTAGCATGATTTTAGGTTTGATATTTGGCATGACACATTATCACCATCATATAAATCTGACATAGCAGAAGTACAAGGAGCTGCACTGTTGACTGTCATGACCTGGAAAGGGTCATAGCCACCTTATGTCAATATTATTGAGTCAGATGTCAACTTGACCTCAAAACTGGGAAACATGCTCTATGACACCTGATACCTATTGGAATAAGACTTCATAAATGCTCATGTAGGTAAATTTCAGCTCTCATTAAATGGTGTTGTAATAGGAAAACTACCCTTTCATAAAGTGATGTCAATAATTCGTATCAAAAATCTAGTCTCTGTGTGGATAGCTGCTTGCCTATTATTTAATATTGGACATTCAGTGCATTCATTCCTCCTGCACATTGTGTGTTCAGAAACTGTCCTTGTGAATTCTGAAATGTTTTGCATACTTTTGTGAGTCTTTATGATGCAGCTCAGTGCAGTACATACACTACTGCACAAGTATGAATCTTATCATTTAGCCTCATATCGTCTCTCTCTTAATACTTCTTCTGGTCAACAGAGACATACTTTTTATCTCCAGAAAAAAACGTAGAGTAAGCTCAATACAATGGCTTGTACATTATCATCAGGTTATAAAATGAATAGCTTTGGAAACAGTTTTTAAAAAGATATCTTAGTATTTAAACTGTGGACATTCAAAGATTTTTTTTTTTTCCTCCAACACACTGTCTATTCAAAAACTCCGTCCTTGTGAATTATGAAAAGTTTTGTGACTCCTGTGTGTCTTGACGACGTGACTGAGGGAAATGATTCTTTAAAGAAAAGCTGCTCGATGTAGCCTAAACACAGCTGGCCAAGTGTGAAGCATATCTTTCAGCTCCTCCTCTTAATATGCATTACAGCCGTTGTGTTGTATCCACAAGGGATGCCAGACGCTAGTTTTGTGAAGGTGTTCTATCAAAAATGAAAGCCCTCTTTTCATTTTTGCTCACCCGTCCTGCGAAGACATGCAGACGGCACTTCCTTTCGCCAAACATATAAATTCACCCCAGGCTTTCCTGGCAAATAAATTAGCTCTAAGGAAGCTGAAGGGAACTGAAAAACGTCCAGCCCTTCCGCGAGCCAGGATTTGAGATAATCCCTCCTTTACACCGATCACACAGGGCGAGTGTTGTGGCCATCAGCTGCTTGGGAGATAAACACATCCGAGTGAGGCTACACAGAATACGAGCTTCCTGTAGGACAGATTTATAGAGTGGTTATCTAAAGGAGAGCAGTTGCACTAACTAAGCCGAACGGAATTTAGTGGTCGGATTCATTTACAAGAAATTTGCCGCACTCACACTGAAATAGATATTTTAATGAGCAAAAAGAAATAACAGTTTCAGACCGCATAAGAATAAGAAAACAAAATAGAAACAAAATAAGAATAAAGGGATAATCCTTCATTTAATGGCTGTCTATGATATGATGTATATAGTGGCATTTGGCAGAGTTATATTTATGTCATTTAGCAGATGCCCTTATCCAGAGCAACTTATATTTATCTCATTTATTCAACTGGGCAGTTGAGGGTTAAGGGCCTTGATCAAGGGTAGCAATGGCACGTTGGCTGTGCTGGGATTCAAACTCACAATCTAATAAACCCAATGGCTGGGTAATTATAGGACAATACATTTTAGGCTAAACTAATCCATCAGGTTGGGTTGTTAATTTTAACCCAGCTATTTTTTTTTTTTTTTGGGGGGGGGGGTTCAACCCAAATAATTCATATATTTAAGATGAAAACATCAGATTTTGATCAAAGGAGATGTTTAAAAACATCCAAAAAACTGAGTAACCAACTTACGATCCAGTGGGCATTGCAAACAAGTAAGTCAAAGCTAACGAAGATAGAGGTGCATTTAATGTCATGTAAACTGGACTGTCATCGCACATTTTTGCTTTTTCTAGTGTACAGTAATGGTTTTATGTATAAATATATTGATACGAATAAATCTAACCGGCTGTCACAGTCTGTGAAAAAAAAATTCAGACAGTCTGCGCTGAGTTGATTTGACCCAAGGAGCTGTGCTGATGTTTCAGTGTGGGGGAGGGGTGTATTGATTCAACTGTCAGTGATAATGACCCTGCCACTAACCCAGCGGTTGGGTTACACAAAATTACCCCAAAACTACCCAAGAGTGAGAAAATAACCCAATTAAATGACCCAAAAGGCTAAACTCAACGTCTGGGTAGAAAAAATAACCCAGCATTTTGAGTGCACAACCTCCCTATCAGTAGTCCAATGTCTTAACCACTTAGCTACCAAAAGTCTGAGACCATATGTGAAAAATGCTTCTGTTTGGCATTCTTTTTCGATTTAACACAACTGTTTTTATTGCAAATGATATTATTAGCAATAACTTGAGTGAAATGTTGAATCTTTGAAATATTTACATGAATTTCAGAATTTCCTAGTATATGATGTGTCCCCTTTTTGCTTTAAGAACAGTGTGCAATTGAGCAGACTCCACTCCACAGACTCCAGAAGTTTGTGTAAAACCTTGATGATCCATGTTAGATCAAATCCAATGCTGTGTCACTTGAAAACGTGCCTTAATGGAAGGGATAAAGATGATGGAAAATCTGACTATTGACAAATGAGTCAACATGACCAATATCACAAATGGGCTTAAATTTAAATAGTGACTTAGAAATTGTGCAACATCTTGAATATTAAATAGCCAAGATGTTGCACATACAATTTTCAAAATTCTAAAACTTTCCGTTTATTTCAGGTTTTTAAAAGAAATCCCGTATATTCAATGTGGTCTCAGACTTTTGGACCCCACTGTGTCACACTGTACCAGCTGTGCTTAAAGCACTGCTGAATTGCAAAATGCCAGCCATCAATGAAAATAATCATTTCAATATTAAATGTTTAACATATCTACACAACCGATTGGCCACAACTGTACACAATGTCCACTTTAATTCATTATAGGACAATTACTTATTTAAAGAACCTCATATACCAGGAATGATTTGGTCTTGTTTCCACCCCCCACTGCCCATCCTGTCATTTGTTTGTTACCTTATTGTGTCCACCTTTTATGTGTTATTCCTTATGTGAGTTGGAGATATATAACGTGACTTAAATAAATCTCAGAATTAATGAATTGCTCACACTACGCTACTTTTATCATTTGTGATATGCTGTTTTGTGGACCTAGTGGTGTGCACACTACATAATCCGTCACTTGGAGAGATCCCCGTCGAAACATGCTCAAACCACAGGAATCCATGAAAATAAACACAAAAGCTATCTATCATGTCTATCTGCACTATTTACTATGGAAATAAGAAAACAAAACAAAAAACAGAAATACGAGAAAATGTGGAGGAAGGATTGATTGAGGAGACATGAGTAGCAAGGATTGTCTGTTCTTGAAAGAGAACTGGGGATACATTTACATTTACATTTATTCACTTAGCGGACACTTTTATCCAAAGCGACTTACAAATGAGAAAAATACAAGCAAAGCGATAAATCAAGCGGAGAACAATACAAGTACTGCTACCGTACAAGATCCATTAATTGAATTCCAGAAGAAGCAAGGTGCACAGAGTAGAGGTGTAAGTGCAATTTTGTTTGTTTGTTTGTTTGTTTGTTTTTATTGTGAGTTGGTTAGGTGTTCATGGAAGAGGTGGGTCTTTAGCTGTTTTTTGAAGATGGTGAGAGGTTCTGCGGTCCGGATTGAGATTGGAAGTTCATTCCACCACTGAGGAACAGTCAGTTTGAAGGTTCTGGAAAGGGACCTTGCGCCACGCTGAGTTGGAACTGCTAAACGTCGGTCGCTAATCGATCGCAGATTGCAAGAGGGAACGTAAGCCTTCAGGAGAGAGTTGAGGTAGGAGGGTGCTGTTCCAGATAAGGTCTTGTCGGTGAGCATCAAGGCCTTGAACTTGATGCGGGCGGCTACAGGAAGCCAGTGGAGGGAGATGAAGAGGGGTGTGACATGGGTTCTCTTGGGCTGATTGAAGACGAGGCGCGCTGCAGCATTCTGAATCATCTCAAGGGGTTAGATGGAGTTGGCCGGGAGGCCTGAAAGCAGTGAGTTGCAGTAGTCCAGTTTAGAGATAACAAGAGCCTGGACTAGTATCTGTGTGGCCTGTTCGGTGATGTAGGGTCGGATTTTCTTGATGTCGTAATACAGTAAAAAAACAGTAAAAAAATACAGTAAAAAAATAAATGCATAGTTATAAGAAATTAAGAAACATCTTATGTAAAACTAAAAATCGATGTAATGTTAAAACAACAGCATGAAACAATAGCTGAATTCATGTCCCTCTTTCATGTCGCATTTACCATGGCAACAAGCACCTTTTGCTCATGTTTTGTGTTCTGGTTTGGTCCTGTCATGGATTTATTATCTTCTTATTACCCTGCTCTTTTGTTGTAGCATTGCAAAATCTTATCATGCATTTGTTAAGTCCAGGTCTTGTTTTCAGAGTATATATCTTTGGGCTTCTTGATTTTGCCACTCACTTATTTCCCAATTTCCTTATTATTGCTTGCACTTTATTTTCAACCCCTGCAGTGATTACGGAACTGCCAACAATAATTACTCTGAGCACCAGCACTTGCATCCTGTCTCCACTCACTGCAATTTACAGTAGCTACAGTATGACACATGAAACATTCGACTTAGATTCTTATTTCAGTTCCTCATCATCACAAAACTTACCTTCTGCCACTGACTCCTGGTTGGTCTTCCTGCATTTTCTATTAGGTCCTTAAAACTGATCCAGAATTCTTTGCACTTATCAGTCTTCTTAAGGTCACCTATGTCAATCCACTACTGCACTGACTTCACTGGTTTCCTATAGCTGCTGTATTAGATTTATTCCTTGATGCCTGCCTACAAAGTCAAAAGTGGAGCAGCTTTCCTGCACCTGATAGCAATGGTGAAATCCCAAACAATAAATTAAAGCTCTTTGACCCAAGTACAGCTTGGCATAAGACTAGACATACAGTATGCATCCATGCAGCTGTCTGAACAAGCTGAGTTACTTAACAGAACACTATTAATTTTAGAATTAAATAGAAATAAAATTAATACGTCCCAGAAACATGATTCATACCATAAATACATGAATACATGACATTACTGTTGAGTTAAATAAACCAACAGCATGACTCCACATGCCGAAGTGACATTGGGTGAGACACTGAACCCCGAGTTGCTACTGATGGCAAGTTAGCGCCTTGCATGGCAGCTCTGCTACCATTGGTGTGTGAGTGTGTGTGTGAATTGGTGAATGAGACACAGTGTAAAGCGCTTTGGATAAAAGCGCTATGTACAGTATCTCACAAATTGAGTACACCCCTCACATTTTCGTAAATATTTGATTATAGCTTTTCATGCGACAACACTGAAGAAATGACACTTTGCTACAATGTAAAGTAGTGAGTGTACAGCTTGTGTAACAGTGTAAATTTGCCGTCCCCTCAATAACTCAACACACAGACATTAATGTCTAAACCGCTGGCAACAAAAGTGAGTACACCCCTAAGTGAAAATGTCCAAATTGGGCCCAAAGTGTCAATATTTTGTGTGGCCACCATTATTTTCCAGCACTGCCGTAACCTTCTTGGGCATGGAGTTCACCAGAGCTTCACAAGTTGCCACTGGAGTCCTCTTCCACTCCTCCATGACGACATCACGGAGCTGGTGGATGTTAGAGACCTTGTGCTCCTCCACCTTCCGTTTCAGGATACCCCACAGAGGCTCAATAGGGTTTAGGTCTGGAGACATGCTTGGCCAGTCCATCACCTTCACCCTCAGCTTCTTTAGCAAGGCAGTGTCATTTCTTCGGTGTTGTCAAAATACTTCGGTACATGTTATTGGAAACTAATAAACTTTGGGCTGTTAACCAACCGTTCTTTTTATCCAACTTGATTACCATACACTACAATAAGCACATTAGACAAACAACTAGAAAAATGTACAAGAGCAAAACACTTCCAGTCATGCTTATAAATACTGTTATAAGCATTTCACATATACTCATTATTTAATAAATATATTGTTATGTCTTAACACATGCTTAGATAAGTTCATATGGAGATGGACTTCAAATAAATTGTGGCCTGCAGAAAATACAGTTTTTGGCAGTATAATCAGAGTGCATTGTGCAGTTTAAGAAAACAGTCTCCGATTTCACTGTAGAATCAGAAAAGCCATTAGGCTGCAATTTTGCTCATAATAGCAAAGAGTTGCCGATAAAATCTGTAGGCGCTAACATTTATGCTCTGATTGATTGTTTTATTTTGAGCTGTAATTGAATTTCTTTTTAGTTAGACAGAGCGAGTCCTAAATTATTCTGGCAAGTTTCTCCGTTTCTATTTAATACAAACCAATTGCATTAACGGGTCTGCCAACACTGGTTGTGTTATTTATTTCCAAATATAGGGAACATATCTGTGTCTCCAGTTTGTACTTTTGTGAAAGCTAAATCGTGCCTCTATAAGCCAAATGTGATTAATAATGACTTTTTCCAGCAGTGCAGATGCATACACTGTGCATCTGGAGCCCGATTGTCAGACGTGCGTTAATGTTTATGGATACAGAAAGAAACCCAGCATGAAAAGTCACATTTTTGTCCATGTTTGTATGTCATTTGCACTTAATGGCCACAAATATCAATTACTGTTCATACATGCTGGCGTCCCTTTTCCTCAATAAATGTTATCTTGTGTGTGTGTGTGTGTGTGTGTGTGTGTGTGTGTGGACCATGACTAACAAGTAATAAGATAAAAATGTTTACACTGGCTACTCCTCAGATGGATAAATGATTTCAATTGTGAGCAATCCAGCACTCCCAAATCAGCATTTTTTATTCATGTTGCTCTATAACTCAGGAATAAAAAATAAATAAATAAAAACTTTCATTAGCATATTATCTCAATCATCTCAACAGATTCAGCATGAATACAAGTGCTGTCCAATATGATTTAGGCAAACTAAAGTTTACTTTCCACTGTCTACTCCAGCACGATGGTTATATATTGTTTACATGCAGAACAAACAAACAGCTGTTACGATTCGAGACTGGGACTGGAAGTAAGTGCTGGATCAAAGTCTTTATTGACAAGTACAGTCAGCGTACAAGCAAACGGGAACCAAGGTCTAAACAAGAACTCAAACTGAGGCATGAAACATGAAACTTAGAACAAGACTTGGAAGCGCTACCGCTTATCACAATTACCCACTTCAACAAATACTCTGTCGCTTAACTATGGCATGAAACAAGAAACTATACATGGCACTCATTTAACTAGAACTATGGCATGAAACAAGAAACTAGACATGGCACTCAGCTAACTAGGACTATGGCATGATACAAGAAACCAGAGCATAACACGGAAACATTACCGCGTGGTACCATTACACCAATCAGTCCATAATACAGCGCGAAGTGCGCAGCAACGCGAGGGGTTTAAGTAACAAAGGTTTTATTACAAACAACCTTACAAAATAACAAAACAAAAACAATACAAAACAAAAAAGGTAACAAAAAAACCTTGAGTGCTGACAGCTGGTACCAATCATTACACTCCCTCGAAAATCAACCAATCACTGAACAGGGTGGAAACCAAACAGAAACAAACGCACATGTTCTTTGTAAACAAAGTCTTTATGTAATGCGCGAACATGTGCTCGCTCTGGTTCGTGCACGCGCGCGCGCTCCGTGCACGTCGTCGCCGCAGCGCCATCTGCAGGCGAGTTCGTGACAACAACTAACTAACTAACTAAATGAATGAATGAATAAATGAATGAGTAAATAAATAAATACACAAATATCTGTCTCCGCTATTATTTTATTAAGACTACAGTCTTGTTCTGGCTTGTGATAAAGAACATATCATCACAATGGAGTTTCCCCCATTCCAGCAAGTAAAAAAAATGATATTAAGCAGAAGCTAACTAAATGATATTGATAGCTAAAAAAATGATAATGATAGCTAAAAAAAAAATGATATTAAGCAGAAGACCTTTTCCCTATCCAATTCAGGTTTCTAATTCCGGTATCTTCCCTTCTCCAACTAAAATTCCTCCTGAAGTGGAGGAAACTACACTCCAGGGAAAGTCTACTCCCTCAGTCCTCATTTTTCTCGACCTGTCAGCTGCTTTTTTTTGTGCATTGTGCAACACCAGTTCCTTATCTTCATTCCTGCTGACTTAGGCATCAGGAGCTACACTCAGACCTAGCTTTCATTATATCTACAGGATTGATTTTTGTGTGTACAGTATTCTAGAGAAATTCCGTTTTATCACCTCACAGCTGCGCTGTGGGAGTTCCACAGGGCTCAATTCTTGGTCCAGTCTTGTTCATCTTATAGACTTAATCACTGGGTTCAGGAATCCGATTACATGGATTCATTTACCACTCCTACACCAATGACACATGACTTCAGTTTTTATTTCCACATCCATCTTCCCAAGCAAGAAAATATCAGATTGCTTTTCAACAATTCATCCTGGATTTAAACCGAGACTTCAAAATGACAAATCAGAAGTGATCTCATCTATGCTAAGAATTTCTTTATATTGGACCACTTATTACACCATTACCTAACTATTTGTTAATAATAAAATAATTTTAAAAGATTTGGGTATACATCTCAGTCAAAAGAGAGTAAACTCATTGAGGTCAATCCAAATGAAATTTTAAATGAGGTGGGTAATCCTTTCATTAATCTGCTAAATAGAAAAATAATATCCATGGGAACCTTTGCATCTGATTGCTTTCACGATCAGAATCATTGCATGCATTCTGCTCATGTATGTTTGAGGTATTATTAGCGCCTTGTGCAAAAACATGTACATGATGATATAGTATGTACACGCACTTAAAAAAAAAAGTCATTAACCCTTTATTTCTTGTGCAGTTATTCTCAAACAGTGACTTTTAATGTTGGTAACATTAGAAAATAATCATAGGCATTACACCAATGGATAATTTGTGCATGTTATGTTATTTTTAACAACCAGAGCATCCTTGAACATTGAACCTTGTCCTACAATGTTGTGCAGATATGAATTGCTGAGCATATGTTGGTAGTGGTAGTAGTAGCTCAGTGTTTGGAAGGTTGTGAGTTCAAATCCCAGCACTGCCAAGCTGCCACTACTGGGTTCTTGAGCAAGACCCTTAACCCTCAACTGCTCCCTTGTATAAATGAGATAAGTGTAAGTCACTCTGGACTGCTTACTGTACATTCTCGTTCAACGTTAAGGCATTTTTACACTTGCTACAAGTCTACTGTTTGGCCTGCTTTTGTATGCTGTCCCTCAAATGAGCAGGAAAATAAAATACAAGAGATATGCTATACAGGAAGGGTAGAAAAACTTGGTTTACGCAATCAGAATCCTTGTATAGAGATATTAAAATTTATTTATGTGCTCTCTCTCGCTCTTGCTCTCTTTCTCTCTCTGCCCAGTTGACCAACCTAACAGAGATCCATGACCAGATCAGTGGCATGGCTCGATGTCCCTACAACCCACTCCATAACTCTACAGCACTTATTACCTCCAGTGGAGAGCTCTACGCTGCTACTGCTATGGACTTTTCTGGCCGAGATCCTGCGATTTACCGCAGCTTAGGAGGCCTTCCTCCACTCCGCACTGCTCAGTACAACTCCAAATGGCTTAACGGTAAGGCACTGGAGTATTTTTTATTTTTTTTTGTATATATATAAAAACACCTATTTCAGTCTGAACTGTTGGTAGATTTATAGTATGAATCAAAAGGTGTTTATTCTGTTAGGTACAATGGCTTGTATATGTATTCGCCCAACATGCCATCTTGTGCTTAACTTCTTAATTTCTGAATAGTGCTCACTATATCAGGAGTTATGTTTGAGGCCTGCATATTGATGCGGACAATTTCATTATTAAATCCTCGCTTGTATACGGAACTCGACTCTGAATACGGTCCAGTGTGAGGTGTTATCATGCAATACCGTCTATATGAAATATAAATATGTGGCTTCAGAAGAATTTGAAAAACTGAATACAGTGGGTCAAGAGGATGTCCAGATTTACAACGTTCATAACGAGTTCTCAAGTTCCTTAGTTCAATAGAGGCTTCTTTTCTTTTGGGTTTTGCCCTCGTCCTGCTCGTCTAGATTCCCGATTATAGAGCTATCCTTGATAACCCTGTTTGCCTGTGTTTTGATCATTAGCTGATGTACCAGTGTTTGATTAGCCCTAATAAAAGTGTCATTTGCAGCAGTTGTGTAATGCACCTCCAAGCTCACACACTACGTATTCACAAACTACGAAAAAAATGGCCTCCATTTTGAATAGTTGTATTATTTCTTGATAACAAATCATTATAATTAAAGGATTCAGACTTTTGGACTGGCGGTTATTAGAGATTAGGTCAGACTATTGATATAATAAAAGTACAGCATAAGGGGAAAGGTGTAACCCTAGGATAACCATGTTCCACCAACAGCAGATGCCTTTAATTATTCCTTCGTTTTCTATGAAGGTCAGGGCAGTGACATTTGCTTTCAGCAGACAAACCAAATTAGCCTTCTCTTTTCAAATAGCTTGGTCTTCCCACGTCAAACCGTTATGTCCAGATGGCAGCAGAACAGAGAGGTCAACAGCTTCAGTCACTGTTCTGTCAGTGCTGGATTTTATTTGATTCCCATTAAAAGATAATTGGAAAAATAAATTAGAGTCCAAATGCATTGCGTATGCCTTAGTCCTTAGAAAAGAGTTAAATAAATTTATATTTTATGGCAAATTGATTTTGTTCCCCACTCCTCCTCGTGATTGTATTGGCTGAACCTTAGGGAGCGCTTGCATTTAAAAGGAAAATTAAAGCAGCCCTGACACATACAGGCTGTTTGAATCAGGTGTGATCACACATGATGATTAATATTGAAAAGTGTCCCCTATGAGATAATTAGATGAGTGCACTTCTTTTAGCCATTTCTCATCTTAACCTTTATGTTCATTTTGATTAATGAGGATTTCAATTACCTTGGTGGGAGATTAATAAAAATGTCTTACTGCTAATATAAATGACACAGCACACAGCACTACGAAGGCTAAGACTTCTGCTCAGATCAAAAATGGCCTCATGAATAACATTTTCCCAACATGATGTTTGTGTGTTTAGGTCAAATTCTTTTTTAAAGAAATGTAAGCTTATGTTGACCCAGAGATTAAAAAATAGTGTTTGGAAGTGTGAAGCAGAAAGGTGATTTCAGAGGTGTCCCAGTTTCTCCACTTTCTTATTTCCAACCCCACATGTACACACACTCACCGGCTATCAAGTGGATCTCTGTGCATGAGAAGGGACTTTGACACCCTGTTTGAATTAGTGTTATCTATAACAGTATAGGCATGCAATTTGTACAGTGCTAAACTGGTAAATATTTGCTGCATATTCTTGTTAGATACATTAAAGCCAATAATAAAAAAAAACATTTAATCCAGAGATCAGGAGTTCAAACCCTGACAACGCCACAGCTATCTGTGGCTGGGAGCCTAGAGAGCAAAAATTGGCTGCTCTTTGCTTTCTGGGTGCTCTGCTGTCAATCACAGTGACACTCGAAGATGCTGTCTTTTAGATCATATACAGTACAGGATGTGGAAGCAGGCAGATGCATTATGCTGCCCTTTGATGCAGCATGTGCAGCAGTTGAAAAGATGTGGTGGCTGGCTTCATGTGTTTTGTCAGATGGTTTTAAGATATTAAGACATAGATTTGACCATGAATAACAAAAGTAAATACAATTTTTACATTTGATTTTTTTTTTTTTTTATTGCAATATTCTGGTGTGTGTACACCATGCTGGTGGACTCTCGTCTTCAGTTCACCCCACAGGTTTTCTATGGGTTTCAAGTCAAGGGACTGGGATGGCCATGGCAGGACCATTTTGTGGTCAGTAAACCATTCGTGTGTTGGTTTTGATGTATGTTTTGGACCATTGTTGTGCTGGAAGATCCAACCACGGCCCATTTTAAGCTTTCGGGCAGAAGCAAAAAGCTCTATTTTGGTTTCATCTGACCATAGAACCTGATCCCCTTTGAAGTTCCAGTAGTGTCTGGCAAACTGAAGACACTTGAGTTTGTTTTTGGATGAGAGTAGAGGCTTTTTTCTTGAAACCCTTCCAAACAACTTGTGGTGATGTAGGTGACTTCGGATTGTAGTTTTGGAGACTTTCTGACCCCAGGACTGCCATGAAGTGAGTCCTGGGAGACAGATGCACATGCAAAACTTCTTTTATTGAAGACACACACAGGGAACAGGCTCAGTGAAACAGACTTGGGAAACAGGCTCAGGAACCCAAACACGAGGAATAAGCACAATAGGTACCAGGGCTACCAGAAACTTGATACAATACTCCAGCAACTAAGGAGAAAACCAAGGAACTTAAATAGAGAACCAATCAATCAGGAAAAATAACAAACACATGGGTATGGTTAGACACGAAATGGAGGGAGAGAACAGAAGAAGAAGTTCTGTAACGGCAGTCAGGGTGCCCTCTAGTGGCCAAAGCTGGAATTGTCCCTGGGGGCCTTATCAAAGATGCAACTAACTTCTGCAATTCTCCAGCTGTGATTCTTGGAGATTTTTTTGGCCAGTCGGTCTATCCTCTTCACAGTGCATTGAGACAATATAGACTCGCATCCTCTTCCAGGTTGATTCATAACATTTCCAGTTGACTGGAACTTCTAAATGATTGCCCTGTTGGTGGAAATGGGCATTTTCACTGCTTGTGCTATTTCCTTATAGCCACTTCCCATTTTGTGAAGCTCAACAACCTTTTGCCCACATCAAAGCTATATTCCTTGGTCTTACCAATTGTTATGAATAACTAAAGGAATTTGGCCTATGTGTCACCTCATTTTATGCCCCTGTGAAACAGAAAGTCATGGTTGAACAATTTCCTGTTTCTAGTCACCCAGGTGTACTAAAAAAAATGTAAAATATCAGTGTACTTCAAATATATTTTTCGCATATGAATTCATAAGGGTGCCAATAACTGTTGCACACCTATATTTAACAAAGATATTTTTTTTATAAACCTGTGCTTTGTTTGCAATTATTTGATTATTTATTTTATTATAATTTATTTATGAACTTAAATGTTGTGAATTCTTTATATTTTCAGAATTCTTGAGTTAATGCTTCTCATAGGAAATATATTTACTGAAAACAATGTTGACACGTCCCATTCTTATTTCCCCCACTGTGTGTGTGTGTGTGTGTGTGTGTGTGTGTGTGTGTGTGTGTGTGTGTAAATATATATAGAGGCCTATATATATTAGAAATGCACCAATACTAAATTTCTCAGTCGACACCGATAACCGATTATTCAGGGTGATATCGGCCGATACCGATACCGACAGTTCTGCCTTTTATGCCTTCTTTTAAATTAATAATAATTAATTCCACAATTCTGAAAGAAATGCAAATAAAAACTTTATTCTCTCCATTTCAATACATTGTTCCAAAGTAACATAAACAGAGAACACATTACTCTAATTAACATTAACACATTAACTAAATTCTGAAGATTAAAGTAAGATTAAAGTAAAGGAGGAGGGAGGACTCGTTTCACTGCTGCTACCTCCGGTGTGAAATTTTAGAAGTGCAGAGATTACAGAGCTTACAAACTGCAGTTTTGTCATCATTCCACACAAGAGACATCATCTTTACAAAATCGATGTGTTTTTCCGCACTCTTTTGATTGACAGGATATAATCGGCCCTGGTCATCAGAAGTTTTTAAACTATCGGGCGATAGCCGATAGCAGGAAAAATAGCCTTTACATCGCTGCATCTCAAATATATATATTATATAGAGAGAGAAAGTGTGTGTGTGTCATGTAAATAAAATTTGTGTAATATTTTTGGCAAAAAAATATAAAATAATAATATTGGTCAATTGAGTACATTTAAGCTAGTGTATATTTCATTTTGGCCAAATTGTCCCTTAATGATTGCCATTGTTTTTCCTCACTGGTAAACTCAGAGCCCAACTTTGTGTCCTCCTACGACATTGGAAACTTCACATACTTCTTTTTCCGGGAGAATGCGGTGGAGCACGATTGTGGGAGGACTGTATTTTCCCGTGCGGCACGTGTGTGTAAAAACGACATTGGTGGCCGATTCTTACTGGAGGACACCTGGACCACATTCATGAAGGCAAGACTGAACTGCTCAAGGCCCGGAGAAATCCCATTCACCTATAACGAGCTGCAAGGAACCTTCTTCCTACCAGAGCTTGAGCTACTGTATGGCATCTTCACCACTAATGTGTGAGTGCAAGCTGCTTTAATCTGTTATTATCTATGTACTTCGTTTGAAAAAAGGTCTCAGTCCACTACTAAAAGCTAGTATATATCATTGACAATGTCTGTTAGAATTGATTTAAAGCAATAGGAGTTTTAATGTGAAAATGTGGAGGGGGTTGCTGGAATCAATATCTCATGTTTGGGGAATACATGTTTCTCTGAATTTCAAACAAGGATGTCTCAAACAGGACAAAATCGCTAGTCTTAATTTGAACTCGTCTTAAATGAAATTGTTTTAATTGTCTTTGTTTTAACTGGGTAAAAAAAGCTAGCTAGCATGAGCTAACCTGACAGGATTTCTGAACGGATTTTTATGTTGTTCATAAATGTTAATAATCTTCATTGCTAAAGTTAGTTGACTTGCTAACCTGAGAGGGTTTCTGACAGGATTATGTTATATTCATAAACGTTAATAATATTTAGTATTAAACCTAGTCACCTTGATAACATGAGCAAATCTGACAGGATTATGTTATATCCCATCCATCCATCCATCTTCTATACCACTTATCCTTCAGGGTAGCGGGGTACCTGGCCCCTGTCCCAGGGAACATCAGGCACAAGGCAGGGTACACCCTGGGCATGGTGCCAAACCATCGCAGGGCATAATCACACATACACATTCACACGCTACGGACACTTTGGACATGCCAATCATGCATGTTTTTGGACTGGGGGAGGAAACTGGAGTACCTAGAAGAAATACCCACAGCATGGGGAGAACATGCAAACTCCACGCACACAGGGCAGTAGCGGGAATCAAACCCCCAACCCTGGTGGTGTGAGGCGAACACTAAGCCACCATGCATAACCTATGTTATATTCATAAATGTTAATAATTTTCACTATTATAGCTAGTCAACTTACTAGCATGGTCTAACCTGACAGGATTTTTAAGAGGACTTTTAATTTCTCCCTGCTGGAAAAAAAAACCCAGTAGAAACCATCACAGAAATTCTAATGGTATCCACTACAAATACCATTACAAGTCATCAACTAACCATTTAAACTATTACCATTACCATTATTGGTCCTTAATAGTATCTATTAGGCATAACATGCCACCAACACAAGGCAACAAATTACTAGTAGAGACCCAAAGGGAGCATTGACGTTTCCATTAAAACCAATACAATTCCCATTATAACCATTAAAATCAAGTTTGATGAGGGTTTCTATTGTATTTTTCAGCAGAGCTATTCATAAATGTTAATAATTTTACTGTTAAAACGAGTCCATGTGCTAACATGAACTAACATGACAGGATTTCTACTGTAAGAGCATTTTAAAGTCATATTCACAAATATTTATGAGCTTCCCTGTTAATATTAGTTGACCTGCTAACAGCTTAGTTTACAGGATCTCTGAGAGGATTTGAAGGTAACTGAGCTAGTCAAATAAACATTAAATCTAGCTGTATAATCTAGCATGCTATGATATCTGAGGTATGCAGAGAAAATTTGCTAGCTGACTACAGTAGAATTTGATTCTTTGAATAACCGTAAACAATATATTTACAAGCTAATGTTTTAGAAATCTTTAAAACAGTGAGGAATACATTCAGTACAGATGTAATTTGATGTTTTGGCAGAAAATCACAGCATACATTAGATTTTTTTTCTTCTGTCTGCATTGTTTTGGGATATTTTGCCCATAGACACCTATTTGGATTTACAGCAAAAAGAGGAAGCCAGAGTTTGAAGGCTAAGCTGTTTCATGGCACTCCAATGACAATCAGTTATCTAGGTCTATAAAATGGGTATTTATGTGTTAGGCTGCCACGAGTCAGGTGTTATTCAAGGCGTTATTTATATCTATATATAAAAAAAATTGTTCCTTAAGGGTTTCTTTGGATGGTTAACAGTTCTAACTTTCTAAAGAGGCTTTTCTGAAAATATAAAATATTTAATGGTGCCTCAGAGAGTGCTAGATGGAGCATTTTTAAAGAGTGTATGATCAAAGTCCTTTAAGAGATGTAATCAGAACTACACTTTTCAGAGCCCAGATGAAAGACATGTGATTATACTAGTAAAGAATGAATGCAGAATGATTTGAATATTAGCTAACGTCAATCTTGGATGTAAAGACCCTAAGGTTTCTCCGTGTGTTTAATGGTCCTAAAATGTGGCATTGTGTGAGAGCCAGCAGGAGACAGACCAATTTTTTCACATTAGATCCTTGGATGTACTGATAATGGACAGTGTGTGAGTGGGTGTGCATGAAGTGGATGTCTGAGACTCCTCTTTGTCTTTCTTCTCCCTCAGGAACAGCATTGCTGCCTCGGCAGTGTGTGCCTTCAACCTGAGCGCCATTACCCAAGTGTTCAGTGGGCCTTTTAAATATCAAGAGAACTCACGTTCAGCATGGCTTCCTTATCCAAACCCCAACCCGGACTTCCAGGTGAGAAATCACAATGCGGTTAAGTTCTAAAGTCCATTTCTAAGAGCTCTTAAGAAAATAATAGCTGTGTCTCAAATCCTGTAACTTTTACACCGAGGAATACTAATTAATGTGTGCAGTGAAAGAAGCAGAATAATGGACATTACTTGCCGAATCAAATGAAGTCCCAAAGTCTATATTTGCAATAACTAGTCCCATCATGCACCATGTAAAGGATGGGTAGGAACACGAAGTAGTTTTTGGACAGAACCAACATGGCTACCAATGACAGCTACCATACATTATATTTAAAACATGCATAGCACAAACACTGTTGGTATTGTTAGCAAACTACCATTAAATAACACAAATTGCACTTTAGCATTATTGTATATATTACATGGATGCAAAACAGTTAGTTAATAAAATTAATCAAGTTAATCATATCATGTCTGTTCTATACTAATCTTCTGGACTATTATATATTTGGGATATAATTGTGTAGGTAATGTGTTCTAAACAGATACAAAAACAGATACAAATAGGAGGCACACGAATAATAATAATAATAATAATAATAATAATAATAATAATAATAATAATAATAATGTTTTATTTATATAGCACCTTTCCATAGCTCAGGGACACTTTACATTCCAACTATTAGGCATAGTACAAGAGCAAACAAAAGATCAATGATATAAATATTTCAACTGTTAGGAAAAGAGCCAAAGTACTGACGAAAATGTGTTTTAACTTGTGATTTGAAAGTCAAGATTGGGGTAACATTTCAGAGGTTCTGGGGGAGTGAATTCCAAAGTACTGGAGCCATGACTGCAAATGTTCTACCACCCATGGCGGAGAAGCAGAATGATGCAATGAGTAGAACTGAATCAGAGGACCTGAGAGTCTGTGCTGGGATGTAGGGATGAAGGAGCTCAGATAGATAAAGGGAGAAAGGCTATGGAAGGATATTGTACTGAATTCTGGAAGCCACAGGTAGCCAGTGCAGATTATCTAATATGGGTGTGATGTGAGCGGACCTAGAGGAGTGAGTGAGAACTCAAGCTGCTGAATTTTGAATATATTGTAATCTGGTTATGGCCATTATTCATTTTTTTATTAATTTTAATACCTGTGGTGTATTGAGACTGCATTCATGTGGAACATTTAAAAAAGGGTTTTTACTTTCATGCACATGTGAGTTAGCAGTCAGATGTGAAGCTCAGGACAAACAAAGACTACATTTATTAACGTGAACATGCAAAGCTGCACAATTCATTTACAACATCCGTCGTAACTGCTTGGTCAGGGTGGCAGTGATTTAAATGAGGATATTAGTTTGCCTGTAGTTTGGTAAAAATGAAATTGGAAAATGTTGTGCTCAGGTACAAACAAAAAGAAGATTTGCACATCTCTAGTTGAGACCAAGTAAGATCTCGAGTGATGTAGATGAGAGTGAGGAACAGTCAGAGCCAGAATTCAGGCATTTCTGGCATTTCTACCTGTTTTTTTCCCCCCAGTGTTTCAGGGGCATTTCAGAATAGGCCACGCCCACTTTGGGTTTAAAGTCTGAATACAGATACAGATGTGGAGATTTGGAGTATTAAACAGATACAGATGCAGATAAAGGCATTGTGTTAAACCGCTCCTACATAGTATTTATTAGGGCATAGTTCTAGTATTAAATCATAGTAATAATTCATTTAACCCCCACCTTGTTTTACATTTGTTCCACTCTGTGCCACAGTACCACTTGCACCGATGGTCACCAAGATACCAAAAATACTCCAAATCATAAATTTATACAGTGGGGGAAATAAGTATTGAATAAGTATTCAACATTTTTTTCAGTAAATATATTTCCAATGAGGCTATTCACATGAAAATTTCACCTGACTTTGGTATTAATTCAAGAAATCCAAACATTAAAGTCCATAAATTAAGTTATGTGTAATAAAACGGAATGACACAGTAAAAAGGTATTGAACACGCTAACTGAAATTTATTTAACACTTAGTGGAGAAGCCTTAGTTTGTAATGACAGCTTCAAGGCACTTACTGTATGAAGAAATTAATCAGCTGCAGTATTCAGGTGTGACTTTGACCCATTCTTCTAAATATATTGTCTTTAAATCTTGTTCAATTGGATTCGAGTCAGATGATTGACTCTCAGGGCCATTCTAACGCTTTGACTTTTTTCTCTGAAACCAATTGAGAGTTTCCTTTGCTGTATGCTTTGGATCGTTGTCCTGCTGGAAGCTCCACCCACGTCTCATCATCACCCTGGTGGATGGCAGCAGATTCTTCTGAAGAATCTTCCTGTAAAGGGCTCCATTCATCGTTCCTTCAATTATATGAAGTCTGCCAGTACCATGTGATGAAAAACAGCCCCACACCATGATGCTTCCACCTCCAAACTTCACTGTTGGTGTAGTGTTTGAAGGGTGATGTGCAATGCCATTTCTTCTCCAAACATGGCGTGTAGTATGACAGACAAAAAGTTCAATTTTGCTCTCGTCTCACCAGACTACACTCTCCCAATATTTCATAGGCTTGTCCAAATGAGTTGTAGTAAACTTTAAACGAGCTTCGACATGCCTTTTCTTTAGTAATGGAGTCTTGCGGTGAGAGTGCATAGAGGCCATGGCGGTGGAGTGCATTGCCTATTGTTTTCTCTGTGACGATGGCACCTGCTGCCTCCAAGTGTTTCTGGAGCTCTTTCCGAGTGGTCCTTGGCTCTTGGGCTACTCTTCTGACTCCCTGGTCAGAAATCTTGCAAGGAGCTCCTGTGCGTGGCCGTTTGATGACGGAGTGACGTTGCTTCCACTTGCGGATAATGGAACCAATGGTGCTTACTGGAGGATTCAGAAGTTTAGAAATACATCTGTATCCGCTTCTATAAATATGTTTAGCAACAATAAGGCTGCAAAGGTCTTGGGAGAGCTCTTTGCTTTTACCCATCATGAGATGTTTCTTGTGTGACACCTTGGTAATGAAAAGCTTTTTTATAGACCATAAATTTACTAACCCAGCTGATATTAATTTGCACAGATAGGAGGTATAATTACTTACGGATTTCAGCTGGCTCGTTGCCTTACCTTGCCTTGGAGAACTGCTTTTTCTTAGCGTGTTCAGTACTTTTTTCTTGTGTCATTCCACTTTATAACACACAACTTTATTTATGGAAATTAATGTTGTGAATTCTTTATATTTCTGGATTTCTTGAGTTAATACTGATGTCTGGTGAAAATTTCATGTGAACAGCCTCATAGGAAATATATTTACTGAAAAAAAAGTTGACACGTTCAATACTTATTTCCCCCATCGTACCTTTCTTTTGTATGTGTACTGGGATCACAAAAATAGAGTCCTTCATGTACAGTCGTAAACTTGAACAAACCACTATGCTCAAATAAATATTTTATAGCGTACATTAATATTGTAGTTTCAAACTTCAGAAAAGAGAAATTAATCACTACAAGAAGATCTATGGACTTGGTAGCAAAGGATGTCTGGAGTTAATCTGAGTTTTTGTGTGGTCTAGTTATAACTGTTTCATATGGATTTTATCTTCACAGCTACGTTTATACTCTCCACATTGTTTTAACCCCCCCCCCCCCCCGCCATCCCAATAATTAATCTTTTTAAATGACTTCAAACAAGTTTGAAGTTGCTAAAGCTTTGCATTAGTTTGATAATTAATATAATAAACCCGGTCTCGAGCTTGACTTTTGGAAAGTACTGGCAGCTAAATTCGGAAGAACATTCAATTAATGCGAAAAGGAAAGCAAAATGTCAAAGCAGACCATTTTAACCTTTCAATACACACAAATCCGTCTGGCTTCGGTTGTGTGTCTACGGTTCTTAATTGAGTCAATTAAGTCAAGACGTCCCTTAATCCCTGCTTTTACAGCTTTACGTCTGGCCTTTTAATGTGGCTCTTTATGAGGTGAATTTTGATTAGGTAGCACCCTTTATCTAACATTATTTAGTGCATCAGTTAACATTAAATAACCACAAACATCTAAATGAATACACTGTCAGTACTGTTAACAAAGTCATAAAGTAAGTTAACACACGTACTACCTGATTTTGGTTTAAATGTTAGCTACAGTATATTCATCCACAAATTGACATAAATTAAATTATGGCATGTTCATAATCAGTTGAACCCGGGTCTCCAAGTTTAACTATTGGTACCTGAGCATCATTCATGAAATTTTCTACCACAAACATAACAATTAATTCATATTGATCATTTCAGACTTATTATTACTCACGGATGGTGCAAATATCTGTCATTTAGCTTATTTGGTTCATTATGTACAGTGCCCTCCACTAATATTGGCACCCTTGGTAAATATAAGCAAAGAAGGCTGTGAAAAATTGTCTTTACTGTTTAACCTTTTGATCTTTTTTCAAAAATTTCACAAAAATTCTCCGCTCTCATGGATATCAAACAATTGCAAACAAAACACAGGTTTATATATATAAAAAAATCTTTGTTAAATATATGTGTGACACAATTATTGGCACCTGTTTAGTCAATACTGTGTGCTACCTCCCTTTACCAAGATAACAGCTCTGAGTCTTCTCCTATAACGCCTGATGAGGTTGGAGAATACATGGCTAGGGATCTGAGACCGTTCCTCCATACAGAATCTCTTCAGATCCTTCAAATTTTGAGGTCCACGCTGGTGGACTCTCCTCTTCCGTTCACCCCACAGGTTTTCTATGGGGTTCAGGTCAGGGGACTGGGATGGCCATGGCAGGACCTTGATTTTGTGGTCAGTAAACCATTTTTGTGTTGAATTTGATGTATGTTTTGGATCATTGTCCTGCTGGAAGATCTACCATGGCCGATTTTGAGCTTTCTGGCAGAGATAGTCAGGCTTTCATTTAATATCTGTTGATATTTGATATTTCATGATGCCATGTGTCCTAACAAAATGTCCAGGTTCTCTGGCAGAAAAACAGCCCCAAAATGAAAGAGCATTAAAGAGCCATACCATATTTAACCGTGGGCATGAGGTACTTTTCCATATTCTACCTGTCTGTGTGCAGCAAAACCACCTCTGGTGTTTATTGCAAGAAAGCTATATTTTGGTTGTATCTTACGTTAGAACCCGATCCCATTTGAAGATCCAGTAGTGTCTGGCACACTGAAGACGCTCGAGTTTGTTTTTGGATGAGAGTAGAGGTTTTAATCTTGAAGCCTTCAAAACAACTTGTGGTGATGTAGGTGACTTTGGGTTGTAGTTTTGGAGACTTTCTGATCCCAAGATGCAACTAACTTCTGCAATTCTCCAGTTGTGATCCTTGGAGAATTTTTGGCCACTCAAACCATCCTCTTCACAGTGCGTTGAGACGATATAGACACACGTCCAATTCCAGGTTGATTCAAAACATTTCCAGTTGACTGGAATTTCTTAATTATTGCCCTGATGGTGGAAATGGGCATTTTCAATGCTTGAGCTATTTTCTTATAACCACTTCCCATTTTGTGAAGCTCAACAACCTTTTACCGCACATCACTGCTATATTCCTTGGTCTTAACTATTGTTATGAATGACAAAGGGAATTTGGCCTATGTGTTACCTCATATTTATACCCCTATGAAACAGGAAGTAATGGTTGAACAATTCCCTGTCGCTTGTCACCCTCATTTACAAATTAGTTTTTAAAATATCAATGTGAATATACTTTTTTAAAGATTTTTTTATATATATATATATATATATATAAACCTGTGTTGTGTTTTCAATTGTTTGATATCCATGAGAGCAGAATATTTTTGTGCATTTTTTAAACAAAAGAACAACTGGTTAAACAATAAATTTGCTTGTATTTTCTCATTTGTAAGTCGCTTTGGATAAAAGCATCTGCTAAATGAATTAATGTAATGTAATGTAAATGTAATAAAGACAAATTTTCACAGCCTTCTTTGCTCATATTTATCAAGGGTGCCAATATAAGTGGAGGGCACTGTATCACGAAATAATACAAATAATTGCTTTGCTAGCAAATTACTTATCATTTATTCATGCTTAAGTGTATGGTTTGTCACTGTTAACTAATGCAGTAAATAATGTTTGTTAAGGAAACCTTAATGTAAAGCACTACCAGTGGTTGTATTTTGACTCCTGAATGATTAGCATGCAAGCACCTTACTAGGGAGAATTTCACAGTATAATTCATTCATTCGTCTTCAGTAGCCGCTTTATGTTGGCGTGGGACTTAGGTGGATCCGGAGCCTATCCCGGGAACATTTCTCTCGGATCAGTGAGAAATGTTCTAATAAGGTTCTCACCTTATAAAACCTGGTAGCAGGAAATTTACAATGACAGAGGGGCTAATAAAAAAGGCCACATCTATGTTCTGCTGTTTCTGATCATTTAACTACAATGATTGCTTGAGAAGTGCCCTTAATTTTCTCCTCAAAATCAGTGTTCTCTCACGGTCAGACTAGAGGGACTCTGGGATTTAGAATGATGGTTTGGAGAAAAGTGTGTGTGTGTAAAGCACCAGGGCTCAATGGCAGGAGTTTAAATGACAGCAAGTCGGCTAACTCAGCTGATGCTGAGCCTTTTAATGCACTTTAATTCGCTCTGAGACCCGTGACCATCTGGAGACTCTGAGCCCCCTCATATGCTTTTGACTCCCTTTTAAATAAAACTGTCTCCTCAGCATGTATTAATTTTTTTGTACTGGATCAGCTGAATTTGAGAATCCTGTCTGAGGAGATAATAGAGTTGCAGCAGCTGACATGCAGAGGGAAAAAAAAAACTTTCTCTCCTGGGAGGGGGTTTGCTGTTTGGTGCGTACTCGGGCCTCACTTTATCTCAGCCTCCATGACATCTTCATCAAGAATTTGTCAGCATCGGAGAGCAAAGATTTACGAGCCTCGGATTTATGGCTTCCTGCACCAATGTAAAACTAGTAGCTGTCTATTCCAAGCATGAAAGGGCAACACGGAGTGTGCACTGGTGAAATTATTTCTTTACTGATTGAGGTTGATTACACAGACACCAGAAATGAAAGCAGAAAGCTTAACCGAAATGTCCTGCACTCAATCAGGAGTAGAAATTTGTGTTGTAATGTCAGCGTGATTCCTGTCTCTGCTTCAAAATACTATAGTGGGATGGCACGGTGATGTAGTGGGTAGCGTTGCTGCCTCACATCTCCAAGTCAGGTTGCTGTCTGAGTTTCTGTATATTTTTTCCTGTTTCCATGTGGGTTTCCTCACAATTTCCAAAAACATGCTGGTAGGTGAAATGGCTATACCAGACTTCCCCAGGGGTGAATGAATGTGCAGTTGTCTATACATGGTGCCCTGTGATGGACTGCCATTCCATCCATAGTGTATTCCTGCCTCAAGGGAATACTTAATATCTTAATAAACCTTCTCAATATTAAAACCCAGTGAATGGTATAATTTAACTGACTGAAACAGGCTTCTGCAAATCTAATACCTACCCTTCAGTTGTTTTATTTTGCTTATGCAATCACTGTGCCTGTGGAGTCATTCCAAACTGAAGTGATTTCAAACATTTACTTCAAATGGCTCTTCCAGAGGGTTATTGTTAAAGGGAACAACAAGTGACTTCTGTAGTCACAAGATTCTTTAGGCCGTTTTTACATCTTTTTAGATTTAAAGATGTGCTTGCTGCTGCTGGTGAGCTTACTTTAAAATATGAAACATAACAATTAGTAATAATAAATTATGACTGAATCACTTGTCTGCGATTGTGGCAACAAAACATTTTTTTTTAAAAAATGCTTTCTAGTGCACCCCAAATAAATGCTAAATTTGACCTGTATAGATCTTTCATGACCTTTCAGTCTTCAATGAGAGTAAGGCATAGTCATGATCACTTTAAACTGACTATGTACATATACAGTATATAATTTCATTTATAATGTATTAGACAATATATTACACAGTGTTCATTTTTACCTCTTAGCTACTGAATAACTATTGAATAATATGATTATCAACAAAGCTCCTCTATGTCTCATTGTTGCTGCTGCTTAATAAAAGGAATCAAACTCTTGGATTTTTTGACCCTGGCTTTACCTGGAAGACCTTTACAGCTCTTCAATCAGAGAGATTGAGGAATAAATCTTTATTGGTCACAGCACACTGAAATTCTTTTCTTCGCATACCCCAGCATGCCAGGAAGTTGGGGTCAGAGCGTGGGGTCAGTCATGATACGGCGCCTCTGGAGTAGAGAGGGATAAGGGCCTTGCTCGAGGACCCAACAGTGGCAGCTCCGGGGCTTTAACCCCTGACCTTCCGATCAGTAACATAATATACATTTATAACAGTAATATTATATATCGATAATAATCGATTATGAAAATCGTTATCAATGAATCTCATTATCGATTAATTGGTCTGCGCACGGCACGGGGGAGATTTACTCATTACGTTACGTCTGTTCAGAAAACACGCTTCGGAGAGTAAATACTAAAGGTGTGTCCTGAATGAAGTACTGTACATTTACACTATGCACCCTGCACTACTGTCTAGTGTGTGGATTTTAGAAAGGTAATATCATCTCAAATATAACACTAGTGGTTTTTTTACTAACAGGAAGTATAAGCCACGATGGCGCATGATGTCATAGGCACGCTAGCATTAGCAGACACCCAGAGTCACCAATAATGACTTTCTTCAGTTTACTTTCTGTCAGCGTTGCATTTTATTCCCAGTTTGTGGATTTTATTTTAAATAAGCAAAAAAATGGTACTGAAAGCTTGCCACGCCCCATCCAATTAATTGATTAATCGAAAAAATAATCAGCCAACTAATCAATTATGAAAATAATCGTTAGTTGCAGCCTTATATATATATATATATATATATATGGATATTTGCTCCCACCTGCATGAAAATAAAACAGCTCCCATAAACTTTTTGTTCCCAGCCCCAATGCAAACCTCTAAATCAGGACGATGGAGGCTCCTGTGCTGCTCAGTAATACTCTCCTCACCTAGTTGCATTAACGCTGCCACATCAGACACTCACAAATAGGCTCCCAAAGAATCAGTCCGTGTCTTAGCTGAGCATCTGGCAATTTGGAGATTGATTTGTACTTTGAAAGATCTGAATAGAGCACAAAAAATGTTTTAGATTCTTAGTGCTTCTTTATTGTGCAGGAGATGTGCTATATAATAAAGGGAATTGTCATTATTATAATTAATGGGTAAAATAGGCTCTCCTAAGGATAAGAATGTTCCACATTGTGGACATCCAGTTCAATGAGGAACATACTGTCCCTGAACAGAAAAGCGAGGATCTGATACACCATCTATTAACAGTGTTGTCCTAAAATCTTTTTCTGCCACTGTCACACCATTTTACCTAGAGAGTTTTGACAAATTAAAGGAAAACCTGGTGGCTATGTCGTGCATTTTGGAATTTTTTTGGCCCGATTTGGGTCCACATGTATCCTTAGAGCGAAGCACCACTGCAAATCAATCCTATGATGAAAGATTTCTATCCTGATAGGAGTGGTCTCTTCTAAGATGGCCCTACCAACCACAGGGCACGGGGGCTCACTGAGTGGTCAGATCAGACAATGAAAATAAATGTAAATCATATGCTATGGCCTTCACGGTCACCAGATCTCAGTCCAGTTGAACACCTATGAGAAATTTTGGATGGACGTGTTACACAGTACTATCCATCACCATCATCAAAAACACCAATTAAGGGAATACCTATTGGAAGAATGGTGTTCCTCCCTCCAGTACAGTTCCAGAGACTTGTAGAATCTATGACAAGCATGCAAGCTGTTCCAGTGGCTTGTGATGGTCCAACACCTTACAATGAAATGTTTTTATGCTGATTTTTCTTTTTTTTTTTTCTAAACTTTGCTGCACCCATTGAGATTTTAATCCGGAAGAATTTCTTACCATTGTCTAAAGTGGAGAAATAACCAATTATGGTTATGACGTAAGCCCAGAAAATTTGTTGGCACAAATTATGATTGATGTGAAGCAGTTAGAGTCTGCTGGTGCTGTTTGTGTGTGTGCCTGTTTATAGTACACAGGTAGATAGGATCACTTTAGCCTGTCCTCATTCAAGTGTGGAAGTTGTTCTGTTTGAACATCAATATTGAAAGGAAGTAAGGGAAGGACAGAACAAATTGTTCATAAACAGTCTTTCTGGATATAGATAACAGCTCTGTATCTACAGCTGGAGAAACTCTCCTGGCTCTAGGCATTTGGTTAATTGGTTAAATAACGCGCCAATGAGTCAGCGCCAACATTGCTGCTGACAGGATATTACCAATTATCTTCATTTTAGCTTCAGTGACAGCAACTATGCAAACATTTCTGCCTGTCTTCCCTCTGCCATTATAGCACTGTGATAAATGTAATCATGGAACATTATGAGAGAATTATAATAGAAAATACAATCAAAAAAGAATATTTAATGTCTGTTCTAATGGACACATGACCAGCTAGTTCATTGACCCCAAGACTTATGCTCTCAGCACAGATGTGGCAATTGGCTGTTAAATCTGTAAAATGTGTGATTACATAAATCAAGGCCATTTTTATGGCTAGTCATTGAGAAATGTCGGCTTTGTAGAAGCCTGGAACGATGGATGTTTCTTTATCATGAAACAATCCCACCCACTGGAAATCAAAAATATGACTGGTGGTCTCTATTGTAAATTCCTAATTATGTCAGTGGTTAATCATCAGGTGTAAGACTTTCTGTCATAATCAGTGGGTGAGCTCTGGTCTGTATCTACTCAGACAGCACAGAGGAAACAATCATAATTGGATAGTTTTCCTTTAGAAGATTTTAGCCCTTTTATTTCCAACCAAAATTAAACTGTAATGTACTGTATAAGACTAGTGCTACTAAGATGTAAGAATTACATTAAATAAGCATGCTGATGCTATTAAATAAAAAATGAACTAAAATTATGTAAAGAAATTCCACAGGTCTTTTGTGAAGGTCTGGAAGGCTCTAAGCGGTTCCCTCTGATAAACTATTTTGAGAATGACATAGAACTAATTCACTTTATAGTCTGTGACACACTACAGCCACCTCTATTGCCCCACTCCCAAGATAATTCAGTTTCTTCTGATTGATTTATTTGTAAGGCCTCTTCTGTTCTTCAGCCAATTACTCATGTCTGTTCCATGGCCCTGGTTAAAGTTCAAGAGTGATTGCACTTTCTTCATCATCAGCCTCAGGCTATGGAATAGTTTGACCTTATCCATCAGGTCTGCTTCCACTATCAGCTAGGGATGTGTACGGGGATGTGTATCTGGTTAACTGATTGAGGTGCTAGTATTCAAATACTGAAATCATCGTTCGGGTTCATGCCATAGGTTCACAAGAAGTCTGTTAGGAAATATGAAAAGAGAAGTCATGACTGGCGTTAGTTTAATGCAGGAAGCAGCACTGTTGTGGTGTGTAAGTTATACTGTGGGTATGCACTGGGACTATAAAATAAAACTTTAATGCTCCTTTAATGCTTGCAGGAGCAGATATTATATGATATCAAGCGCATTAAATGTCTTCAACTACAATAGACACAAATATGTAATGATATCAAGTCCGTTTAAAGTCTTAAACTAGAATAGACACAAATAAGGTACCTCGGGTTGGTACCCTTTTCTTTCGTTACAAATGTAGGACTCAGTGTTGTGTTCTGCTTCCCAATACTCAAACCAGCCCATCTGGAACCAACATGTCACTGAAATCATATTTTCCCCATTCTGGTATTTCATGTGAACATTAATCGAAGCTCTAGGTCTGCATGATTTTTATGCATTTCACTGCCACCACATGATTGGCCAATCATTATGTTATTATAAAACATTCATTGACGCCATCATTGATCCGAGATTTTCACACCAGTTGGGGTGGGGGTTAATGGTGTCTTAGTGATTAACGCATTTGCCTCACACCTCAGGGGTTGGGAGTTTGAATCCCATTTACTCTGTGTTCTCGGAGCTTGCATGTTCTCCCCATGCTTCGAGGGTTTCCACCAGGTACTCCGGTTTCCTCCCCCAGTCCAAAGACATGTGTTGCAGGCTGATTGGCATTTCCAAATTTTCTGTAGTGTGTGAATGTGTCTGAGATGCGTTGGCACCATGTCCAGGGTGTCCCCTACCTTGAGCCCCGAGTTCCCTAGGATAGGCTCCGGTCTCCCTGTGACCCTGTGTAGGATAAGCGGTATGGAAAATGGATGGATGGATGGATGGATGGATGGATGGATTTTCACTCCTGAACTCTGTGGCAGCCAGAACATTCACTAAATATGACTGTTAACTGATGCCAAAGTATGTGTTGTTACTGTAGTGCTACAGGCTGAAATATTGTGCTGACATTCAGTAAAGCTGACTAAGGCACTTTCAAACCAATCTTTATCTTTATATCATAGGCTGATGAGTCAGCATTAAAGTCTGTGGTATATAAATATGTGTTTAATGCCTGCTCTTGTATTGTATATCGCTCTACTGTTGTCTCTTTTTGAAAGTGTCCTATTTGAATTGTTATGGTGTATGATGTATAATATATAATGTATTATGATGTATCTCATATTTTTTGATCTCTCTCTCGCTCTCGCTCTTGCTCTCGCTCTCTCTCTCTCTCCTTCAGTGTGGGACAATAGATTATGGCTCCTACGTGAACCTAACCGAGAGGAACCTGCAAGATGCTCAGAAGTTCATCCTGATGCACGAAGTGGTTCAGCCCATCGTCCCTGTGCCCTACTTCATGGAGGATAATGTCCGTTTTTCTCATGTTGCTGTAGATGTTGTGCAGGGAAAAGATGCACTCTACCACATCATCTATTTGGCAACAGGTATGATCCTAAATCGCACCACACAAATCTGATTTGTACTGTATCCTAGATCTTATGCTGTACACTTCTACCTTTAACACCATTTTGTATATAATTAGTCTGGATACTAATAAACAAGTGCATGTAGTTGAAGAGTGCTAACCTCACTACTGACTTATTTCGCCGGGGTCGTAGCCCTCTTTAATCGACATGCACATGTTAATTAAAGTCATTAGAAATGCTCTCCTGTTCATTAGAGATGTGAGAGATGATCTTGTTCATTAAAGATGCTCTTTCTTTTCACTAGTCATTAGAGATGCTCTTCCTGTTCGTTGATGACATTAAAGATCCTCTTCCTGCTCACAAAAGATGTTAGAGATGCTCTTTTCGTTCATTAGAGAGATTCAAGATGCTCTTCCTGTTCACTAGAGATATTTAAGATTCTCTGCTTGTTTACAAGATACAGTATGTTAGAGATTCTCTTCCTGTTTATTAAATACATAACAAATGCTTTTGCTATTTTTTTTTTTAGAGTTTTAGGAAGTGTTTTTCCTGTTCACTGAAGACAAATATCTGAAGAGCTGCTCTTCCTGTTTATTAGATAAATACCTGTTCACTAGATATATTAATGATGCATTTCCTCTTCACTAGAAACATTACAGATGTTCTTCCTGTTCATTAGATACACTATGGCCGCATTTACACTACATGGTTCAACTGACCCAATTCCGAATTTTTTCCTCCCATGTGGCACAGATCGGATATGAACGTGTAAGCAGGAAAAAAGCACATGGATTCCGGTATTCTCAGATCAGTTCAAGGCTCATTCATTCATATGTGGAAATAAATCTGATGTAAGCGGACAGATCGGATATTCCCCTGTCAGTGTGAGTCGTACGTCATAGGAAAAGCGATTGTGGCGAATGACGTCAAATCACGTGGACCCCAACCACACAACCCTCATGGTGCAATGGAGGGTGAAGGATCAACCTGTTGGAGTCATGCCAAAGTTCTATATCTTTTGAGCCTTTGGGGCGAAAAGACAGTGCAGGAAAAAATGCAGGGTTGTTACAGAACCAAAGCCGTGTTTCATTTCCATTCTACAAACAAATGGAAGGCATTTTAGGTGACAAGCCAAGCTGCTGACCACCTGAGAAACTAGATTGTTCCAGTGAAGAGCGAGCCGGTGGCGACGGTGGCAAGGAGAAACTCCCTAAGATGTTAAGAAGAACAATCCTTGAGAGGAACGAGACTCAAAAGGGAACCCGTCCTCATCTGGGTAACAACAGATAGTGTAACAGTAAAGAAAAGTTCATTATGGTTTAATATGAAGTCTGTTTGGCCTTAGAAGCAACCGTAGTCCCAGCAGTCTGGAATTGGAGTAGATGAGAGCTCCATCCAGAGGTAGGGCATCCGAATGGATCAGGCAGGTCCGGAGAGCAGAAAGGATCAGGATCTCTAGTATCTCCATAAAATCGTGTGTGGCTCGACAGAAGGAGAGAGGGAGAGAAGAGATTGTTAGGACTGTGCTTAGTATAATAGAAAGTCTACTCATGGTAGGCGTGAGTAAACAAATACGTTTTAAGCCTAGACTTAAACACTGAGACTGTGTCTGAGTCCCGATCGCTAATTGGAAGGCTATTCCATAACTGTGGGGCTCTATAAGAGAAAATTCTTCCCCCTGCTGTAGCCTTCATTATTCGAGGTACCGTCAGATAGCCTGCATCTTTTGATCTAAGTAGGCGTGGCGGATCATAGAAAACCAAAAGGTCGCTTAGATACGGTGGCGCGAGACCGTTTAGTGCTTTATACGTTAATAATAGTATTTTATAATCAGTGCGAGATTTCACTGGGAGCCAATGCAGTGTTGATAAGATCAGGGTGATGTGGTCGTATCTTCTGGTTCTAGTTAGGACTCTAGCAGCTGCATTCTGGACTAACTGGAGTTTGTTTATGCACCTACTGGAACATCCAGACAGTAAGGCATTACAGTAATCCAGCCTAGAGGTGACGAAAGCATGAACTAATATTTCTGCATCATGTAGTGACATTATATTTCTTATCTTAGAAATATTTCTGAGATGAAGGAAGGCTATCCTAGTAATATTATCTACATGAGCATCAAATGATAGACTGGAGTCAATAATCACTCCAAGGTCTTTTACTTCTGCACATGACGAAACGGAAAGTCCATCCAGAGTTACTGTGTAATCAGAAAGCTTACTTCTAGCTACCCGTGGTCCTAGTACAAGTACTTCTGTCTTATCAGAATTAAGTAAGAGGAAGTTAATAAGCATCCAACGTCTAATGTCTTTTACACATTCCTCAACTTTATTAGGCTGCTGTCTGTCCTCTGGCTTCGCTGAAACATACAGCTGTGTATCATCAGCATAACAGTGGAAGTTAATTCCATGTTTACGAATAATTTGACCCAGAGGTAGCATATATAAAGTAAAAAGTAGTGGGCCTAAAACAGAGCCTTGTGGAACACCAAATTTAACCTTGGTATGCGTGGAGAAGTCGCCATTTACATCTACGAACTGATAACGATCGGTCAGATAAGACCTGAGCCAGGAGAGGACTGTTCCCTTAATGCCAACAACATTTTCTAATCTATCAAGGAGAATAGTGTGATCTATAGTATCAAAAGCTGCACTAAGGTCAAGTAACACAAGCAGCGAGACACAACCCTGATCAGAGGCGAGTAGTAGGTCATTTACTACTTTAACTAACGCTGTCTCTGTGCTCTGATGAGGTCTAAATCCTGACTGATACACTTCATGAATGTTGTTCATATGTAAGTACGAGCATAGATGCTGTGCTACAACCGTTTCTTATAATATATCTCCAATATCTTGGAGAAAAAGGGGAGATTTATATAAGTCTGTACCTGAACAGTTGAGAGGGGTCAAGGTCAGGTTTTTTAAGGGGTTTAATAACTGCTAATTTAAATGATTTTGGTACATAGTCCAGTGCTAAGGGAATAATTGATTTTATTTAGAATCGGTTCAATTACTCCACGAAAAATCTGTTCAAAGAAACATGTACGTAAAGGATTGAGTATGCAGTTGATGATTTCGCTGAAGAGATTAATGAAGCTAGTTCGGTCTCTCTAAGGGGAGTAAAACATTCTAAACATTGATCAGATTTTACTATATTAACATCTGCAGGGTTAGTTATAAGACTGCCTTGTTTTAATTTAATAGCCTGAATTTCACATCTAATATTTTTAACTTTACCAATGAAAAAATTCATGAAATCTTCGCTGCTATGTAATGATTGTGATTGTGTGCTTCTTTCTGTAGTGGTTTTATTCCTAGTTAATTTTGCTACCGTGTTGAATAGAAATCTCAAATTGTTTTTGTTATCTGCTATTAAGGTGGAGAGATAGACTTTTCTAGCATCACTAAGAGATTTTCTGTAGTTCAGGAGGCTCTCCTTCCATGCTGTTTGAAATAATACCAATTTGGTTTGACTCCATTTACGCTCTAATTGTAAATGTCTAAATATCAATGGGAATATACTTCAAATATATTTTTCTCATATGAATTCCTAGGGGTGCCAATAATTGTTGCAAACCTATATTTAACAAAGTTTTCTTGGGGATAAACCTGTGTTGTGTTTTCAATTGTTTGATATCAATGAGCGAAGAGTATTTTTGTGATTTTTTTTTTTTTTAACAAACAACCAAAAGGTTAAATAATAAAGACAAATTATCATAGCCTTCTTTGCTCATATTTACCAAGTGTGCCAATATTTGCGGAGGGCCATGTTTGTTTAAGTTTTCCAAATCTGATTCTTCTAACCCATGAGGCTGAGAAATATCATAATTCCTGTACACTAGATCAATAATCAAGTGTCTAATACGTGGAGTTTTTGTCCCATGCACCTGACCTGAGGCTAATTGCAGATAATACGTGTAAGGAAGAAATAGCATCAAATAAATCTCAGTGCCAAACACTCTTATTTCTGCATTAAGCTCACCTTCAATAGGCACTGAGGCTGGGTAATTTTGTGGGCAGATTTTGGTACCAAACCATGCTAAAGCTGTGTTCGACAGGGCTATCAAACAAATTGATGCTTCTCACAGGGTCTAAAAATCAATGGTCTCTACACTTACGATATATGTTCCATAAAAAATACCTTTAAAGCTCCATGAAGCTGAAAATAAGATCAAGAATAAATACTCCCGTGGATAATATCTGAGGTATTGAACTCAATAATCCATCCATTCTTCATGATAATGTGAGGCCATTGAATAAGCTCCAAGTACTTCCACACATATAAAAAGGTTAAAAAAAATAGATGAATCATTGTGTGCGAAATTCTGAGAGGTGATTCTGCTGCTAATTCAGTCTTTTGTAGACTTCACAAAAGGCCATTTGCAAGAAGCTAATGGCTGTTTTGTGGATAATGCTTCCTCGCTGAACATCATGCACATTTTAACTGAACTCAGTTTTGAGTGTACCGGCTTTTGTCTGAAGAAAAGAAGGTTGTTTTCTATGACCTTATTTCATGAATGTCATAGCATTTTCCAAGTTGATTAGACATGCATATTTTGTTCTTCAGAGTCATTAGAGACACTCTTCCTGTTCACTAAAGACAAAAGAGATGGTCTTACTGTTCACTGGCGTCATTTAAGATGTCTTTCCTGTTCACTAGCCATTGAATATGTCCTTCCTGTTCACTAGAGTAATTGAAGATGTCCTTCCTGTTCACTAGAGTCATTGAAGATGTCCTTCCTGTTCACTAGAGTCAGTGAATATGTCCTTCCTGTTTACTAGTCATTGAATATGTCCTTCCTGTTCACTAGAGTCATTGAATATGTCCTTCCTGTTCACTGGAGTCATTGAATATGTCCTTCCTGTTCACTAGAGTCATTGAATATGTCCTTCCTGTTCACTAGAGTCAGTGAATATGTCCTTCCTGTTCACTAGTCATTGAATATGTCCTTCCTGTTCACTAGAGTCATTGAAGATGTCCTTCCTGTTCACTAGAGTCATTAAAGCTGTCTTTCCTGTTCACTAGAGTCATTAAATGTGTCCTTCCTGTTCACTAGAGTCATTAAAGATGCCATTTCTTTTCTTTAGAGTCATTACACACTCTCCCTATTCATCAGAGTTGCTTTTCCTGAGAAAAATTTTTAAAAAATTATTATTGCACAACCTGCTTGTTGGAAATTAGAGAAGCTCTTCCAGTTTACTGGAGATGCTAGAGATGTTTTAACTGTTCACAAGAGATGTCCGAGATGTCCTTCCTGTTCATTCGGGTTACTCTTCCTGTTTAACAGAGCTATTGGAGCTGCTCTTCTTGTTTTTCTTGTCATTAGAGTTGCTTTTCCTGTTATCATTAAAGATGGTATTCCTGTTCACTAAAGGCATTCAAAATGCTCTTCCTGGTCATTGTAGAGTCATTGAAGATCCTCTTCTTGTTTATTAGTCAAATTAACAATGTTCTTATTATTGTTCAGTAGAACCATCAGAGATGATTTTCCTTTGGAGAAAATAGTGGTTCTTTCTACGAGATAATTCACGAGTCATTTGAGCCATGAGTAATCTTTCTGTTCACGTCATTTGAGCTGTTCACCAGTCAGTGGACTTGTTTTTCTTGTTCACTAAGCACATTAAAGATGTTCTTCTTGAGACAACAAAAATGCTTTTTTCTGTTAACTAGAAACATTACAGATGCTCTTGTTGCCTAGAAACATTCAAGTTTTCTTTACTGTTTAATAGTCTTTAAAGATGCTGTTCCTGTTCATTAGAGACATTAGAGTTCCTCTTCCTTTTCACTAGTCTTTAGATATCCTCTTAATGGGTGCATCATGATGTTTTAAAGATTGTATTAAAATGTTATTGCTCATTATTGTATATTTTATTTCTCGAATAAGTTAAATTCAGCTTAGTTCAATTAAATTACAGTCAAATTATGTTTACTGGAATAGCCAATATCGGTGTAGCCAAAGCATTTTATTGAAACTTATTCATTCAGTCTCTTTCTCTGTCTATCTGTTTTTCTGTCTATACAGATTATGGCACCATTAAGAAGGTTCTCTCCCCACTTAACCGAACCACAGGTAGCTGTTTGCTGGATGAGATTGAGCTTTTTCCCTCCAGGTACAGAAAAAAAAGCCTCAGTATTTGGTAGTGCATTTGATTAAATAAATTTTCCATCTACAAGTTTGAATAAATATAACATTTCCGCTACAGGAGGCGAGAGCCGATCCTGAGCCTACTCATCCTGCAGAGCCGCAGCGAGCTTTTTGTTGGGGTCAGAGATCAGGTTATCAAAATCCCGCTCATGCGCTGCAATTTCCATAAATCCAGAGAGTAAGTCTAGACATGCACTACTAGCACAAAATCCTGTGTGATTATTCTGATTATGTTTTTGCAATGTTAATAATTGAGCAACTGGGCCGCAACGAGTAACTCGGCCAAAAGGAATGCAATTCCTTTTAAATTGCTGTTGATGTCATATTGACATAAGTATGTTATTAATGTTTTATTAATAATATTCATATACATACATTTACATTCATGCCCGTTCACATTAAAGAAATTCAATCCCTGATACAAATTTGCCTTAAAATGAGCTTATTTGGGATCTTGTGTGAGATTGTAGGTAGTATAATGACATGCAGTATTTTACAAAAATTCTGAATTTTAATAATGATCTTGTTTTAAAAGAAAGTTATACGTAAGGGATAATCCATGGCTAGGTGTGCGTTACATGATTTTGATGCACGATGCGGAGGCAAAGAACCACCACATGAAGCGGAGTGCATTAAAATCACATAACGCACATCTAGCAGTGGATTATCCCACTTATACCATGGTGACTTGCCAGCATTGACAAGTTAAAAAATAATGGTTAATTTCCGTTAGTTATTCTATATACTGGTTGTTAGAGCTGTGAAACCTTTATTGTTACTATTTTAGAAAAGTAATGAAATGTGCAATGTACATCGCATCAAATCTCAATGTTCAGGGGCTCCAGTCGCACCTTTTGTATGAAACTCCAATAAATCGAGCAGAAGATCTCATTTAGCAGCTTCAACACTTGACTCAGCAGGGGCTGTGAAAACATTCTACCCCGTACTGATAGTCAAGAGAATTTTATCATTTCAAAGTATCAGCTTTCAAAGTAATGCTTGTATCAAAGTTGGTCATATATCAAAAGAGAATTTTTGAGCAGGTTCATTAGATGATTAGATGAACACTCACATTCAACCAAAACCTCCAAAACACTACCGAAAATACATACGTATACACTCACGGCCACTTTATTAGGAACAGCAAACTGCCTTCGGTGCTCTGAGAACAGCCTCAAATCTTCGTGGCACGAATCCCACAAGGTGTCGGAAACATTCCTTTGTGAATCTGGCCGGAAATTTGTCAGCTGCACATTCAATATGCGAATGCTTTGTTCTACCACATCCGAAAAGAGCTCTATTCAGTTCAGTTCTGGTCACTGGGAAGTTGAACTCAGTGTTATGTTCATGGACATTTGAGACTGTGCTTTGTGACATGGTGCATTATTATGCTGGAAATAACCATTATCAGATGTGTAAATTGTGGTTATAAAAGGAGGCACAGTTAGCAACAATGCTCAAATGGCTTGTGGCATTCAAAAGATGCTTGACTGGTATTAAGGGGCCCAATGTGTGGCCAAGAAGTCTTTCCTCACACCATTACACAACCAGCAGCAGGCTGAACTGTAGACACAAGGCCGTTTCGGTTCATGAATTCATGCTGTTGATGCCAAATTCTGAGCCTGCCATCAGCATGTAACAGTAGAAATTGAGATTCATCAGACAAGTCAATGTTTGTCCTAATATTTAGCTGTCCAGTTTCTGTAAGCGTTTGCCCAATGTAGCTTCAGATCCCTGTTTTTTTTTTTAATAGGAGTGCAGCCATATGTTTGTCAATTCTAAAAATGCAAAGAACAGACTTGCGTTCTTGTGAAGACCGGTCTTGCCAGGCTACCTTGGAAGAACGAACTCAGAAAGACAGGAGGACGTAGAATGCATCTTTGTGAGAATTGAGATGTGCTGCGATCTTCCTGTTGCACAATGGACCATCCCAGCACATTTCTAGTAGTGAGACAGGACCACCGAACAGACAATAAATTCAACAATGCAACATTCATAAAATGACAAACATAGCATTACTTACATTATTATCATTAATATTTACATTTATTTAAAAAATTTGTTTTAATGTATTTTATATCATGTTCACTAAAAACTAAGCTAACGAGTTTACCTCAGGATGGAAGCTAGCGTAGTTTAATTAAAATACTTCTGAAGGATAAATTAGACTTTTCAACAACCTCAGATATATCTCAATCAAAATCATATATCAAAAATCATTCATTTTTTGACGCATGTTTAGATTATTTTTGGTAAAAAGACATTAAAACTTAGTTACAGGTCAGGCTTCCATCATCCGCCATTGTTTGCTGCAGTAACTTCTACGAATTCAAGCGGGTTCGGTTCGCTAAAGTATGCATCCAATGCATCCTCAATATCAAGAACACATCCATTTCATGTGTCCTCGGTGCTTGCTTTCTTGAGTATTGCAATTGAATTTAGGTGTCTAAAGCTGAAATCTATCTGAATATCCTGTTCACATATCAGTTCGTAACGCACAGCAACTTAACACTGGACATTGACTCCATTAGTACTCTCCATGATGTCTTATGTATTATTGTCCCTACTGCTCTGAGTTGAATAAAAGCACTCTGTTTGGACTCATATTAGTCAAGACTAGTGGGATCTTGCTGGAGAGACAAAATATGACATATTTAATATTAAATATAAACAGAAACCCAGAAACGTCTTTTCATTGTTATGTTTACAATTATCCACACTGCAGGGTAATAGAAAAGATATGAAAACTAGGACATTTGTTCAATTAAATGAAGGCTTTGATATGTTAAAGTGTTAAGAGTAGCCTTGATAATGCTTTGCAGACTTTTGGTGTCTCTCAGAAGCTTCATGAGAAGCCTGAATTGATTCTCCAATAGTCTTTTCAGTGAAGTGTTTCTAAACATTTGTACATCTCCACTGTACATCTACAGTCCTGCTTAAATATATGATTTTAACACTTCATGCATTTTCGTTTATTCATTCATTCATTCATTCATCTTCAACAACCACTTTATCCTGGTCAGGGTTGTCGTGGCAACACTGGTCTTGAGGTGGGAACACTGCCTGAATGGAACACGCTCAAATTTGCACACTCATTCATATCAATAGGGGTAATATAGTGTCACTGTGCCAGCTACTGTTATGTTTTGTGAATTGGGAGGAAACTGAAAAACCTGGAGGAAACCCACAGGTAGAACATGCAAAGCTCCACACAGAAAGTAACCTGAGTTCAGGATGAAACCAGGGACCCTGGAGCTTTGAGGTGCCACAGTGCCACTGTACTACGCTTGCCTGTGCTTTTTAAAACGGGTGTAGTATTGCATATATATATATATATATATATATATATATATATATATATATATATATATATATATATATATATATAAAAGTATGTATGTATATGTATGTATTTGTTAATCAGGCTATCCATATTCTTTTAGCCTATGTCCTTAGTCAGCATTGAGCTCTCACCGTGTTTGACATTGTGCCTCCAGGCTCGGTTCCAAGTTTGTTTTTCTAATCTCCGCTGCTTAGAGGAGACATCAGTGTGTGTGTGTGTGTGTGTGTGTGTGTGTGTGTGCGCGCGCGTGTGTATTTGCTATCCTCTGTGTGCACACATAGCCAAGTGTGCATGACAATGAGAAATGCTGACCAAAGCTGACTTCATTCAGCTGTGTAGCTTAGTGATGAGACGGGTCAAATGCACTGTCTCGGACACACAGAACAAAATCCAAAATGCTTGGCCTGAGTGAATAAGATTCCTGTAACTTAGGGGACACACACACACACACACACACAAAACGAAAACAAAGCTTTATGACTTTAAAATCCTGTGTCATAAATGTTATCAGGTTAACATGTTGGACATCTAGATAGCATTAGCAGTGCTAATTATGAACATTTTGAATATATAGCTCAATGACATCTTATCAGAATCCTGGGTAGTATTAGTAATAATTATAAAGGTTTTTTTTGTTGTTGGTTTTTAAAAAAATATTATTTAAAAATCCTGTCAGAAATGCATGTTAGACAGATTTCTGGCATTATCCGTGCTGGTTGTGAACATAAAACACAATAATCCTGTCAGAATCCTGTTTGGTTCGCTCATGTTTGTTAACTAGCTATGATCATTTATAAATATGACTTTAAAATTCTGTCAGAATGCCTGTCAGGTTTGATTGCTAGCTAGTGTTAGCAGAGAAGATTGTAAATTTTTTAAAGTGTGACTTAAAAATTCTTTCAGAATTCCTCTCAGGGTAGTTCATGATTGCTAGCTAGCATGAGTAGTGGATAATAACCATTTATAATTGTGATTTAAAATCCTTTCACAATGGCTGTCAGATTAGCTCATTATTGCTACCTTACAGTAATAGTGAATATTATACATTTTTAAAATGTATAGATTTATAAATATGAATTTAAAAATTCCTTTGGAAATCATGTCAGCTTACCTCATATGTAACTAGCCGGCTAACGGAACATACAAAGATAGATATGAATGCATTATACCTTATACGTCATACCTTAAGGTCATTTTTGGCCTCAAAAACACATCCATATTTCCATTTTTGTGCTCAAAGACATGGTTGGTTTACAGTCTGCAGTTCAGCACTGCTGAATCTGAAGAAATCTCATGTCTTCTTTCATTTTTATTGTGTTATATATCCAACTTTTTGTCTTTTACTGCTCAGAGTTCTTTACCCATCATTCCCAGACGTTGTTGTACTGACATTTCAGTCTCAGTTTCTCTGTGTGTGTGTGTGTGTGCGTGCATGTGTGTGTCTGTGTGTGTGTGTGGGTCCATGAGGAGTCCTCCTTTTCCTGTTTATCTCCTTCATCAGGTCGTTATGTGACAAACTTAAAATATTGACAGGAAGCTCATTCTGTGAAACCTGAGGGCTATCACTCCTGGTATTTTTAGCTACATGTTGAGCTGTATTTGTTGTCTGTCACTGCCCTTCCTCTCTTTTTCTCTATTATTTTCACACTTTCTATATTCATTTGTCTTCCGTACCTGCTCCCCCTCTTTCTGTTTTTTTCATCTCCTTCTCTGTGTACCCCTCCTCTCTCTCACTGTGTCATACCCTGTCTGCACGTCTCAATGTCTTTCTCTTCTTTTTCTCTACCTTCTCATCCAAATTTTTGCTCTATATCTATTTTTACTTCTCACCCTTTCCTGAACTTCCTCTCCCTTTCTCCCTTTCTTCTTTGTCTCTTGCCCCCCCCCCACTTCCCTATTCTCTCAATATCTTTCTAATTCTATTTCCTACTTGTTCTCAATCTGTCTACACAATCCTCCCCTCTCTCTCTTTCTCTCTTAGGGCTTGTGTTGGAGCGAGGGATCCATACTGTGGGTGGGATCTGGTGTTAAAGAAGTGCACCATGCTGGAGGAGAGTGTGAGCATGAGTCAGTGGGAGCAGAGCATCACTCAGTGTCCTGTGAGTACACACACACACACACACACACACGCACACACACACACGCACATACACCCCAGCCTGAGTTCAGGTTCAGTAGAAGTTCAGCCTGATCTGTACAGTGGAAGATGTGTGTGCTTCTTCACAAATCCATTATCATCCTTCCATCCTCAACCTCCCATCATCCTTCTATTCTCATCCTCATCCACTCATGCTTGTCCTTCTATCCCCATCCTTTCATCCTCATCCACCTTATACTCATCCACCCATCCTTATCCTTTTAATCATTCTGTCCTCACTCTCCCATCCTTGTCCTTCTGTCCCCATCCTTCAATCCTCATCCACCCATCTTTATCCTTCTATCCCCATCCTTCCATCCTCATCAACTCATCCTTATCCTTATGTCCCCATCATTCTATCCTCATCCACCCATCCTTATCATTTTGTCCCTATCCTTCCATCCTCCTCCACTCATCCTTATCCTTCTAACCCGATAGTTTCATCCTCCTCCACCTATCCTTATTCTTCTGTCCCCATCTCTCTGTCTTTGCCCTCATATATTTATCTTTCTATTGCCATCCTTTCATCTTCATCCTCCCATCCTTATCCTTCCAACCCCATCCTTTTATCCTCATCATTTTATCCCCATCCTTTTACCCTCATTCACCTATTCTTATCATTCTGTCCCCATCCTTCCATCCTCATCCACCCATCCATATCCCTCTGTCCCCATCCTTCCATCCTCATCCACCCATCCATATCCCTCTGTCCCCATCCTTCCATGCTCATCCTTTTACCCTCTTCCATTTATCCTTATCGTTCTATCCCCATCCTTTCATCCTCATCCATCTATCCCCATCCTTCTATCCCTGTCCTTCTGTCCTTACCCACCCATCCTCATCATTCTGTCCCTATCCTTCCATCCTCATCCACCCATCCATATCCCTCTGTCCCCATCCTTCCATGCTCATCCTCATATCCTTAGACTCATCCTCATCCTACCAACGTTGTCCTTCCCTCATCATTCATAATTGTTAATCAACAATATAGGATAATAAAGGATACTTATATTATCTAGTTCCTTTACTTATGTGGTAAGGAAGAACAAAAAAAAAAAAGAGGTAGATATATGGATTCATAGCTAAATGAATAAGTTGATAGATGGACAGATGGAAAAGCCAGATAAATGAACACATAGACAAATGGATAAGTGGGTGTACAGACCAATGGGTGGATGGATGGATAGATGGACGAATGGATAGATGAATGGATGGACAGATGCATTGCATAAGGATGATTGGACAGATAGACAAATAGATGGACAAATGAATGAATAGACTGACAGATGGGCAGATACATTAATGGATGGATTGACAGACAGACAGAGAGGTGGAATGCTGTTTATTTTATTAACTGAACAATCATCCCTAGAGATTTGATTTGGCTATTAAGTGTTTAGGACCAAAGATGAAACTGGCACAGAGAGTTTTTTTAAAGAACAGAAAACAGTTCTTATAGGTGCCTAACTGTATGTTAACTGAGTGTGTCACTCTTTGTGAGAATAATTGGAGTGTAATTAAAATGTAATGGTGCTCATTTTCACTTTCACAAACAACCTTGTTATAAGCTTTTATTGGTTCACTGTGAGCGAGCTAGACTTTTGCAGGTGATATTTTGGGGTAATACATGTGGTAGGATGCCCTAAATATTTGCTCTGTGTGTGTGTGTGTGTGTGTGTGTGTGTGTGTGAGTGTGTGTAGGTAAAGAATGTGACTGTAGATGGTCACTTTGGCCCCTGGTCTAGTTGGAGTTCATGCAGTCACAGTGATGGAGGAAGTGTTGGCATGTGTCAGTGTCGAACCCGTGCCTGTAACAGCCCGAGTCCTCAATGTGGAGGAAAACAGTGCCAAGGCAGCAGTGTGGAAGTGGCCAACTGCTCCAGGTATACACACACACACACACACACACACACACACACACATACACATATGTACACACACACCACAAACCATAAACAGTACCTCCCTCTGGCATACACCTGCAGTTTCTGAAACTAATAGTAAAAACATATTTTTATTTCAATAACATTTGTCCATAACCTAAAGACATGTACTGTGAGAAAATATTAGACATAACATACACATATAAGCAAAGCAGGACAATTCTTGACTGTTTCTACTGTTTTATTTTATTGTTTCGTCTTGTATTATGTATATGTATAAATAATTAATTGTATACTATATATAACATTTAAATACAATTTAGAAGCACTTTGCTCACACAGCTATGGAATTTATTATTTATTATTATGCCTTAGTAGTAGTAACAGTACATTTTATAAAAGTATTTTAAAATGTTTCTCAGAGTAAGTGCTAGTGTTTGTCTGTGCTCAGGAATGGAGCATGGACACCATGGACATCCTGGTCCTCATGCAGTACGAGCTGTGGGATCGGCTTCCAGGTGCGTCAGCGCTCCTGCAGTAACCCAACACCACGCCACGGGGGACGAGTTTGTGTCGGTCAGAACCGCGAGGAGAGGTAAGGACAAGCTCTGTGCTGAAATTTGAGGCTCATTTGCAGGCCACTCACTAAGACAAGAACTATAGTTATCAATTCTGGTGTGACCTTCACTTTTGTATAGTTGTGTCTAGCCTGATTTATAGGGACACTGTAATTCAACACTGTAGGGATTTTTGCCCTGTTCTTGTTCCCAAAGTTGTTCAACCGTTTATGATAGGATACATGGCTGACAACCAAATTGGACTGAATGCTTACACTAGGTCTTACAGTTAGGTCTTACTATGTCTTATTAACCCCCATTGCATATCAAGTTTATTGTCAAAATTTTTACAGACTTTCAGCTGTTTGCAATGAACAAATCAAACAAAAGCAATTGAAATTCTACCTGGATGACTGGTTAATTCCAGCACGATCCAGAGAACTGGCGATTCAACATAGAGCTGTTGTTCTCACCCTCAAGAAAAGTATGCTTTCTCCAGTGCAGAGGACAAATTTTCTAGAGGTTATAAGGATTCTACTATGATGAGGGTGTTTCTATCCCCAACATGCATAGGGTCAAACCTATTAACAATGAGCAAGATAAAGCTGGATCTCAGCATCCCCTCCAGTCTCTACAAGAGACTGTTTGGGGCTATGACAGTAGCAGCCAATGTCATACCTTTGGGCCTATTGCACAGGAGACCGTTTAAGTGGTGACTGAAAAGTCAGGGGTTTCATCCGAGGACGAAACCTCTAGTAGTAATTAGTGTCACACGGCGATGCCTACGGGTCACACTCTAGGGGACAACACAGCGGTGGTCTCATATATCAACCACCAGGGAGGATTATGTTTGTACCCCCTGTTCAGGCAGGCACTAATAATTCTTCTCTGGGGAGAGGGAAAGTTTTTGTCAGTGAGTGCAATGTACAAGCTGGGCAACTGGAATGTGGGGGTAGACATCCTGTTGAGGCAGGGGCTGAGGCCCAGGGATTGGAGGCTCCATCCACAAGTGGTGGAGTCCATATGGCGGAGGTTTGGACAAGCGGAAGTAGATGTGTTTACCTCTGAGGTGACAACCCACTGCCCACTGTGGTTTGCCCTCACTCCTCCCACACAATTGGAGCTGAAAGCCATGGTGCACACGTGGCCAACGTCACATCTGTACACTTTTTCCCAATTGCTCTGCTACCACAAGTTCTGGTGAGAGTTCGCCAAGACTGCCTACGTATGCTGCTAATTGCACCTTATTGGCCAGCTGGAATATGGTTCTCAGAGATAATATCCCTGCTGGACGGCACTCCTTGGGAGATTCCCATCCTTAGGAATCTACTGCCTCAATTCGGAGGGCTGATTTATCACCCTCAGCCGGAACTATGGAAACTGTGGGTCTGGCCCCTGAGGGGCACCAGCTCATAGATTCTGGTCTCACTACAGAGGTTGTAGAGACCATGTTGAATGCTAGAGCACCATCCATGAGGAACTTGTATGCGCTGAAGTGGAAGCTTTTTGTCTCGTAGTGTGAGGAACATCAGCTAGACCTAGTGAACTGTGCAATAGCTACAGTCCTGGAGTTCTTACAAGGGCATTTCTCAGCAGGGTTGGCTCCTTTTACATCGGGGTCTATGTGGCCGCCATTTTGTCCAGCCACACCCCTATTGATAGAGCCTCTGTGGGGCAACATCCTCTAACTTCGACAATTGTGCTTGGTGTCAGGCAGCTGATGCCCACCTGCAGACCACACATACCTTCCTGGGACCTTTCTGTGGTCCTGGAAGGTCTTTCAGGTGCCCCATTTGAGCCCTAAGAGTCAGCCTCAGAGAAGCTTCTGACTCTAAAGGTAGCCCTTCTGTTGGCCCTGGCATCTCTCGAGCGAGTAGGAGATCTACATGCTCTCTCTGTTGGCCATTCCACTAGGGGTGTCGCGTCTTCAAAGGCTTTGTCTAAAGGGGTACCCTTACAGGATGTGTGTGCTGCAGTGTGGTGGTCTACACCACACATTCATTCAATATTACAGCCTGGATATACATTCCGCTCCAGGCTCGAGTGTCTTGCAGTGATCCTCGGGCTTGGATCTTTTAATACAGGCCATACCCTCAGTATGATGGAGGGGGTATTGTCGTTCCCACAGCATGGAGCCCACACAATGTTGAGTTCCCTTTGAAAGGGAATGTCTGGGTAACCCTGTTTCCTGAGAAGGGAACGAGACATTGCGTAGCTTTGTCATACTGGGGCATGCCTGTGAATTGCATCTTCGCTTTAGATAATAGAGGCTGACGGTGCGGTTCACAGGTACCATTCTTATATCATGCGACGCGCTTAAATGCCACGTCATCTGATTACAGCAGGCCTATAAATAGGCATGATGTTACACAAGCTTCAGATACCAGTCTCGCGCGAGGGTGCTTCCCACAGTGTTGAGCTCATGCAACGTCACGTTCCCTTCTCAGGGAACAGGGGTAACCTAGACATTTTTTTAACTAAGAAAGATGTGTCATTGTTGATATGGTGAAGTTTTCTGTACAGAGGTATTTATTTAACATCTATGATTCTGTGGTGTCAGGGTTTTGTAACATTCAGTAAGTTTTAAACCATAGGGAGAGTCCTCAAGACAAAGGACTTTATGCTTTCCAGTTTCTTAGCAACATGATAAGCTGCTTTTTTGTCTTTTTAACTTCATGGTGGCGAAAAAAAGAGACTAGTGAATAAATGACTGCCATAATGGAAGTGATAACTGTAACATGATTAATTACAGGGCAAACCAGTAATCACCACTGTAGTTCCAGGCATGGTGCAAAGCATAGGTGGCCAACATTAGTAAAGAATAATCCATATTACAGAAAACAAAAAACAGTTGAGAATCAAAACTGGAAAACATGGAACACCGGAAAACATGTATACAGCCTGTGTTATTATATGTTGTGCTGGGAAAAGCACCATGCTTTTCTAAGTAGATTTGTGGTCGGTAATAGGAACTAACTTGGTTCACGGGCATTTTATCCAACATTACATGTAGCTTTAAACAGATAAAAATTATGACATGTCCTTCCTTAATTAATAACAAATGTAATCATTGTCATATTGCTATGGTATAACAGGAATAAAACATTTCTGCACATGCTGTTACAGGCAAATAATCAACCTCCCATCACACCACCCCATCGGTGATTGTTTTCCTATAACAGCAAGCCAGGTCAATTTGATTTATATCAAATCCGAACAAAATGCTAAATAAAAATTCCTGTAAATTGCCTGCAAGATTAGGTCAGATAAACATCTGCCACCATTAAACACTCACACTTGGACTATTTGCATTCATTCCCACATGCCTTCATATCTCTTTTAATGATTAATGACATTATTCTACGCGCCTCCTCCTTTAATGAGAAGACGATCACTTTGACAGGTCCTCCATCTCTCTTTGAGTTACCATGGGAACACGTGGAGCCTTGGATTCCTCAAAGGCAGAGGAGTTATAGTTTTTAAGGACTTGTACTTGGCATTAATTCTTTGGCAATGTTTTGCTACACAGCCTCCTCCTCAGGTTTCTACAACCTCGATATCCAGGGTTCAGGGGCCTTTATTGCTTCAAGAGGCTCGGTATAAATAAGTGGTGAAAAGAAGCAAGCACAAGCTGAGAGTTTGGCTCCATGCTAGCTAATCTTCAAGGCTCCCTGCAAGTTTTTTATTTACCTGAATCACTTTAACCCAGCTGCTCAGCCCTGAAGTGAACAATAGGTACGAAAGGAGCTGTGAAGCATTTTCATCTAATGGAAGGAGTGTGTTATAGGCTCTAACATGCTTTGTTAGGCTCATAGAAGGAGTCTGAATTGGACCTCAAATAAAGCGAGCTGTATTCTTGTTTTTGTTCAACATGGAGTCCCTTCTTCTCACCCACACTCTTTTGATGCCGTGTGTGAAAGGTGGCCTGGTTTCATTTGTTAATAATAAGTGAGGCCTTTTTTTTATCCTGCAAAATCCTCTCCCACTCAGATGTTTGGCTTCTGTTTAAAGGTGGTGTAGTCACACATCGGTCAGGCAGAGCCCCTTACACACAGCTCCACCACTGTCCTGCCACTGTCAGGCATCAGGTGCTTTGTGTGTGAGAGAAAGAAAGAAAAAAAGTGATAAAGTTTGGGTTTCTTCCAAAGCTGAGAACATGACCCCAGCCATATTTCATCCTCATTGTGTCTACTGGTGTGCGACAGATATAAAACTACCAATGGTTCTCACTTGAATCAGGTTCATCTCAGTGTATCCTGAAATCAATACTATTTAAGAAAAGCAATGCTATTCAGTATAGCAAGAGAGAAAAACACAGCTTGATGCATAAGCTTAAAACGCTTTTGCTATTTGTTCTTTTATCCCTGAGAGCAGGGGCAAATCAGCAGTTAGGGTTCAGTGCTTGTGATTAGAAGGTTGTGCGTTTAAACCCTCATGACTTCCAGAAGACAATTGTTGGGCCTTTGAGCAAGACTAAAAAAGGGATACTTCAGTATTTGCTAACTGAATCTCTGTCCACTGCATCTCTAATGTACTCTTACATGACTTTAATAGAAACACCCTGGTAATTCAAGTGAGCAGGAGTTCTACAATTGGAAATACAGTACAGTATGTTATTTTGAGAATGGCCAGATGTCAGGAAGTCTACGGTAAATCAAATGACCACTTTTTTTTTTTCAACCGTGGTGGACAGAAAAGTATCTCAGAATGTACTTTGAATCTAGAGACAGGTAGGTTACAACAGCAGAAGACCACATCAGGGTCTGCTCCTGTCAGCCAAAAACAAGAATCTGAGGCTCCAGTGGGAACAGGCTGTTTTTCCAGGCAATTTTTCATTACTGAGCCTATCCTTACAGCTTGTCCTCATGACTTTATGCAAGTCAAGTATCTATTAGTAATTTTTAAGTTTGTTCCTTCTGTGTGTGTATATGTGTGTGTGTGTGTGTGTGTGTGTGTGTGTGCACTTGATTTGGAAAGCTTGACCAAACTCCAGAATCTTATATCTCACCTCAGCCAGACTGCAGCACCACCAAAAACCAAATTAGGCGCCTTGAGGAAGAGCAGATTTTCCATTCTGCCTGAGATGTGTTTGACAAATGAACCAGTTTAGGGATGTCATGCAAAGATTCCCATTCTTTCTATAGCTCTAGGTTGAATCTGCAGTTAATTATTGTTTTTGTTTGTTTCTTTCTTTCTTTTTATTGACTTATTGCTGTTTTTTTCCCCTCCTCCTACTTATTCTTCTCTGAGTCGCAGTAAACCCATTAAAGTAGGCAAATGTACTTTAGACAAAAACTATTTGCATATGTTAATTGACAACAGGCCGGGATATGCTATAAATCTTTCTCCATATGGATCACTAGACTCTCTTTCTGCGCCATTGTTTTGAGAGAAGTTGTAAATATTGCATTTACTTCAGTGATGTTCTAGTTTCTGAGTTTCTTAGCTTTATATAGCGCCTAACAATCCATAGAGATTTTCTGACAGAAAATGTATACAATTAAGTTTGATGGGGTTTACAAGAGCAGTGCTCACGTAAATCCCCCTTATCCAGGTGTGTATGTACGTACATGTTGGTCTGTACCTAGAGATTATGTTTACAAAATGTTTTAAATTGCTCCTTTTCTGTCTGTGGAAAGAAAAAAGGCAAAAAATGACAGTTTTATAGCATCCAACTGCCACTTCCTGTGTAGATAGTCAATGGAAAATGGGGTCTCTTAAGCAATATACAGACACAATCCAGTCTCTGCCAGTTACTAAGCTGTTGATTATCTCCGCCTTAGTTAGCCTTAGCCTAAGGATATTCTAAGCTTATCTTTAGATTTTCCACAGCTTATCATCATCTTTACTTGAAAATCTTCATCCCTAATAATTATTAATTTTGGATTATCCATATTTCCTCTGTAGGTGGGACTGTAGTACACTAAGCTTATCCTTAGCTAAATCATCTTTACCTGAACATTTTTATCCCTAATAATTATTCATTTTGAGCTATCCATATTTCCTCTGAAGGTGGGACCGTAGTAAACTAATCCTCTAAAACCTATCCTAAGCTAAACCATTTTTTTAGCAAAGGTTGTCCTTATCATATGCTCAATTTTAGCTCACCTTATCATATGCTAAACTTAGGTGTAGCTTTTCCTTAGCATTTCCTTTAGTTTTTATCTCAACCTATTCTTATGCTGGCTTATTCTTATTTCGTAGTTAGGAATGTAATTAGCTTGTTTTTTTGTTTTTTTAAATTATATTCTTAATTAATTGTATCCTTAGCGTTCCTTAGCAAAGTTTGTCTTAGCTTATCTTTAACTAAACTTATGTTGATCTTTTTTATGATTTTTTTCATTATCTTTTCCCTTGCTTTTCTGGGCCTATTTTTATTTTATTATACTCTTATATTGTCTCTACTATATCCTTAATTAACGTTATCTTTAGCTTTCACTTAGCAAAGGTTGCTTTAATAAGCTTACTTGTAGCCATCTTGTCATTAAGCGTTCTTTTCATTATGTTCATCCTTACATCATCCTTATTATAAACTTATCTATGTTCTATCTAAGTTTTTCTTTGGCTTAGAAAATGTTCCAGCTAAACATTGCTGCCTTTGGTTTATTCTGTTTTGGTGTTTGATTTTAGGTTGTTTAAATGATCAATCAACAGATTATCTGGAACAGAGAGGGTTAAGGGCCTTGCTCAAGGGCCCAACAGTGGCATCCTATTACCCTATATTCCATAGATTTTCCTCAGCTTATACTTTTTTCAGCTATTTATTAGTGTTTGATTTATGATATGTTCTTCCCAGTAGACTGCTAACTATATAAAGCCTAAACATAACACTACAATTGCTTTCATAATCTTCAAATTTTCCTTCAGGTACTGTAATGAGCACCTCCCATGCCCCCCACACATCTACTGGTCAGCCTGGTCACCATGGGAACGCTGCACGGTGCCATGTGGTGGTGGCATCCAATCCCGTCACAGGGTCTGCGAAAATGGAAATGAATGTCCTGGATGCAGCATGGTATGTCACTCACCTGATGCACACAATCTGAGGTGCAGTTATGATGATAGTTAATTTGGGACATTTTTAACATTCTTACAACACATTCTCACAATATAAAGTACTACTCCTAAAACTTTAGAATTTATTTTGAAAAAGCAGTATATACTGTACTTATCTATGCTCCTCATGACAGGTGTGTGTGTGTGCCATAAATATACATATTACAGACCTAGATACAGTAGCTGATGATTCATTCTCTTCTCTCTCCTTGGCCACCGTGTTAATGTTCGATCTCTGTGCTATAAAGTGAGCAGTCATCTGTTTATATAATGTAAATATAATTACAAAATTAGAAAATGGCATGTTTGTTTTTTTTTTCTTTTCGAAACATCACTTAGATACTTACACACAGAGACATTCTTATGTGCTTAACCTAACTCATAAAACACAGATAATTGTATATCTCATATGATTATACTGTATATTGTATAATATAGAAATTATGTTCATAATTGCAATTCTATATTCAACCACATCAGATGTGAAACGAATGCGTCGCTTAGTTTGTTTAATCGCGATTAATTGGCTACCAGCTGCTATGGCGAGAAACACAATTAACCAATCAGGATCATGTATTTTTTCCCATTACTATTTCAATGCTACTAGTGAGCTTTGAGCATAGAGATATCAACGTTAAAGCTGATGAAGTACTAAATGTTTACTGCAGGAAGAGAAAAAGAAGTGGAGATCTGGTTTTATGAAGTAAGATATGATTTCCCCTGATTATTAGCATGTTATTTTCATTTTATTCAGCCTTAAATAATTACATGGATTCTGCTTCTTCTATCTGGCACATTCCCAAAAATGCATACAGATCACACAGTGATTCTAATTAGCATATTTCCCAAACCCCATTTCCCCATTCTGATGTTTGATGTGAACTGAAGCTCTTGACGTGTATCTGCATGGGTTTACATATTCCGCTACTGCCACGTGATTGTTCCTATTAAATTGGGCGGTAAGTGTTTGTATATCCATGGTGTGCACAGGTGGGTGAAAATGGCAGTAACTATTTTTTTTTCATAACAGTTGCTTACTAGTCATTTTAGAACTCTTTTATTTCACAGTGTTACTTTCAGCCAAAAAATGGCCTGAATGTGAATCTGAACCAAAAAAAAAATATATTTTCAGTACTGTTCCACTTTTATTTTTAAAACAATAAATCCCAATAATATCACAGATCTCATATTTCTGTAGGTCACTGCTACACTGCTATGATGGAGGAACTGAGGGATTGCGCTTCTATTATTAGAAGGTGCATATTGCACTAGTATAATGCAATCCATTTTGACATTGATTCCAGGAAGACCACTGCAAATGCCAGACATCCAGTTTTTGCCCTCAGGCATGTACAATTGTGTGTTGTTTTGCCGTCTGAAGGCTACTCTGCTAGTAGGATGTCAACTGCCCTCAGGGATGATGGGAAGAGAGTATCTCATTCAGGCTAGGTCTCCCAGATGTGGACTTGCTGTGTGATATTTACTGTATTTTCAAAGGCACTCGCTTGGTTTGGATTTCAGCTAAGCCTCTTTCACATGGCCATGGTTTATATTAACAAAGTTATTCTGGGAACTAACGCAGACAGAGTAGGGGTGCGGACAACTATATTGTGCGTGGTGTTGATTTTCTAGAGGTTTGGAGGTCCAGTTTTAGAATACTTAAAATACTGTTAAAGATGACAAACAGTAAAAAAAAAAAAGAAGAAAAAAATGGAAAGCTTGCATTCAAGTGAAAACAGCTTAAATGTTGGTATTTATCTATCTGGTATTAATTTATTTAAGAAATTAAAGCTTGAAAAAGCATGACTATCTGCGAATCGTAGGTATTAGACTGGCCAAGTCAATCACCAGACCTTAACCCAGTTGAGCAGCATTTCACCTCCTGAAGAGGAGACTGAAAGGAGAAACTCCCCGAAACAAACGGCAACTGAAAGAGGCTGTTGTAAAAGCCTTGCAGAGCATGACAAAAGAAGAAACCAACAATTTGGTGATGTCATTGGGTCACAGGCTTGATGCAGTCATTGCAAGCAGTGTACATGCATCCAGATATTAAGTATTATTTACTTTAATTTACTCCAGGGCTTATCTGTTCTTATACTTTTGCTCACCTAAAAATTGGGTGGCCTGATAGAAAAGGTTTTATGTTTTATGTTGTTTAACACTTCTAGATGTAAATACCAGGGGGAGAAAAAACTGAAATACTAAACTCTCATCTCATACCCATCTTTTTACCTCAAACCAAAATGTATTAAAGTAAATTGGACTTGCTATTTCAATAGTTTTGCAGGTAACTGTATCTCTTCTGTTTTTATTACTACCATTGAAGGTACTGTTGCACTTGGTTTCACAAAAATCCAAAATACTGCTCTTTAAAATTTTGTTAACAACAAATAAGATGAGTGGATGCCAAAATTGTACCTTATTTTGATTTTTATTTATTTATTTTTTTAAGCTTTGAAAGACAGGGGGGCTTATCCCCTCTCTCTCCTTTATACAAGCTTCCCCTGCATCTCAATACAAAAAAGCTGAAGTATTCGAATTCAAGCTTCAAATTCAAGTAGAAAAGTATGAAAGTCAAAATACGAGAAAAATTCACAAGAACACAAAAGACCTCTGCCACAAATCCCACAGTGACGATTGTAAATTAGTGCCCCTTTCACCAAGGAACCAAAGAACCAGAGACGTATTGGAAAACATTAGCGAAGACTAACAATAAATGACGATCCAAAGTAGTTGAATGCTCATAGCTAGCTGTCAGATTACAAACAAATATATGATTATAGAGAAATATAGTGAAGCTGTGTTTGAAAATGTTGAGAGTGTAGAGATTTTTTTGTAATAGTAAGTAAAAAACAAGCGTTTAAGGTGAAAGAAAAATCAAGCAAATTCCAGACACTTAAAAAAAACGGACTTTAGTACAATAACAAAGTAAAGTAATTGGACTATGTTACTTCCTACATCTGGGCTGCCACCCACTTCAATTTATTTCCACTTTAAAGAGGTTCTCAGAAGAAGTAAGCAACAAATTACAGATGTGGTCAATGCATGACTGAGAGGTCAATACATGCTGCAGTTTGTCCTCTGCTGCTCAATCCCATTTCATTATATGCCACAGACATTCATCGTTCCTCTACAGAGAAGTGTTGGGGTTCTTTTGGGGTTATCCGGCTCATCTATATGTAATTACATTGTGTAATCAAGAATGAAGTGCTCTGGTCAACTGCTGATGTATTCACATATAAAAAGCAGTGCAAGTGCAACAGTGGTTACACTTATTCTGGGGCCAGTCATTTCTCAAACCAGATTCATAGTTATTCCATTGAGTGGATGCCGTTTAATAATTGGTACTGGAAGTTGTCTGGAAGCTTAGTTGAAGCTCCACCCCTTGCCTTACCTTTAACCAATCAGCAGTTGTATTGATAGAAAAGGCTAACAGTTACTTCAATGTTTATTAGAAACTTCTTAAAAATTCTCTATACACATTATTATTATTATTATTATTATTATTATTATTATTATTATATTTCACTTAAACAGTTGAGAAACTCATTAAAAATGTATTTTGAATTATAGTATTTTTTTTCATAAATATGTGTGGCAAAATTACAGACATCCCTAATCAATATTCAGAATAAAAACAAACTTATACTTTTTATGCCTCCACTAATAGTTGGTGGAGGTATTAAGATTTTGGGTTGTCCGACCATCCATCCATCCATCCATCCATCCATACATCCTGGATTCTTGTTAGTGTGATATCTCAAGAATGAACAGCTGAAGGTTTATAGGATTTATATGGAATTTTCATTGCAGCCAGCAGATTACCAACAGACTACCAGATAAACCAACTGATTATGTCTTAGAATTGATCATGGTCAAATGTCTGAAATAGTTTTTCTTAAATAGCTTCCTTCCTGTTTGTCAACAGAGAGGTTACATACATGGTCATGTTGAGGAACTCAAGGCCCATGGCTATTTAAAAGGTTTGCCATCAGTCTGTCAGTCTAATTGTCAGTCAGTTGCGAATTCTTTTTAGTGTAACATCTCAAAAATTAGTAGTTAAATGTAAGAATTGTATGGTCTTATCCTTGCTACCACCAAAATGAATTGATTTAATTTTGGCATTTATCCAAATATGGTGAAGGTATATTTTAAGGGTAACCAGAAGGACTAGACTTGTTGGTGTTGGAGGCATCAGTGCCATTAATTTTGAGTTCTACTTGTTTTAAGCTGATTTTAATGTTCTCTCTGCTTTTAAGCATGAGTTTGCACATGTCACTTTCCTTTCTTATTTATCACTGTGGTAAAACCAAAGAGCTTCCAAGACAGTAGTTTAGTGTTAACACTAACATGTTAACTTATCATGTTTGCCTTGCACCTCCACCCCCTGTGCTTCAGGGGTTTCCTCCGGGTGTTCCAGTTTGCTCCCCCAGTCCAAAGACATCCAATCAGTTGTGGGCTGATTGGCATGTCTAAATTGTTTGTCATGTGAATGTGTGTGTGAGTGTTTGTGCGATTGTGCCCTACAATGGATTGGCACCCTGTCCAGGGTGTCCCTTACCCTTAGAAAAAAGCCTCTACTCTCATCCAAAAACAAACTTGAGCGTCTTCAGTGTGCCAGACACTACTGGAACTTCAAATGGGATCGGGTTCTATGGTCAGATGAAACCAAAATAGAGCTTTTTGGCAATAAACACCAGAGGTGGTTTTGGTACACAGAGAGGTAGCCATATGGAAAAATACCTCATGCCCACAGTTAAATATGGTGGCGGCTCTTTAATGTTTTGGGGCTGTTTTTCTGCCAGAGGACCTGGACATTTTGTTAGGATACATGGCATCATGGACTCTATCAAATATCAACAGATATTAAATGAAAACCTGACTGCCTCTGCCAGAAAGCTTCAAATGGGCCGTGGTTGGATCTTCCAGCAGGACGATGATCTAAAACATACATCAAATTCAATACATAGATGGTTTACTGTCCACAAAATCAAGGTCCTGCCATGGCTATCCCAGTCCCCTGACCTGAACCCCATAGAAAACCTGTGGGGTGAACTGAAGTGTAGAGTCCATCAGCGTGGACCTCGAAATGTGAAGGATCTGGAGAGATTCTGTATGGAGGAACGCTCTCAGATCCCTCACCATGTATTCTCCAACCTCATCAGGCGTTATAGGAGAAGAGCTGTTATCAGAGCTGTTATCTTGGCAAAGGGAGGTAGCACAAAGTATTGACTAAAAGGGTGCCAATAATTGTGGCACACATATATTTAACCAAGATTTTTTTTTTTATAAACCTCTGTTGTGTTTGCAATTGTTTGACGTACATGAGAGCGGAGTATTTTTGAGAATTTTTTTAACAAAAGATCAAAAGGTTCAACCAAAAAAAAGAGACAATTTTTCACAGCCTTCTTTGCCTATATTTACGAAGGGTGCCAATATCAGTGAAGGGTAATGTAAATAGTCAAAGTAATTGCTTTGTTTACAAAAATATGTTTACATTGACAAAAATTTTAAATATTATACATAACAGACATATACATGACAACTTTGCTTTTAAGTCATTATGACAGATTTATTTAGATTTATTCCTTTATTTAAAATAATAACAACAGACAAATATGAGAAACATGCTAACTGATATCTGTGCATCGAGTCTCCATCTGATGACATGTGCCGTGCGTGTGTGTGTGTGTGTGTGTGTGTGTGTGTGTGTGTGTGTGTGGCTAAATATATGTGTGATCTGTGTAATCTCGAGAGCCATGTGCTAGTAGAAATTAATGCTATCATAACCACCTGCTGCCCTCTCCAGATATTAGATGTGTCAGATATAATTGTCAGTGGGAAGGCATAACATCTGCTTGTAACTTCTTACATCTTTCTGGGACGCATTTCTTCCCCCAACCATGACCACTGGGAGCCTTTAAAAGTAGTCCAGATGTTCCTTCTGAGAATGAATGAAGTTCCTAAATTGATTGTTTTAAAAAGAGTGGTGAAGCTGACTGGATGTGATGGAAGATTTATTTAATAAGGGAAATGCCACCCTGCTGTTTGGCTGTGAATTAATGTGTGTAGTGTTAATTAACCAGCACTAATTGCATATGCATGGAGGTAGAAAGGTCTTATCCTACATTTCACAGGCGCTCCATGTGAAAAGAAATCGATCGGGTTTCATAAGAAAGTGTCTTAACTTAATGGTTTGAAACTACTGGATATTACAAGCCAGAGAGAAAAATGGAAACCAATCAGATTGGTTAATGTCATATGACATTTATTCATTCTGATTCATTCTGACTCATTCAATCGGTTTCGGGCTATACTAGAGAATTTAGGGGTGTACTTACGTTCAAGATTACATTCAAGTTAAGACATTTGATTTTGATCATGTTAGTGTTTTTTTTTTAACTGGTCTTGCCTCGGAACCCACATTTTCTTCTTTATAATAATGTCACAACCTTTTTAAATATAACTTAATTTTCTTCAAAATATTCCAACGTTAGCCTGACTTGTACATTACATAAAGAATAAAGCATGACCGAGCATGCCGCTATTTAAGCAACATTGCATAAGCAACAGTGTGGTTATACAGAATATCAACATGGCTGTGATTAGCTAAGGCGTCCTGATATTCAGTATAACCGCAAGATTGTGAGTGTGATATTGCTTTTATACAACAGTTCTATAAACAAAAAATGAATATCAAGCAACTAATGTTTTGGACACAATATGGCCACATGTTCTGTTTATCCCAAAGAAGCCACACGCTTACTTTACAGCATGTTGGCTATAGGTCACATTGAATGCCATTAAAGGTGCTTCTGGTAAAATTGGTGTCACCTCTTCCTTTTTTCATCTGAAAATGAAGATGAAAAACCTCATTCCTGAAAAATATCATTTGCCATGACTACTAGCACATCTGTTAGTAACTGTTTCGAACTAGGAAGTGGAATTTTAATTGTTGAACATAAACAGGTGGAGTGATACTCATAGTGAAACATGCCGGTGCGGTTACACTAAATATAAACACTCTTGGAATGCGCTTGACCAATCAGATTAGTTTGAACTAACTGTTATACACAGGAAAATAATCAGCAACAAGATGGTGTGATATGTTTCAAGCATATTTAAATAAAGACCAAAAAAATGCAGCTGGTCATGTTACAGAGAAACCACAAAGCCTTTCATCCTTGAAACATTACAAAGTACTGACACTGGAGACTCCTTACAAAAACGCTAAATAATATAAACAATTATACATTGTAGAATGAACAAAAGAACCCATGCCTAAATATACAAAGATTTCAATTATATCGTTTGTTTAAATGATTTTGTTTAAAGGTTCACACGGCAACATGCAGCTGTACGTAAGAAATGTCCGTCGTTTAACAAGATAAAAGTGCACCAGGAAAAGTTCTGTTCTATCTGCAGCTCTTGATGTTCAACATACAGATTTATTTAGACAGCTAGTAAAATCACAGGCCCCAAAAGATCGGTTTTTGTCACCCATGGCTTCTCATGCATCACTGCAGGAGTTGTTTATTGTCTCTCCTTCAAGAGATGCAATCAGTTATACATCAGGGGGGAAAAAGGAAGGCTGGTTGATCGTTTCACTGAGTATCTTCATGCTATAAACTTTAAGGATTTTTCCTTTCAGGTGGCGCAACATTTCTAGTGCAATAAAGATTTCATTAAAAAAAAAAACACGAACAGATATTACATCATCAAATATATAACATTTCATCCATATAAACCAGTCACTGCTCCTACAGCCACAGACACACAGCTGATGGAAACGTAATTTTTACTACATCTACAATTTCTACTGAAGTACACCGCAGTTACTCTCTGAATTTTTGTCTAGATTAGATTAAATTAGATTAAATTGGTTAATATAAGATTATTTTAGATTAGACAGGATTAGTTCAGATTGGACTAGATTAGATTAGATTATGATGGATCAGATTTTACTATCATAGATTAGGTTAGATTGCATTGGATTAGATTGTTTGTGTACATTAGATATGAATTTATCAGTAAAGATTAGATTAATTGAGATCACATTCAGTTTAGACTAGATTAGATTGCCATAGATTATATTATATTCGATTTGATTGGGTTAGATTAGTTTAGATTAGACTAGATTAGATTAGATTACAATGGATTAGATTTCATTGTCATAGATTAGGTTTGATTGGACTGGATTAGATTGTTTGTTTAGATGAGATTTTATCAGTATATATTAGATTCATTTAGATCACATTCAGTTACATTTGATTAGACTAGATTAGATTTGATTGGGTTAGATTACATTACAATGGATCAGATTTTACTGTCATAGATTAGGTTAGATTGCATTGGATTAGATTGTTTGTTTACATCAGATTAGATGTTATCAGTAAAGATTAGATCAAGTTAGCTCACACTCAACTATAGTTGATTAGACTAGATTATATTAGATTGCATTTTATTAGATTAGATTGGGTTAGATTAGTTTAGATTAGGTAGGATTATTTTAGATTATACTAGATTTGGATTAGATTTTTATTGGCATAGATTAGGTTAGACTGCACTGCATTAGATTATGGTTGTTCACATTAGATTAGATGTTATCAGTAAAGATTAGATTAATTTAGGTCACACCACATTACATTTGATGAGACTAGATTAGATTGGATTACATTTGATTGCCATATATTAGATTAGATTGGGTTAGAGTCGTTTAGATTACTGTACGTTACGATGCATTTGGTTAGATTTGGTTACACTGGATTAGACTTGGTTCATTTAGATTTGATTAGTATATATTAGATTAGTTTGGATCACATTCAATTGCATTAGATTAGACTAGATTAGAACAGATTACAGTGGGTAAGATTAGAATGGATTAGATTCAATTGTCTTAGATTAGATAACATTACAGTGGATTAAATTCAATTTCGATTACATTGCTTTACATTAAATAAAGGTTTGCTGGCTAATATTAGTTGATGGAACTTCTACAATAAAAAGAAAAATAGAAAGTACTGCATTTCCTTGTTCAGTGTTTGTAGTAATGTAGTAGCGCAGTCAGAGGACACTTATACTGAGAATTAAACTTCATTTTGCCAGAGCAGAACAGGAAATTCCAAACAGTTATATAATATGTGTTGTTTTGAACATCGATTTGCTTTAGGTGGATTTTTGTTTAATTGAAACTGAGAGAAGACTGAAAGCTCTTCACATAAGGGAATTCAGACACGTTCCTGCGTGATGTAAGCTTTCCAGGCAATCATAGAAGGAGTGTATCGTGTTGCGTGGGCCACAGTGTGCACTTGCCAGAGTCGGTAATTGAGCTTATTTGTCTCGCGGGTTCACAGTGAGTTGGCTGGTCTCTCGGGTGAGGCAGCGATAACAAATACACTCAGAGGACTCTGAGGTAATGGATGGGGTTATGTTACTTTACATTTTATTGGTGCAATGTGGCATTTTTTGATTTGTGTGTGTGCTTGAAGAAGCATGTGAGCGTCCCTGTGAGTTAGGAAATGTACAACTGGGGGATCTCAGTGAAATAAATAATAAAGTATGTGAGGAGGAAAGGAAGGTGTTTCTTCCTTTTGGGATGTGTATTCGTCAAAGAGCGCAATACAACAACACAGTGCAGTTATAGCCAATTGAGCTGCATTCCTCTTCTGGTCTAATATTTATACAAAAGGATATAGAGAGAGGGATTTGAGGTAGAAGAGAAGGAGAAAAGGGAGAACAAGAGGATGAAACTGAATAAGAAGGAAAGGTTAATGAAGAAATACAAAAAAAGATATGATGAATTATTATATGATAATACATATAAGACACCATTTTACAGGATACTGAGTAAAAAAATAAACACAGTGAGGTGTGTTGTCAACAGTAGTGTTACTACACCAAACTATAACAGCACATCCCAAATTGTTTTATTTCTCTTATAAAATTGTGAAATTGCCAACTGTGAAAATTTTTTTATTTATTAAAGAACAACGCATCATATTTTTTTTTATCTGTTTATAGTTACATTTAATGTTGTGGAATGTCTGGGGAAAAAAAAAAAGACAACAACTCGGCACTGGCGTAAATCTTACTGACTCTCCTGTAGCAGAAAACTTACTGACTCTCCCGTGACAGAACTTACAGAATCTCTCATAACAAAAAAACCCTGTTCCCTGAGAAGGGAACGAGACATTGCGTGAGCTTCACACTGTGGGAAGACCTCCGCGCATGATCTGAAGTCTGTGAAAAATCATGCAAATTTATGGCTTGCCGTGGTCAGGTGACATGGCATTTCGCCGCACCCCGCTGCAGCACACACATCCTGTAAAGGTACCCCCTAGATAAAGCCTTTCAGGAGGCAACCCCCCCCTAGTGGAATGAGCCCTTATGCCCAGAAGCATAGCGAGACCACGTGCCTTATAAGCAATAGAGATTGCTTCCACTATCCAATTAGAGATGCGCTGCTTTGACACAGCATCACCTCTACTGTCACTGCCAAGCAGACCAGCAACTTCTTTGACTTACGCCACTGGTCGGACTCTAAGGGCTCAAATGGTACCTGACAGACCTTCTAGGACCACAGAAAGGTTCCAGGAAGGTATGTGCTATCTGCAGATGGGCGTCAGCCACCATGCATAAAGTTACCCCCGCAGAGGCTCCATCAGTAGGGTCGTGGCTGGCTGAAATGGTAGCCACGTAGACCCTAATTGTAGAAGGAGCCTACCCTGCTGAGAAACATTCCTGTAACAACTCCAGGACTGTAGCTATTGTGCAGTTTACTGGGTCTAACTGACATTCCTCACACCACAATAAAAAAAGTTGACTCTTGAATGCATACAATTTTCTCAAGGATAACCTTTTTTCTTTTGGTGCGGGAGGAGTGAGGGCGAACCACAGTGTGCAGCGGGTTGTCTCCTCGGAGGGGAACACATCCACTTCTGCCTGGCCTAACCCCCACCATATGGACTCCACCTCTTGTGGATGGAGCCTCCAATCCCCGGGCCTCAGCCCCTGCCTTGACAGAATTTCTGCCCCTACATCCTGGTTGCCCGGAGTGTACACTGCAATCACTGACAAAACTTCCCCTCTGCCAGAGAAGAATTAGTTGATACCGTCTTGTGATAAATAGGTGCCCCTAGAGTGTGACCCAAGGCTAGAAACTGGACCCGGTAACTCTTTTCCATGGAGGACAGAACCCATGGAGATCCATGTTTTGTTCAAATAATCATAACACTTTATGTGTGACTCCGTACATAATGTATTTAGGTAGACGGAACATTCGATGTCATTGGAATTACTCAGTAATAAAATCTACTTGAAAATATTAAGCTAATATAACTAAAATAACAAGTAAATGTTACTAAAACGACATATGCATGTAAGCGAATTAAATTCATGTAAACACTTAAGAAAATGTTTTACTTTTAAAAAGCCTCTTTTTTTTCAGTGTAAAAGTGGAAGGGTATAGCATAGGGTTCATTTCCATCATCCGCATAACAAAAGGAGGTGTAAATGCACCCAAGGTACATCTAAAACAGATTCAAATCAAATCATTCAAACCACTTTGGGAGGCCTAGGAGACATTTTAGCTGTATACCAGATTTTATTCAAGTGTCAATACATCCATCTTCCCGAATCACAGTGAACAACAGAAAATTATGTCATGACACTTATGCTCCATATTGTCTGTGTCTGCTAAACAGAGTTGATGTACACGAGAAACACATAGCATATTAGCAGTTTGCGCATATGGCTACAATGGATGGTGTTTGCTGCAGCTACAGACTCACTGCTATATTAAACAGTTTAAAAGTATCTGCTTCTCAAGGTTGACTTCTGGAAACTGTCCTCTGCGTTTGGGTGAATAAAAAAGTCATGACTGTCAATGCACCAAAATTCTTCCATACAGGATATATATATATATATAATCTTCTATATTGCATTCAAAAATGAGTATGAGGTAAAAATCCAGATACAAGACCGGTGTAAACAAGGTTGAGGATATTGATTAAGACAGTTGAATGTGGCTGTATTGTCATATTATTTATAATCATGGAATGGATTACAAAGGGAAAGGATTAACAAGGATTGGAGATATGGTGATAAAGGATTTTTAAAAGGATTAGGGACCACATAAAGGCAGTGTAAAGGATTAGCGCTATAATGAGAGCAATAGATTTTCTATTGACCCATAGTAGGAAAGATATTGTGAAGGATTAGAGAATATGGCTGTCTCGCCCTATTGTGTATCATCATGGTCAAGGCACTGAATTTGATTCCCTTGTTGTGCATTGGATTCGCCTGATGTCTCACATTATGATCCACACACATACACAGCGCAGATGGTGCGAAATCAGCTCAATGAGGATCAGCAGCTCGAAGCACGCTGTGTAGTGTGCATGATTGGCCCAGTTGGGGATTATTAGAGGGGGCGATTTCCTAATTAAATCCAAATTAGTTTTCTGCAGCAGTGTAATATAGTGCGCATAACCTGAAATACAGCTGTTAGAGCAATGCGTGGATAATAACACCTAGTCATTCCTGATTTCTTTTTAAGAGGCATTTTCTTATTGAGAAGCATAAGTAGAACATGAATCAAAAATGATTAGGTCTAAAAAGTTTAACCGGTATTTAAAATCAAAACTAATACAGGTTGAGTTTAGTACATTGTACAACTTAAAATAGGCCCGTAATACAATGACAGTAAGTATGTGTACTGTAGAGGTCTGGGAAAACCCATGAGATATTGCTGAGGCTGAATTTTGGCAAAGAAGGAGAATTGGGTAAGGAGCCAGTCAACAAACATGGTGGTGATAATTTCCACCCAATTTAGTAACTGGCGATTGCCAACCACTAGCTGTTTCTCCCCAATCACATAACAGACATTAAGCTGGGAGGATGAAGGCTTACATGCTTCCTTTGAGACTTTATTTGTTATTTCTTTTTCTTTATTTCATGTATTCTTGTCTCCTAAAAGAATGTTAGAACTATATTTACTACTACTGCTACTACTACTACTAATACTACTAATACTACTACTACTACTACTAATAATAATAATAATAATAATAATAATAATACCAGTAATAATAATAATAATTATTTTTTTATTATTATTATTATTATTATTATTATTATTATTATTTACAAAACATTTATAAAACCCAATTACTTTTGAAAAATCTCAAAGCGCTTCACATCCAATTGTATTTAAAGCACATTGTAGCACCAGTGTAAATCAGTGAATTAACTGTAAATCTATGAGGATTACTACAAATCTACTACGAAATGCTGCGGAAAAAAGTTCCAAGATTAAGAACATACTCACTAGCCACTTTAATAGGAACACACAGGTTCATTTGTGCAATTATCCAATCAGCAGGTACAGATCAAGAGCTTCAGTTAATGTTCACATCAGGGACTTCACTAGAGATTTGTGAAGGGGGGGTAACGAGCTAAGCCTCTTTTAGGGGGGTCTGGGCATAATCCCACCAAAAAAATTTAAAGCCACCAAAACATCTTTCTAGTCGTGTACATTTTAGAATAACAATGGGTAGAAAATCTATAGAATATTTTTGGTCAAGGTATACCTGTCTCATAATTTGTGTTAGAGAGTGATCTAATATGACTTAGTTAAATTATATAAAAATAAAGAAATTAAAGTCCACTTTGTCCACATCCATCCAACACCAACAAAAGGTAAAAATGGCAATAGCCAAAATACTTTTTGGATTTTATTTAAAGTGAGTGAGTGAGTCGGAAATCAACACTACATTACGGCGCATTGTCTTTGCTAATTACATTAAGTAAGTTTACATGGGCAGTTATAATCGAGCTACTGTGTAGTCGAGCTACAGTCTTATTTGTCTGTCCAAGTATACGTGACATGATGCGTAATCGAATGATTGATATGGTTTGGTGCGATCCCTTGTGTTGCGCGTCACCTCTTGTAATGATCTGGGAGTATTTCCATTTAAGACCAGGAGGGGCGCGTGACCGCGTTATTCTGCGCCAACATTGGCCTGGCCATTTTATATATATATAAAATGAGACCACAGGACATGGTTCCAGTAATCCATGTCCTTAGTCTGCTTGTCTTCAGCAAAGTGTTTGCGGGTTACTTGTGCATCATCTTTAGAAGAGGCTTCCTTCTGGGACGACAGCCATGCAGACCAATTCGATGCAGTGTGCGGCATATGGTCTGAGCACTGACAGGCTGACCCCCCACCCCTTCAACCTCTGCAGCAATGCCGGCAGCACTCATACGTCTATTTCCCAAAGAAAACCTCTGGATATAACGCTGAGCACGTGCACTCAACTTCTTTGGTCTCCCATGGCGAGGCCTGTTCTGAGTGGAACCTGTCCTGTTAAACCGCTGTGTGGTCTTGGCCACCGTGCTCAGTGTCAGGGTCTTGGCAATCTTCTTATAGCCTAGGCCATCTTTATGTAGAGCAACAATTCTTTTTTTCAGATCCTCAGAGAGTTCTTAGCCATGAGGTGCCGTGTTGAACTTCCAGTGACCAGTATGAGGGAGTGTGAGAGCGATGACACCAAATTTAACACACCTGCTCCCCATTCACACCTATGACCTTGTAACACTAACAGGTCACATGACACCGGGGAGGGAGAATGGCTAATTGGGCCCAATTTGTACATTTTCACTTAGGCGTGTACTCACTTTTGTTGCCAGCGGTTTAGACATTAATGTCTGTGTGTTGAGTTATTTTGAGGGGACAGCAAATTTACACTGTTCCACAAGCTGTACACTCACTACTTTACATTGTAGCAAAGTGTCATTTCTTCAGTGTTGTCACATGAAAAGATATAATCAAATATTTACAAAAATGTGAGGGGTGTACTCACTTTTGTGAGTTACTGTGTGTGTGGGTGTGTGTGTATAAATATATATATATATATATATATATATATCTGTGTATATATATATATATGAATCTAGTGAAACCCTTTTAAGCCATTGAAATTAAAATGTTAGCATTTTAGTGATGCCTTGTTGTCCATTCATCATTATAAAAGTAGATGAACAGCTTGTGGCCTAGTTAGAGCTTGTACATATTACAGACACACCATGTGGTTTTGATTAAAAGGCTCTAATTATTGGCCAAGTCCATGTGTAAACACGTTTGGCTTTCATGCTGTGAATCGACACTACCCATTACCCAACATCTTCACAAGCACAATAACACTTTCATTCAGTAATACCTATCTGTCTTCTTAAGTGTTTGCAACAAACGTGTGTATCTGTTTCTTTGGTCTTCTACATTGGACTTTTTCGTTTTTAGATTTGGATTTTAAATGATACAGTGAAATTTGCCAGAGGAGCTAATTTAGCTCATTAGTGCCGTGCTCTGGTATTGGTTGATGTTAAATATTTCATATTCATTAAAGGAAAATTTTAGCAAGTTTTTTTTTTTTTTTTTCTCCATGAAATGCATGCATAGAAATGTAAAACATAATGCAAAAGTTCACATCTGAAGGCTTTATGGAGTACAGAATTGCCTCCGGTTGCACCAGTTTCATATCTAACAACAACAGATTCGTATTATTGTTATCCGAATGTGAAAATTATGAATGTACTAAACATTCAATCATCATTATGTCATTAGCAGGATGATTGTTAATCCAGTCTGTAGCATAGCAGGAGTTGCGCCAGGGTATGCAATTTTGCATGCTGATCCCATGTTCATTTGGGTTATTTCCTGGGTACTCAGGTTTCCTCACATTTCCTCAAACACATGTACTGTTTGTATGTCAAAAATGTTATCATTTTTTTTTAGCTACATGCAGTTCTGTCGATCAGCCATAACATTAAAACCACTGACAGGTGACGTGAATAACATTGATTATCTCTTACAATGGCACCTGTGAAAGGGTGGGATATATTAGGCAGCAGGTAAACAGTCACTTCTTGTGTTGGAATTTGTGTTGAATTTGGTTTGGGTATATTTTTAAGAGCAGTGGTGATTACAGAGATAGAAGGCTTGAAAAAAGTGGAGAAAAAATAAACTTAATTTCTGCTCAGCTGTAATTCAACATAAATTTGTGCAAGGCCTTTAACCTTGAGTTTCTCTTCCTCTTAATTTTTGAGGAGAGGACAACATACTCCTTTTGACAGGTTGATGGATGAACACAGATGATTTATCTTTTTTTTTGGGGCAAGGTCTGGCAGCCACTCAGGGCCTACGCAGCAGAAATAAATAAATGGATGGAAAATGACCGCAGCTCACCACTCCACTTTTTGAAAGCATTTTATTAGAAGATGACACAAAACGCATTGTAGTCAGCAAATCTTTACAGATAATGGATTTGTACATTTCTAGATAATAACACAGGTTGAGGTGTGTTTCCCCTTTGAGCTACTTTGTACTTTAACTCTACTGTGGCATCACATCTTTGATTTGTCATGCCACACATTTTATTCATGGGACATTTTTTTTTTTTTCCCTGATAGCTGAAAATAAGACGGCAAATAAAATTCAGGGCTGGTCTGTGGGGCAATATCTCTAGACCAGACACAAAAACCCAGACAGTAACAGTGTATATATACATGAGAAGTCTTTTATTATTATTATTTAATTAATTAATTATCCCCGTCCCGCCCCGCCCCCCCCCCCCCCCCCCCCCCCACGGACAGTTTACAGGTAATGCTACATTAGCATAAATATTGCATTAGCAACTGTAAAAGCAATGATTACTAGCAAAAAGCTAGCTGGCAGCACTGTCTATCCATGGCAAGATAGATAAAACCACAACAGATGCTACATTTGCTAGTGTTGCTAGCAACCATACATCAGTGCATCCGCCACACTGCAATCAACCAGAGTCTCATAAGCCAAATCAAATATATGGAAAACCGATGACACAGTCGTCTGTAAATCGCAATGTTTTCACAGAATTTGCTTCGAGTCTTGTTTAAAGCTGTATGTTGTTTTCTCTTTCTTGCTAATGTCACAGAGTGATGCTGCTTATTGCTGGCTAAGCTTTGGTTTCATATTGCTAGCATAATATTGTTGTATTAAAGGAAAAGTCTGATGTCACAGGGAGACCTTTTTAGCACACATACAATGGCATTTAATATGAAAACAGGAAAAATTTTGTGAAATTTCACTGTTGGCTCCTAAAATAAAAGAGCAAGTGCTTATTTTCCTATTAACCATTTCAGATGAAGGAAAAATCCAAAACAGTGCTAATGGAAACATAAAACATTGGACCCAAAGTTCCAGAATGCAGTGTAGTAATACATCACTAGTTACAGCAGAGACTTGACTCAGCTAGTTGGCGGTTTATGAGATGGCAGGGACAGTGGCATTGAGGGCAGGATTACCGTGAAAGTTGAAGCTTTGGAAGCCGATATGTTTAAGCAGCATACAGATGGGAAGATGATAGAGCTAAACAGACTAAAGTGGAGCTATATTGCTCTTTTTAGGTAGAGATGAAGTGAGAGATAAATTCCACCTGCACCAGTATCAGCAGGTAGTCAAATGGCATTGTGGGTAATGTAGGCCAGCATGGTAATGACAAAACCTTTTTTTTTTTTTTTTTAATCAACCGAGTATTTATTACATAATAAATCTTGGGCACCAGTAAGGATCAGACACTGATTATAAAGATTAATATTCAGGTTATTCCGGGTGGATTTTTCCTCTAATGTTTTTGTTGCAAATATTACAAATCAAAATGAACTGTTATTATAGGCCATTCAAAACCATGATATTGCATTTGACAGTTATCACACGGATTTTTCTTTTTTTTTCTTTTACAGGAATACCAGTCGTGTAATACTCTTCCCTGTCCTGATTTGAAGAAAACAACTCCATGGACACCTTGGACCCCTGTGAACATCTCGGATAATGGAGGCCATTATGAGCAGCGATTTCGCTACACATGTAGGGCGCGAGTGGCCGAACCGAACATGCTTGAGGTTGGGAGGCAGAGAATTGAGATGCGCTATTGCTCCAGTGATGGCTCCACTGGCTGCTCCACCGATGGTAAGCTTTCATTCATCCTTCTGTTATAGGACCATTATATATATTCTCCTCTGTTATAGTGATCTTATCTCCCGGCTGTCTGCCTCTCTCTTTGTGATGGAGTGTGTGTGTGTGGTGGCTGTAGTGCGAGATGCTTCATCGTTTTTGTCTGCTATTGTGAAGGCAGCATGATGTGTTGAAGTGAATAATGTCATTCTCTTTCACTCTCTCGCTCGCTCTCCACTGCTATTGATTTTCCATTGATTTATAGTACCACAGCTGGTACCATTCCATTACCCCTTTCAGGGAACCAGTAAACCTCTATAAGAAATTACCCATGTTTCTACCACTATGTAACGTGTTGGTTTTCTAATACACAGAAAAAATAATAACAACCAAGGAGAATTTGAGTTGAAGTTATGGTACAGAACCAGTCCTTGTCAGATGACACAGGCATCTGCCTTTAAGCACCATCTAGAATTGGCACCATCCATCCATCTGTACCACTTATCCTAAACAGGGGAGCCTGGAGGTTATCCCAAGAGGCTCGAGGCACAAGGCGGGGGACACCTTGGATGGGGGGCCAGCCCATCACAGGGCACACATACTCACACACCCATTCACACACTACGGACCATTTGGACATGCCCATCAGCCTACAATGCATGTCTTTGGACTGGGGATGGAAACCAGAGTACCCGGAGGAAACCCCGATCGGCATCAAACTTTCATAAAAGCAGTAGATTAAGCCCAGTTGCTTCACTTTTCATGACTATAGATTCCCCTTGACCTACACAGTAGTTGTAATTTTTATCCATTTAAAGTTATATTCAATCTTGTAGAATGTCCAGAAAACATGTAGCATACAGTATATTATAGCAGCCATAAACATAATAAGACTATTATGTTACTATTTCTTGGTAACGTGACCATGTCACGTTACCAATAAATTGCAAAAAGCCTTCCATCCTGAAGACTCGTCCATGTGAGAAAGCATAAAGTTAGAACTTTATTTTTAACTGATCGGTATCGGCTTTAATTGGCACCCTGTCCAGGGCGTACCCCGCCTTGTGCCCAATGCTCCCTGGGATAGGCTCCAGGTTTCCCCGTGACCCTGAAGGAAGGATAAGCGGTATAGAAGATGGATGGATGGATGGATGGATGGGTATCGGCTTTATTGAGGACTAACCTAAGCCTGATCGTTTGTTAGATCGTTGATCAGCTGTCACAGAGAGCACAATTTGTGGCAGGATTATGCGAGTATTTTGCAAGCCGCGTTCAATACTACCAATTTCATACGGCATCTTAGAACTAAATACTCAGTGGAATACAGTGAGTCTTAATGCATTGCAGACCGATTCAATTGTCAAGTATATACAGTATATTGGATTGATCTGAATATACTTGAAGTGTGCTTGAAGTGTACTAGTACGTGTCGGAGTATCAGATCGGGACTCTATATCAGCAGATACTCAATATTAAATGACTCGAATCTGGATCGGGGGTAAAAACTTGATCGGAACATCCTTTGCATTAATGCGTACCTTTGATGTGCCTTGGAGCCTGAACTACTCTCAGGGTGCTGCTGTTATAGAAAATTAGTCACAAACCATTTAACCAACCAGAATCGAGAATTCAACAGTGATGTGGTATAAAATCAAATAAAATAACAGCCTATGTTTTAAATGCTTTTTCATTATTATTATTATTGTTGTTGTTGTTGTTGAACAGCTTAGAAATGCTACTAGTCTATAATCTACCACACAATATTAAAATGTCCATTAGCAAGTAGTGAAAAAAATTATTCTCTCTTTCTTTTGGTCATCTACTCTTTCTCTGTTACTCCCTTTGTCTTTCTCACTTCTTCAATTCAATCTAGTTATCTCTCTTATATCTCTATCATGCTGTCTCTTTTTCTCCATCTGCTTTACTATATATCTCCAATATCATTCAGTCTCTCTCTCTCTCTTGCTCTCATTTTCTTTTTCTCACTCTTTCTATCTCTCTATCCATTATGTTATATTTTCTCTCACTGTCTTCCCTACATAATGATCTACGATATAAATGAATGGAGTGTTTCTTTACTGCTCAGACAAATATGGCAAATATATAGAGGTTTTTTTTGTAATAAAACCACTGTTCTCTCTCTCTCTCACATACACACACACACACACATACACCACCCACACAGCGCACATCACATACAGTGGGACTTTACCCTCAACATCTGTAAACAAGCTCTTATTAACACGTCATAAACGAGATGTCAATTAATGTGTTGTTGAATGTATCACAAGCCAATTAAAGGCAGTCTGCCTTCAGTAAAACATGGTTGGCGTCAAATGTTATTGTTGGGATTGTTAGTGCCTTACTACAGCAGCTAATTTTCATCAACCACCCACCATGAGCACAATTACAGCAGTGGAGTGCGCGCATACACACACACACACGCACACACACACACACATTTAGCTATTCCTTTGTTCCTCCCTCTTGTCCATTTTCAGAAGTTTTATAGGCCAAAGAGTAAAGCCTCTAGTATCATAAGCCCTACTGGGACAGCACGACGTCTATAATAAAATTTCCGAATGTCTCCTCTGTGATTAAACCCTTGCATCCAGACGGCAATGAATTAAAGGAACAGTTCAGTAAAAGATCAAACGTAGACCAGAGTCGATCATCTAGCGCATGTTTTGTGTCTCCCTTTTTCTTCTTCCATTCAGTGCTGAAGTGTTTCTGAAAACACACGCCCAAATTGTCATATACCGGATTCACTTCACACAGCATTGTTAAAAATGTAAAATAGCAGCTGTAGTATGTATTTAAGGTGGAACTACATTTTCATATGCATCACTGTCAAATTTCTGATGCAGTTCTGGTAGTCACGCATCACAGATTTCAGCGTTGATTAAGTTTTGTTCATGTATATATTACAGTACAGATACATTATAGATTACAGCAAGTCACACTGTGTCTTAAATCCATGGGGTCCGGGGACGCTTAAGGGTTTGTAAAGTATAGTCAGGTCTTCCGTAAGTGTTTCATTTTGTTACAGGGGTTTTGTTAGGGGTAACAATTTAGAATACTGTACTGTCATTAATGAATAACTACACAGGAAGAAATGAGTATCGCAATATTATCATTCTCGTAACTATTATTAACTAACAAGAAATTCTGATTAACAAGTTACTAAGCAATAGCACACATATGAATGCGGTAGTTCACTATTAGCTAATCAATAACTATTACTTCTGTCATGCCTCCCGGAGAACTACTAAGAAATAATATACGGTTACACAATTAATGTGAAACTAATTAATAACTAATGCAGGACAAATGACTAGCACTACATTAACATGTTAACCGCTGCTGTTAACGAATACTTAAGATTGTTTACATAATCAATAAGTAATAGCAGACTTGTGATTTGGGCAAGCTGTTAATAATTAGTACATCATCATTAACATGAGAATGTAATCAAAGTTATAAACAAGCAGGCCCGTAAATATAATGTCAACATGAATATATAAACGTCAACATGAATCTAATAACCGGTTTTAATAAAAATGTGTTCTGGTAGTGGAATGGTAAAAAAAATAAACAATACCGTATATGGCTCCAGTAAATAGTCATGTAAGGAATAAAAAAGGACTGGGTGTGCTGAAATATTTTATTCCTCTTATATCACGGCAATTTGCTACAAAAATTAAAAAATTTAAATTTATTAATGAACATGATGTCACACTTTTAACCATTTATATGCTTAATGTTGTGGAACATGCATAAGACATGATGGCAGCTCTAAACATACTATAATCACACCTTTACCTCCCTATCCTTTTTCTCTGTCTTGAAGTTAATGAGACTACAAAATCAGCATGTCATTTTACAGAGAAACCACAAAGCGGAAACTTGGCACTTTCCCTTGGCACAAAACGTACTGTCACAAATCCCTGACACTGGCGAATCATTCCATTAATCTCCAATCAGAAACTGTCATCATATCAATGGTCAGGTGTTTTAATTTGTTAAATAGCAGCACATTATTAGATCTGTTTATTATCACACTTAGATTATTCAACATATAAGTCCCTGTGAATGAGTTGTTAGTATAAAAACACAACCGTATTAGAACATGTGCATTAATATAAAACTGATTTGAAATTCAGCCAGCACTACAGTCAGAGCTGCTATTATAGAAAGTTAATCAACACCTTCTGACCAATCAGATTTGCTAATTCAACAGCTATAAAATATTGTTGTAAACTTTTAAATAATGAGCCTAATATTTGAATAGTTCAATTCTGTTGATAATATGCAATAAATCTCTACTATATATATGTACTTTTTAGTGATAAAGGGGTCCCTGGGTGCAAAATAATTCTCTAACCCATGTCTGCATGATTGCAATTACTGAAGAACTGCATGCAATTTAAAGCATATATTCACTGCGTGAAGGGAGATAGAAAAACATCAACACTGCTGTGCTGATAGAAATAAAATCAGTGGTGTCACCAGGAAAGAATACAGTTACCGCAGTTTCATGTGGAGCGCTAATCTTTCTGAATACCGTTCTACATGTTGAACACACGAATCCTTCCTTTATCTGAGCAATTATCTCTCCTCATATCCATTGTTAACCATCCAGCTGTGTCTGATGAAGCCTTTTTATACTCATTCGCCCGGGCATGATAGATCTGTGAGCTCTCATGGCAAGTAATTAACTTATACTGTGCGTCATCTTGCAATTACTTCAGCAGGAAAAGTGTGTATGGCAGCCATCAGCCGGTCTGTGAAGGACAATGAACTTGGGAACACCTGAGCTGCTTCTCATGACTTCTGTATCAGTCTGAATCCATAAGTAAGCAAAGACTGCAAACTGGAATGCAGATGCTATAATAAGATAGCAAAGCGTGTATTATCAGTACAGTACAATGCCACTTTCACAATTTCTTTTGTTAATGGAATTAATCATTTAAAAATACTATCATGGATTCTGCATCTGTGAATTCAAGTGATGGATCCATGTCCGTCCCAGTGAAAAGGAGGAGCATCTGTGCTTAATTATCCCAGTGAATTGTGCATGGCTTCTGTGCCTATGTATTTGAGAGTTTAAGTAAAGGAGGCATGGCCACTGTGCCTGTCAGTCCCAGTAGAAGAGGCATGGCTTCTGTGCTTTTACTTCCTGTGAAAGAGGCATGACCACTTTGCCTATCAGTCCCAGTAAAAGAAGTGTGGCCACTTTACACATCAGTCCCAGTAGAAAAGGCATGGCCTTTGTGCCTCTAAGTCACTTTGAAGTAAGCTTGGCCTCTGTGCCTATCAGTTTCCATGAAAGAGCAGTGGCCACACTATAAAGAGTTCAAATAAAGGAGGTTTGGTTTCAGCACCTGTCAGTTCTGAAGAAGACAGCATGGTCTCTATGCCTGCAAGTCTGAACCAGAAAGGCTCTGTGCTTCTCAGTCCCCAAGGAGGAGTCATAGCCTCACGGTTTTCTATCCCCATAGTAACGGGACAGAAAAAAATAAGAGGAATCTGTCTGGATTTCTGTATCAATAAGCTTTTTTTTTTTTTTTTCTTTTCGATTTCTTCTGCAATGACAATCTACCGACGCTTATCTGCAAAAACTCACCCGCAATAAATAAAAGGCTGGACAAATTAGCATAGAAGGCGAAATGTCAAAGAAAAGGGCATCAAAGCTTCAAAGGTCTGATAGAAACAGCACCACATTTGTGATGTGTAAAAAATGACAAGGTGACATCTAGGGAAGGGCAAAATTAATTACTAAACATTCCTGCTTTGATTAATTTGACAAAAGGCTTACAGTTCTGTGTAGAAATACTACACCATCTACCAGTTTTCAAGATGCAATATGGACCAATCCATCATAACATAATTCATTATTATTATTATTATTAGTAGTAGTAGTAGTAGTATTAATGTACTCAGTACTTAAATTGATGTTTATTATATTATTATCATACTAAGCCTGCTTTGGCAGCTCTTTTTTGTTCATTATATGAATACCCTTTTTGATGATTACAATGATTACAAAGCATATGCTAGAAATAATTAGCTTATTTTAGCTTGCTACTAAATAATCGATCTTGCGGTCATTTTTGATGAAAGACCTAAGGCTTGTACCTTAGACAATAAAAAAAAAACAGTGGCTAACTTAATTAATCAAAGAACAAAATCCAAAATAATGTCAGTCTTTACAAGATCTTAATATGTTAGCCGTGTCTGCCTTTTTCCCTGCTCTAAACGCCCTCTCTCTGGTCCAACCATGGGAAATATCTTATAAACTGAGGAGGATTCAAACCAAAAAGAATCCTCTGGCCCTGATAGGATACCTCAGAGAATTTTAAAGGACTGAGAACGAGTGAAACTCTTTGTGACATCTTAAATACATCTTTCCAAGAAGGGATTAATCCTCCAAAGTAGGAAAAGGCAAATGTCAGCCCTATATCCAAATGTCAACCCACATCACTTGATAGTTGATCAATAGTGATCAATATCACTAACTCCCCCCCCTCCACCAGCTTACTAAGATAGCAGAGGAGTTATCAGTGAACTACGGGAAAGAGGATAAATCTCCCAATCTTGACACTGCTTGCAGGCCTGGAAGATTTCTTTATGCACTAGTGAGTACAAATCCTCTGAGGTTCTGACCACTATTAATACAAACAGCACCGTTCATTTCTCAAAAGCCGTTCACAAACTTGACCCGACCGTAGCCAGGAAGTGCCTCGTTGCATGAGGCATTGGGTTTTCTATCATTGTGGCAAAGCAAGTAGCATTGCCTCCTCACAGCTCCAAGGTCCCCAGTTCTATCCTGAGCTCCCCCGTGTCTGCTTGGGTTTTCTATGGGTTCTATAGTCTATGGTGGGGTTCTTACTCAACTTGCCCCTATAGAGAAGCCACAACTGACTTTGACAGGGATAGATATCTTAATGAAAATGAATGAATGAACAAATGTAGGTTATCATGACTGCTATTTGGACTGGGGAAAGATAACAGGGATTGTTTCCCAATTTACCTGGGGGTTCTGATCAATGGTGAAAATTATACTACAGGTTATCTAAATCTCGTCCATGTATGCCATGTTCTGGATGACCTAGATATCTCAGTCCTTAGTAGTAAAACGGCACTAAATCTAGTTACATGCAATACCACGATAGTGACATTTATGAGAAAACCTCCTGCTATGCCACTTCACTTGTCTGGATAACAGAGAACATACTGTGATACTGTCAAGGAGCTAGGATACAATATGACCTACAGTGAGATTGTCATAAAAGCAAACATCAAACTACATTTATTGAGACATCTGACAAGTGAAAGAGTGACTACTTCAAACCCTGCAGCAATATATACTAGAAATATCCATCACACACTACAGTATGGCTGCCCAGCCTGGCAATGAAATCTTGGCAGGGCATACTATACTTATCAAATGCACTGAAAACTCTTTCATTGACCACCCTCCAAGAGGGAATTAACAAATTGTAAGGGACTATAGCCTACTCAATTCTCCTTCTAGAGACTGGCTGCATCTTTTTAAGGCTCAGGTGTCATTCTGGCTAACCAGGAAGTGTAACCAATTACAGATCTCCAAAATGAGGATTGAGAGATACAGAACATCACCAATCCCCTCACTAAGGAGAGATTTAAATGTAGAGGTATAGTCAGGGTTTCTTTTGTCGTCTTTTACTTTTTTCCTTTTTTTTAATCACAATTTTATACAGAGAGTTTATCTCACATTTATATAAAAACATCTTGCTTTTTTGATTAGGGTTTTTTTTTCTTTCTTAAATAGAAACATAAGTCCTTGTGAATCTGAAGTAGTTAACTACTGTTACACTATACCATAGCACTGTTCAGTTTCCTAATCTGATCTGAAGGTTTTGATTCATTTTCTATAGCAGCAGCTCTGACAATCACAGGTTTATAGTAATGCACTCATTCTAAGATGTTAGAATTTGTATAGTAGCAATTCAGTCCCATCAATTGGGGACTTGCGTGGCATGGCTCGGAGTCCTCACATAACCTAAGCCTAATGATAAATGGAGTGAAAAAAAAAAAAAATTGGTTTTACTTAACAAATAAAACCATACAGCTGTTGAGATGTCGGAAGGTTACATCTAAAGAGATGTTTATTTTTAGAAGGAGTCTCCAGTGTCAGCCCTTTGTAACTGTTCCTTCAAGTTGTCTGCCACTGTAAAGTCTTCAAGATGGAAGACGTTGTGTTTTTCACTTTCTCGGTAACAGGGACTATCTGCATTTTTTTTGTATTATTAACTTCAAGAGAGAGAAATTAGAGGCTGTGTTGCAGATGTTACAATGAATATAACTATAAAAATTTTACTACATAATGGTTAAAGTATACCATATATCATTAATTAATGAAGAGATGAATTTGAAGCGGTAACAGTAACAGTATTGTTTTTAAGATGACGTTAAAAAGAGAAGTCATTCTCACTGAAATAGATCAATATGGCCTGTAGATGTACTTCATACTGGTTGTGTTACGTCTGTGGCCAGTCTGGTGATAAAGAATAACAGTTAGCGTTACTATTTCTTCTGTCATAAGATGCACGTGTAGCATGTGGTTCATTAAGCCAGGACACATGTGTGAAAACTCAGCGTGTGTTTGATGAACGTAATCCAAGCATCTCTGTAAACGTTTGTAGCTGGAGTCGGAGCACCAATAGGCAACATCAAAAAAGAATGCTCCATATTCATAAATCAGGGAAACAGGTGAGGATTGTGGAACCAGGACGTTGTGGGAGTATGAAACAAGATATTGGGTATGTCTCAATCAGCTCCCTAGTTCAGTAACCAAGTCACTGATCAGGGAGTCGGCCATTTTAAGGGCTGTCTCAGTCGTAAAATCCTTCCAATGCACTAGAACGTTCGCTCCCTTAAAAAATACCGCAATGCACCGCAAAAACCAGGGAACATCTACGCTCACTATATTCCATTACTGGAAATGACATCAAGTTTTCTGAAGCCTCTCAGCTCGCACAAAATGGGGGACGAACTCACAGCCAACTTCTGTCTACTTGTTATTGTTGTAACTCTCAAATGATTACGTAAGTTAACTGACGTTTAACTTTATTTAACGTTCTATACATGGTTTGTTTGAGCCTAACGAGTTTTAAGTGTTTAATAGTTTTTTTTTTTTAATCCACTAGGTAGCCTACGATCCTGCTTGAAGTACCATGACAAACATGTGTGTGTGTGATTAAGCTATTTTTTATGGTTTTACTTCTTGGTGATGTTTTACAACGCGATTATGTAGTCATGTCGCCAGAAATTGAGTTATCAGAGTCCCATTGTGTAGTGAGCCTGGGTCCTTACCAGTGCCCGAACTCATGTACACGACATACTGATTCACGACCTAGAGAGCTAGGGAGCTGATCGAGACACAGCCATTGGGAAATAAGGCTCAGACTTAACAACACAGACACAAAATAAGACTTTGCAACAAGGGTTGAACTCAGAACAGGTGCACAGGTGCACATTAGGTGACAGACCAATGATAGGACAAAGGTGTCAAGACTAGGGAAAAAAAGGCACATGGTAAAACAGCAACATGAAAAGCACACAGTGTATGGAGAATAAGCACCAGCAACACACGCCACACTGCGAAACAGCACACGCTGACAGGGGGACTTGACAGCTGGCTTCCCCCACTAATATGAAAAGTATTAATACACCTACACTAAGCAGATTAATGTGGATGACAATCTGTTAATAATAAATTATGAAATATCACTCATTGACATCTTGCCATAACTAATTTATTTAAGTCTTTCCATCGTAATGATGATCATCAGTTAAATACTGGCAAACAGTATTGTGTTTTTTAACAGATGCCTTTTTTTTTTTTTTGCTTTTTACACAATTTTCTTACATGTCAAGAGAGAAAACATTGTCAGGTTGATATTTTTTAACCTTGTATTAGACTTAATGGAGCTGGATGTTGGTGGTGATGATCTGAAGCTGTAATTTGACTCTTCTTTTTTTTTTCTTTCTTTTTTTTTTGTAAAAATGGTGCCTTTATTTTTCAAGAACAGAGACAGGTCATGCTGTGCTGCTTCTTCTTCTAAAGTGAACAACCACACTGTCTTTCTCTCTCTCTCTCTCTCTCTTATTATTGTCTCTTCACTTCATGATCGTAACTACCACTCAGTGACTAAGTGAACACGTGAAGGCAATGTGATGTGTTCAAGTGTCAAGTGCATGTCATCCTCTTTCAAGCTCTTGCTCTCTATTCTATTTTCATTCTGTCTTTTCTTTCCCTCCTCTCTTCATACTCTTGCTCCAGTAAGTAATTGGGCTGAGATTTTTCCAGGAAGCTTCTGAACTCACTCTTTCTTCCCTTCTTGCTCCCTGCTTTCACTCAATAACTAATCATATATTTAGTTTTATTGGACGCTGCCCAAGGTCTTTTTTAAAAGATAATTTGATGTCTGTGATTACATCTTGCTTAGGGCTTTTTAGCCCCTTTATCGGACTCGAGGATGCTGCCCAAAAACCACTTTTGTCCACTAACATCAAAAGCCATATGTCGTTGGGTACCTCTCTTTCCATGTCTGTTTCTCATCCCGTCAAGTTCCCTCAACAAGTTTTTCAAGACTCTTCTGAAAGTTTCCTTTCTGTAGATTATCAAGTTTGTAACGACGCTAAACAAGTCTCGGCTAGATTTTCTACCTAGCAATCAATTTACCCACCTTATTCCTGCTTCCCATGACTCCTTGCACAGACTATGTGCGCGGCTTCTGATTACTCCTTGTAGTCCAGTCGGTTCTGCCGGAATTGGTTATACTAAAGTGAACGTCTTCATTTACTGAGGAATGAGAGGACGATGTGAAGACATGACCTCAGTCTGTAACATGTTTAGGTACATCACTTAATCTCTTGCTTTCAACATTTAAAATGAACATAAATAATTTTAGCAGTAGAGGAAATGCGAGTACAATGTAAAAAAAAAAATACTTCTTTACACGTACTGCACATACAGGCATTTTCTTTACACTGAATACTCCAGAAACATCACTTTAACCCTCTAGAGGACCGGTCATCTCTTCGCTGGTGGAATCCCGTAGCCTCGCCACGGCAAATAAGTGAAACGATGACACATACAGAGTTTTTAGAGGAGTTCTTTAAGTTTAGAATCTTCAGCTACGTTCGTTCGCTTTTTTTGCAGACAATGAAAATTTCAATAGAAATCTGTTCCTGCTATAAATGTGCTTATGTTCATAACATTCCTGTTTCAGCCATTGATTTAGCTTAGCCTGAGCCTTGGTGCTGCAGTGAACGGCACAAGTTCTCTCAGAACTCTGTAATGACATTTTCACAATCCGAACAGTTATACTACAACGGGTATTAAAAACTAACGAGGGAAAAAAAAACAAAGTAAACAGTAGTAATTTAACAAAGCACTGCGAAACACACTCCATCCGGCATCGGCTATTACAGGCACTTCTGCTAGATACCAGAAATTTCACCCATAACGATTTCTCCAGTGTTAGCTTCAGGAATAAGGTGGATACTTCCACTATTGTGTTAAGTTTTTGAATATCTACTATATCTAGTATTGCAGCTAGTTTCCAGAATTCTGAATCTTCCTGAGTTTAAACTCACTATATCCTGAGAATAGGGTGAATGCTTTTTTTTTGATGCCTGGGAGCTTCCTTTCATTGGTTATTGCAAACAACAAATCGTAATCTTTTCTATCTTAATAATTCCTTCTCTGTAGAGTCGACAATCAACCATTTTTATTAGTATGTAAGCCTCATGTGTCTTGAATTTCCTACACAGCAACCTTAACAATCATAAGTATCAAAGAGTCTTCTATCCTCAGGAGTTTTGCCGAAGTAAGTCATCAGTTACATGATTGACATGAAGTCTATAACAAATATTCTTGTTTTTTTCCCCCCCAGTGACCATGCCGTGTATAAACACAACACTTTTTCACAATTATCTGCAATACAAATACACCAGGGAGGGGTTTTTAATTGGCTGCTATCTAAGTATTAATAAGCATCAGCAGCGGGGGCAGGAATGTCTTATTAGTGGGTGCTTTGGGGTAGCTAAACTATCTAGAGCAGGCCACCTTCATGTGAACTGGATTCATGTGAACGAGACCAGCCTGTTCATTCAATTGTTATTAATCACAAAAGCCCTACTGAGACTAGAGTCTCATTTTCGAAGCATATTGACAACAAGGTAATAAAAACTCGTAAGGAAACCAACCGCAGAACAAGCAAATGATAATAAAAATTTGCAATCCAGTATAGTGAAACATATGTAAATTAAAATGAATTAAAAGCCCAAACCATGTAATATACAATACAGTAAAATAAAATAAAATAAAATAAATGGTAATTACAAAGAACTCATGCAAAATATTAAATCTACAACCCAAAAAATAAAACAGATAGCTTGTATGCCACTATCTAAGATCCCTGTAATCCAGCAGGGAATTAATAGCCAACTAGCAAGTTGTTAGTGAATACGCCAGGCAAAATCAATTGGAACTGGAAGAACAACAGAACTACAAAAAATTCATTTAAAACATATAATTGAATAAAAAAAAGTAATGGCATACATTAGAATCTTTCGATAAACACTAATGCTGGGAAAAAAATGTGACGATATAAATTGATTACATAAGGATTATCTGCCATCTATGAAAGTTCTGCCGATTTTCTTGCTTTAAAAATTATCATAAGGTGCTGATTCATCTCGTATTTAACCCTTAAATTGTTGGCTTATTCTCAGTCCTGCGTTTTACAGCCTTGTATTCAGTAACTTATATCAATTATTCAGTAACTACAGTCAAACTAATAGGTATATACACTAGAGAGGCACCGATGGCAGTTTTTCACGTTATGGTAAATGGGAAATGGCGCACTTATATAGCGCTTTTATCCAAAGCGTCTCATTCACCCATTCACACACACACTCATACACCAGTGGTAGCAGAGCTGCCAGGCAAGGCGCTAACTTGCCATCGGGGGCAACTTGGGGTTCAGTGTCTTGCCCAAGGACACTTCGGCATGTGGAGTCACGTGGGTCGGGAATCGAACCGCCAACCCTACGATTAGTGGACATCCCGCTCTACCGCCTGATCCACAGTCGTCCCATCGGCCCATCGGCCGACAGTTTAGAAACATCCGATGAGCAGGGCAGATTATATCCTGTCAATCAAAAGAGGGCGGGCCTGTACACTGTTGAAAGATTTAAATGAAGTTAAGTTGACAAAAAAAGCATATATTGCACAGAAAAATATATTTGTAGAGTACTATATTTCATATCCAGTTAATGTTAATATATAAAAATTACCAGTTTGATGTTCAGTGATAAAGTAGAAATGCTTTTTTTTTTTGTGGTGAGTGAATCTGAGACTAACAGGAGTTTTTTTTAGTTGTTTTTTTTTTTTTTTAGAATTCAGTCAATGTTAATATGAATTAATAACGTTCAATAAGTTAAGAAATCTTACTTTAATCTTCAGAATTGAGTTCATGTGTTAATGTTAATTAGAGTGATGTGTTTTCTGTTGATGAGACCAGTTACTGTGAAACGACTTGCTGAAATGGAGAGAATAAAAAAAGAAGGCATAAAAGGCAGAACTACCGGTATCGGTATCACTCTGAATAATTGGTTATCGGTATCGGCTGAGAAATTCAGTATCGGTGCATCACTAATATACACTATATGGCTAAATGATACGGGATGTACACTATATGGCCAAATGTTCATGCAAATCTTACCATCCCACCCATATGTGGGCCTTCACCAACCTGTTGCTACAATGCTAGAAGCACACAATTGTATAGAATGTATCTGTTTCCTGTAGCATTAAGATTTCCCTTCACTGGAACTAAGAGGATCAAACCTGTTCCAGCATGACAATACCCCTGTGCACAAAGAGAGCTCCATGAAGACATGGTTTGCTAAGATTAGTGTGGAAGAACTCGAGTGGCCTTCACAGAGAACTGACCTCAATCCTACTGAACACCTTTGTGTGGGATGAACTGGAACGCCGACTACTGATCATTTTAGTCATTAGTAACAGGGCAACAATATACTGTACCTAGTGTTGTGTGTTCTGTTTCATGGCAAAGTGTTCCGTGACTCCGTTTAGCATTTTGAATAAGATACCGACATGGTCACAACTGTAGCCAAACTAGTGAGCTAATAATTAATCGTTATGACGTGCATAATAAATGTACATAAAAGTCAAGTGGAAGAGTATGATCCATGAATAGCCACGGAATCTATTTTAACAGAATTTTCAAATAAATATACCTGGGGGGTGCTATGGCTTATTCCAGTGGTAGCTGCAGCACCCTCTAGTGCCACCATTACTCAATGACAGAGGATTAAGGATATTTCTGAGGTCCAATCATATACACAACTGGGATAAGATCATTATTTTTTTCAGAAAATTGATTTTCAGATATATCTGCATCATCGCTGCAACAGAAATAAACCATTCACTGCACCTACTTTTGATGTCACCATTTTTCTGTTGACTGGAAACTTTGGGTACTGAAAATTTTGTTTTTTGATTCAGTATTCTGGAAAACAAAAAACGGTGTTAACGAGTGGCACAGTGCACAGCAGGTAGCATTGCTGCCTCACAGTTCCATGGCCCCTGGCGTGATCCTGAGCTCAGGATCTCCCCATGTCCCTGTGGGTTTCCTCTGGGTTCTTCAGGTTTCCACCAACATCCCAAAAGCATGGTGCCCTGCAATGGACTGCAGTGTTCCATCTACAGTGTATTCCTGCTTTGTGGCCAGCATTCCAGGCCAATATATACCCTGACCAGGATAAAGTAATGATTAAAAGAATGAAACACAATGAAATCATTAATGCCGAAGCCTATTTTCTCTCCTACAGTGTTCTCTCTGTTTTCTGAAATAATTCAGAGTTCGGTTCACTTGCTTTCTACAGATTTACTCAGTGGTCTGAACTATGGCTTCCTAGTCAGCCAAATATCTTTAATTTCTTGAGGAAAAACAACCTGCATTTCACGCACTGTCTAAACATTCGTGTCTTGTAGTGCTGCCTATACTACTGATAAGCATTTTCTGACACGCCAGAGCAATTGCTTGCCAGTTCACAGAAGCCAGGGAGAAAGGTGTGAACACATCACACTTTGTAATGCACTAGAGCAATTAATTTTCTGGATTACTGATTTGGAATGCAGCACAGCCAAAAACGAGTTGAAAAGAGCATGTTTCTTCATCATCATCATCATCATCATCATCCTCATCATCATCTTCAGGCCGCTCTTTCCTAATTTCCCTTTAGGTGCAAATGATTTGTACTAGGAAAGTGTATAGCTGTTTATTGAGTAGTCGGCTAGCACTTTCTGTTTACCTGCAACTCAATGCTCATGGTTTTAAAGTGTGAAAAGGTTATGGAACAGTCTGTCGGCATTGAGAGGGCTGTTTGATGGAGAGTACTATAACTAATGAGAATGAGCAAAGAGGCAAGAGGGACTGACATTCCTCTCATCCCCAGCCAGGCCTCACTAAAGGTCAAGTGTTGAAAAATGGAGAGTGAAGCACAACCAAACCACGGCCTGAATATAGTACAAAAAAAGAAAGAAAAGAAAACAGGAAAAAAAAAAAAGGAGAAGAAAAAAAAAGCCCTTAACACTAAACTTTATTGTGAGAATATTTCATTTTCAAGCCAACGTTCAGTCAAAAGTAGTGTGGCTGTATGTGTCATATTTTCAAGTAGTGTATTTCAACTTCTTTTGACATATAATGACTTAAATAGTTCATTTTTTGGACTATTTCAGATTAAAGTGCTTTGTTTCGGTATTGTTTTGCCACGTTATGAATTAACATATCAGAAAAGAATCTGAGCAGCTCTTTGTAATACAGTAGAGAACAATGTCTCAGAAAAATCTGGCTTCAAAAACAGTTTTATTAACAGAGTCCTGAATCTGACTTAATTTATTATAAAATGTCCATCTCACTCCAAATGAACATGGTATACAGCTATCTGACTGTATATTTTGTCCGAATGGTTTACCATTTAAATTAGCCTATAGCTACCTTTTATATTATCAAGAAGACTATAGCTAATAACCATTATAATATATCTCACAAAGCATTAGCCTGTTTATTTTATTGTCAGTACAGACATAAAAGGTCATGAACATAAATTTGAGGTACAGTTGAGGTCATAAGTTTTTTAACTGCAAAAATGTTAATAATTAAACACCAATCACCCTGTTCACCCCCACGGCCCTTAATGTATCGTGTTGGCCACTTGAGGATCAGTGAATGTTTGCATCTTTTGTAATAGTCGTGTACGAGTCCCTCAGTTGTCCTCAGTGTGAAAAGATGGATCTCAACATCATATTGAGACTGTTGGAAAGGGGTCAAATATGCAGAAGATGCTGGAAAAGCAACGAATGTGCAGGGCCTGGAGGATTTTTCTGAAGAGCAGTGGGTAGTTTAACGGCTCAGGACAAACAAGGGACTCGTGAAGAACTCTCACAAAACATAAAAACAGTCATTGATCATCCAGGTAACAACACACAGTATTAAGAATCAAGCGTATGGAAACTTTTGAACTGGTTCATTTGTGTAAATTCAGTTATTATTTTGCCTTGTAGACTATATGTGAAATAGCTTATTCTGGGCAGTATTAAATAAAAACAAAACGCCATTTTTATAATCACTCATATTTTTAAATTATTAACATTATGCCGCTTCTGCAAGACATATGTAAACCTTTGCCATGACTGCAAAATGTTGCTGAGATCGTGTTATTACCCTCGCTGCATTTAAGACTCTGCTGCACTTATCTCATACGCTATATATTTTCCCGCTACTCATCTCAGCTCAATGTCAAAGTGCGATATTTATGACAAGGCATCAATTCAGATATTGCATGAATCAGCACTGAATCTGAGTCTCCGTGTCCTCAATTCAGCAGAGACACATCCTAACTCAGCCTCTATCTCTACGTGCATGTGTTTCAGGAGACGTGCTGCGATCAGGCCGTGTCTCTGGGCTCACAGTGAACGGAGGCTGGTCGGTCTGGAGCTCATGGACTCAATGCACTCGTGACTGCAGCTCTGGAGTGCGCAACCGCAAGCGAACCTGCACAAACCCTAAACCAAAATATGGAGGGACGACATGTTCTGGGCCTGCGCAGGAATACCAGGAGTGTAACACTACACCATGTCCAGGTGACAACCCACTCAGTCATTTTTTAATGCTTTTTTTTTTTTGCTTTATCGTGTGTTAAAATGTTTGTGTAAGTGACCTTTGTAAGGACACACATGCATAAGCACTGATTATGCAGTGCGTTAGCATTGAAAAAACGCTTGAATAAGCATTAATAACACATTCCAAGAAAAACACAGCTTTACTGTAAGGGCATCAAATTAATTCCTGAGACTAATCATGGCCTTTAAATAAGTGCCTTATAAGATCTGCATCACTGGGGAATGATGCTTTATAACAATATGTAATATGTCATTAATGGAGTTAATGTTAGGTCTAGTTGCGCAATATGTCTTCTGCATTTGTGTGTCAGTTGAGAAGACCAAATTTTGACTGTGGAAACATTTCATTCAATTGGATTCCGTTAGCAGACACTTTAATCTTAAGCGACTCACAAATGAGGAAATACAAGCAAATACAAATCGGGGGACATCCTAGACAGTGTTCCAACCCGTTGCAGGGCACAATCGAACACACATTCACATGCTGTGGATGATTTAGAGATGCCAGTCAGCCTACATGTCTTTAGACTGGGGGAGGAAACCGGAGTACCTGGAGGAAACCCCCGAAGAATGGGGAGAACATGCAAACCTGCGCGCACAGGACGGAGGTGGGATTCGAACCTCCAACCCAAGAGGCATGCCAACCACTAAGCCACAATACCTGATCAAAAAATCAGATGAGAATGTCCAGACTGGTTTGAGCTGTCAGGATGGAAAAATAGTTAAATAGCCACTCTTTACAACCATAGTGAGCAGAAAAGTATAACAGAACACACAACATGTCAATCCTTGATGTAGGTGGGCTGCAGCAGCAGGAGACCGTATTGGGTTCCACTACTGTCAGGCAACAGGAGTCTGAGGCTTCAGTAAGCACAGACTCACTCAGTTGAAGATTGGAAATAGACCAGTTGATGTTTTTCCGATCTTCAGCTGTCTCTTTGTGGTGACTCTGTTCCCCCTGTAGCCTGAAATAATTGTATGAATTTGCAGGTGTACCGGTGTTCCTAATAAAGTGGTTGGTGGGTGTATGTGTGAAAATGCCCACAGTCAAGTAATGCACTTCACACATGCTTTAACATGTTTTCACATATAGTTCTTTTGAAATGAACCATCCCCAGTCCTGTTAAAGTGGCCCTGAAAGGGGACTAGCATCAAAAGACCTAAGTGCTTTTGGTGTTCACAATACATGTGCACTCTCTTTCTGGACGTTTTTCTGTTGATGAGCTCTCAGACCACTTGTTGTTCACAGCACAATTTCTTTAGAATTTCAGAGTCCATCTGTGTAACGCTGAGTTATGGATAACGTGTTTCAAAATGGTTGCTTTACATGACGCTATACTTTAGCTGTGGGGGGGGGGGAAACAAGCCAAAACAATTGAAGTAAAAAGCAGAATTTTTTTTTTTGTAACACAGCAAGGAGTGAAATTGCTGTTGCAGAAGCATGAAACTCGGCATGCTTCATGCCAAATGCCTAGTGGTGACTCTCATGGGGTTTGGCCTAAATAAAATATATGCATGAACCATGTAATACATCGGTAATATACAAGAAATATTGTGTACATTATTCATATGAATGGTGCCTAAATATGTAAGCTCAATTGCGTAACCTCTAGTGACACAGCGCCTCTATTTGCAATTAGCTTATGTGTCTTGTGGGACCACGCAACCCCATGGTAGCCATTAGAATGTTTTATGGTGTAGTTTTATTTGTTATGTGACCGAAAACCGCAGCAACTTGTGGATATTAAAACTCAATTATTTTAGCCAAAAAGGGGCCACTTCGCCTTCACAAGACACAAATCAAGTGGACCACGAAATAAACCATGATCGAACCATGCTCAGGGCACCTCAGAGCTGGTCCGAGTAAGGTTCTCTTGTGGCTCATTTTATAGGACTCTGAGTCATTTGTGGTGTTTACCTACAGAATGCACAAAAATGCTAAGTCATCAACCTGAGATGACTTGGATCGTAAAAACAGACCATGTGTAGAAACACTTCTAGGCCGCTCTCAAAAGATTCAAGATCTCTACATATCCCCTACGTACCTGAAACTGTAAAAGTGTGAAATTGTTTTTCGCGGTTGAAGCTGGTGTGAGGCAGATTATGTATGTAAAGCGCTTGGGCACAGGGATTATATTCTCCCGTGATATGTAGCGACATTTCATAATCAAGAAGATAGAGCCAGATTGTCAAATTGCTTTATATGTTTTAAAAGTACCAGTTATTTTGCATAAAAAATGTTTCCTTGTGAGCTTTTTTTTTCAATTCCAGGGCTTTCTTGACCTTTGTCATCAAGTGGGTGTGCTGGTACGACCGAGTATGCCTTGGCATATGAATCCACCAAAATTCAAAGACGGAAGGGATTTCGGCGAGATAGTTGTTTGCTTTCACAAGATGTTTGACATAAATGTCACTTCAAACAGCAGAACAATATAGTGTATTTGTCTATATTTTCATTAGAATTCAATATAATTGGTAACGCAATATTTTAAGCAATAACCCTAGCTAACACAAGCTATATAATATGTTATATTACGAGATACTACATATGTGATAAATGCTTTTCAAATCAAACTTTCAACAACTCACAAGTGTCAATATAAAGTTTATCATAGTAAATAGCACTTTCACATTCAACATTCAGGGCATTTTCACACCTGGCTCCTTGGTTCGGTTCATTTAGACATACATGAAAACAGCAATCACGCTTGGATCCGCATCAAATTAAGCACTGAGGTGGTCTCGGCCCGAATTCAAATGAACTCTGGAGGGGTTCTCTTGTGGTGAGAAAGCAATCCGAACCAAAAGACCAATGAACCAACTTGTATATATGCAATATGGGAACTGCTAATGGCTCGCAGCATGAATTGTACTTTAACTTGTACCAGAGACATTTGAAATTTGGTTTGACGAACGTATTTCTGAACGCCTTTCAAAAACGCATTAAAAACACCGCGGTTTTCAAGGTGTTTACTGAACGTCTCAAGGAGATGGGCTTTGATAGCGCCATTGAACATGTAAATTAGATAAATTATAATAACTGCAGCTAAAAAAGAACGCCACGATAAGCTCACGGAGCTGTTGTCTATCCATCTTGATGGATGACCGTTATGCGCGGAACACCGAACATAAACAGATGCGTTCTGACCAGTGAGAGGACGTTTTACTCACACGTGACTTGCAACACATTTTGGTACACTTTGAAATATTTCCTTGTGAACGTGAACCAAGCCAAGGAGAAAATACAACACTGTAACAATTTAAGTACCCATTTCGGAACCAAGCACAGATCTACAGGTCTGAAAATGCCCTCAGGTTCATGAATGAAAAGGAGTGTGTCTCTAGTTGTAGTAGGGCTATAAGTTACTCATGGAGTGTTGTAATTATAGGTCCAGACTGCACTGTATAGCATGAATATTGTATTATGTAGTATTTTGTAGTATTTCTAGGTTAAAAGCACTAACGCAACACGTGCAGTGAAAAGAACAAAGGAGCAGAGAAAATGTGATAATTGTGTAAAACACTATGCTGATTAAAATGGGAGTGTGCTCCATGCAGTGCTGATGTGATACTGAAGCAGTACATTTACCGCGTCTGGTGTAACATGGTTTTTAGTAGTTGACTCACCCTATGAACATCGGTTCTGCAGTCTTGTTCCTAGACAAGTTGCCTGTTAATTGCTCTAAAAGTATTTTACTTTGTTTGAAGATTAGCAGTTTGGAGCGTATAGAAATACAAAAGATATGTGACAGAATTATTCCGCGTTACTACATCAACCTATGATACAGATTTTACATTACATTACATTACAGCGTTTGGAAGACGCCCTTATCCAGACCGACTTACAGTGATCTCAATTCATACACGCTGAGCATTGCTCAAGGGACCAACAGTGGCAGCTTGGCAGTGCCGGGATTTGTACTCACAAGTCCAACGTCTTATCCGCTGAGCTACCACTCACCATTTTACATGGCAACCAGCAGTAAATCTGTTGTTTTGGGGGTTTTTTTTCACAAGGACAATGTGTAGGCATCTGACTGACCTGAGGATGTGTGGATGCAGGGTTAGCAGTGTACTGATGGCCTTTCCTGAACAATGTGAAAATGAGTGAGATAAAATGAAATAAAAAATAAAAGATGACATACATGAATACTTTTTTTTTTTTTTTTTAAATAATTATGTGCATACTGTAGTCATTTTCTTCTTTCCTTTTATGTTTTTACAAAATTATTTGCGTCATTTTGAGTTTGGGAGCACGTATTTTAAGCGTGTAGTAATGACACATGCATAAGCGGTGAGCGGATGATCTACAGAACGATGCAGTGCAGCGCCAGAAATCCACGAATATACATTATTCGGTGCTCATGAAGACTTGTTTTCTCTTCTATGGATGAGTGTTTACTTTATAAATCTGACTTAAGGTGCATATGCAGAATATTCTTCCGCATTATATTATAAACATGTATTTTAATGCTTATTCATGTCTTTATCAACACAGGCTTCACAAAAAGTGCTACTGAAATCAGTGTAGAATATAATCGCCAAAGGTGCTAATGTGCGATTCACAGGGAACAGATGTAAAAAACAGATGCACTAATGCACAATAACGCATGCACACACGCACAGACTAACTCTCCACTGACTGTAGTGCTCTTCGCTGAAGTGATTATGTGACCATGTCTCATTTTATACTAACGTCCCTAAGGGAATCGCTACATGTTAGAGGGTTGTTGAGCAGTGATTAATGAGGAAGGGAACAAAAGGAAACAAAGGCACTTGGATTTGTTCATAAGTATAAAAGTACAAAACAAACGCCTCTGTTAAGAGGTGGAAAAACTCTGATTTGTTGCTGGAAATAGAGAAACGTCCCCACAGCACAGTGTACGTAATCACATCTCAGTCTAATTACACTGGCTGCTAGCTCTCGTTGTATTACAGGAGGAGTCAGCCTAATTAAATGAGCGCTTGTCCCCACATTAAACGGAAGCATGTTGTCTAAATGGAAATTCACTCCTTAAGCAGGGGGAAAATACAGGGAGAGTAGACAATTAGGAATTTTCCTTGTCTGTAATCATTATTAATGCCAAACACCAACATTTGTAATTCACTTAAAAGACATCATCCATCATCATCTGTTACGGAGATGCAGAAACAATGGCGTGTAACGTCTTAATTTCATCTCTACATTTGCTATGTGAAGCCTCCGACTAGACGTGATTTAAAAGAACAGATTGTTCAAATATGAAACGTAAACAACGTTCCCATTGTCACAAATCATTTAGCGTGGTGCAAGCGACCTCCTAAATCATAATACACTTGTCACAAAGTGCCTTGTCGAGTTGATAATATCTAAAGCAGACTTGCTTCTGTGGTTTCTGTATAACAGTGTTATCTATAAAATAATAGTGAAAAAAAAACGTTTTCTAGTTAGAGGCATGAGGTCACTAAAGTTTGAGGACAGAATTGTATGTTAGAAATGGATGGGATGATAATGTTGCTCCACTTGTTAAATACAGACTTATGGTACCCTCTAAAATCATTGACACCCTTCATGAAATTAAGCAAAAATGAATATAGAAAAAGAATAAGACTCAGTAAATAATATTTTAGAGTCTAGTAGGTCAGTACGGAGAATTCGTTGGTATTGTTTGCTGCCATGCACCGAATTGAAAGTGTCCTGAATGGGCTGACTTATTCTGAGCGGGAGATTTATAGCACTTCTGTGCATTGTGCAGTGTTGGCCTGCAGAATTATGCCAGGGCGAACTATGCAACTGAGCAGGTTATTTAACTGGAAAGAAAATGGAAATTTCAACTGTAGTGATGACAGACAGGGACATTTAAAGAGTAGCCTGCTGCCTCAAACGGTTCTGCCTGGTTCAGACGGAAACAGGTTACAATCCTGTGCCTCGTAGACCTGTGCACCTAAGACCCGTTCAGGACTAGCAATAGTTAGCACTGTGTGATTTTACCAGACTTCACCGAGGCAACTTTTCATCTGTATCCTCCACCATCTACTGCTATGTCTCTTGCTTAGCCTACTGCCTGTAGGATTTCTAGATCAGTTTTATTTGCAGTTATGAGTATTATTTCATAAAGGCTCATTAAGGGGAAACTGTGCCTTCTGTCAGGGTAACAATCCACAGTCGTGGCCATAGCATCATGGCTTTTTATGGTCGTCTCAGCTCCTTTATGTATATAGATTTAAATGCAACACATCAAGTCAAGTGGCTTTATTGTCATTTCAACCATATACAGCTGGTACAGTTACATAGTGAACCGAAACAGTGTTCCTCCAGAACCGTGGGCTACATAAAACAACACACTATCTACATTAGATGACACAGAGCTAAATAAGACCTACTCATTTTGTACATAAAGCGCATGTGCAAATGTCTGCAAACAGCACAAAACAAGACAGAACAGAAAGTACTAAAACAGGACAGTGGGCACAGAAAGTGAAGCGCGGATCAGCACTCAGTTCTAGTGTGGAAGTGTCGGATATAAGAGGTATTGCAAAAGAATAATAATATAATAAAAATTCTGTGAATGTAAACACAACATACTATGACATAGTATTCAGCGGATAAGCGTATACTCGTAATATATGTTATACTATATATGGACACAGCATTTATTGTGGTAGCAGCCAGGTATAAGTGTATAATAGTGACAAGAAATTAAATATTATATTTTTTAGAAATACAATGTTCAGTTGGTGTTCTGTGTGTGTGTGTGTGTGTGTGTTTGTTGTCAGTCTGATCTCTGAGTATTGAGGAGTCTGATGGCTTGGGGGAAGAAACTGTTACACAGTCTGGCCATGAGGGCCCAAATGCTTCGGTACATTTTTCCAGATGGCAGTAGGGTGAAGAGTTTGTGTGAGTGGTGTGTGGGGTCATCCACAATGCTGGTGGCTTTGCAGCGTGTGGTGTAAATCTCTGTGATGATGGAAGAGAGGCCCTGTGATCTTTTCTGTCCTCTCTATCTGCTGCGATACGGTGCAATTTCCAAACCAGGCAGTGATGCAGCTGCTCAGGATGCACTCAATAGTTCCCCTGTAGGGGTGGGAAATGGGCTTTTTTTAGACTTCTCAGAAAGAAGAGGTGCTCCTGGGCTTTCTTGGTTATGGAGCGGGTGTTGAGGGACCAAGTGAGGTTCTCCGCCAGGTAAACACTAAGGAATTTGGTGCTCTTGACGATCTCCACGGAGGAGCCATCGATGTTCAACAAAGAGTGAACGCATGGCTGCATGCGCCGTGTGTCACTGCTGTCCAAGTGGCTGTGGATTTTCTGGGCACGCTTTGCCTCTCTGATGGCCTGTGACAGTTTGGCCCTTGCTATTCTTAGGACCGCTTTGTCACCGGCAGAGTCTCGGGTCCTCGGCAGCACACGCACCTCCGCAGTCATCCAGGGCTTCTGGTTGGAGCGAGTAGTGATGGTCTTCAATACACTTGCTCAGCTGTCAGCCTGTACAACTTGTTTTACTAGTTTGAAAGCATTCTGCAAAAAGTTTTGTATAAACCTTTTTAGACACAATTCAACATTACAATAGTGTATCTACACCCATTTTTTTTTTCCAGACTGAGTATGAGTACATTTTTTGGGACTCATCACTGCCAATACCAGTAGTGATATAAAAATGAGTAATGTACTGTACTTAGTATTAACCAGTCAAGGATGTCATGGAACATTACTGCATATTTAGCTCTGTTTATGTTTCCCCTGTTTAAACAGAGTTTATAATGTTAGCTGGTTGGTTTTAAATGCAGTGCATTTATCTCGCTACATCAATTACGTCGGATCAAGTAGGATTGCAGTGGACAGTGGGTTTTTATGCACTTTTTGTTGTAGATCATCCACCTCTGAGATGCCTTTTTGCTCACCACAAAGAGTTATGTAAAGAGTTATCTGAGTTACTGTAAGCTTCCTGCCGGCTCAAACCAGTTTGTCCACTCTCCTCTCTCTCAACAATGAGGCATGTCCACCTACAGAACTGCTGCTCATTGGATGTTTTTTGTTTTCTGCTCTATTCTGTATAACCTCTAGAGACTTCTGTGTGAAATTCCCAGAAGGTCAGCAGTTTCTGAAATACTCAAACCAGCCTGTCTGTCACCAACAACCATGCCGCAGTTAAAGTCACTGATATGACATTTTTTCCCATTCTGATGTTTGATGGGAACATTGACTGAAGCTCTTGATCTGTACCTGCATGATTTTATGCATCGCACTGCTGCCAATCAATTGGTTGTTTGGATAATTACATGAATGAGCAGGGGTGCAGGTGTTCCTATTAAAGTGGTCAGCGAGTGATTATCTAGCGTTGCTAGCTGACTCATATTGTTGGGTTTTTAATGTGCTGAGATGAAACAGGATGACCGTTCCATCTTTGCACAGACTTAATTAGACCTCAGACAGTGTGAATGCTTGGGGAATCTTTGGCTTTCATCTCCCTCTGCTCTTTTAGAAAGAATAGAGAGGTGCTGCTGATTTGTTTGCCTTATTAATTATAGTAGAGGTGAAGGGGTAGTTTGAGCAGTTTGAGAACCAAATCGGTTTTGCTTGTTCAGGATCTGGTTGAATAATACACACACTGTAAAAGCCAATTAGCCAAGTTTACTCGAGCGGTTTCGGGAACATGATTGCCTTGACATGACTCGGATTGGTCTGAATCATGCATGCTCCGTTTATAAAGTAATTCAATTTTACACTGTCGAGTCACAAGTTCCTGTTTAGGCTTCACTTATAAAATGTGGCTCTCAGAAAATAATCACGTATTTTAGGCACTTTGGACATGCCATGCTACCTTTCTCTTTTTCTTCTCTCTTTGTCTGCTTCTTCACTGTCTGTCTCTTTTTACCTCCCTCTCTATCATCTTTAATGCTCTCACTAATTTTGTGCCGCATACCTAGTCTTTCTTTATCCCGTTCCCTCGGTTGAATTCCCTTCATCTCTTCTCCTCCATCGTCTGTCTCTATCATTCTAAATTTCTATCTTCTGCTCTCAGTTTCAATTTCAGCATCTGTCAGGTTCATATATGGAAATATAGAGAGCAGCTCTAAGTGGGCATGTCTTGATGTCCACTCATCAGAATGTATGCATGCCTTTGAGTCCATATATAGGCTTGAAGACACACCCACCTGTCCCATGCAAAAGTGCACCCACCTAGGTGTGATGTGGCCATATCTTCTGATTCTAGTAAATATTCTTACTGCTACGTTCTGGACTAACTGGAGCTTGTTTATGCATCTACTGGAACATCCAGACAGTAAGGCATTACAATAATCCAACCTAGAGGTAAAAAAAGCATGAACTAGTTCTTCTGCATCATGCAGTGACGTTATATTTCTTATCTTAACAATATTTCTGAGATGAATGAAGTCTGTCCTGGTAATGTTATCTACATGAGCTTCAAATGAAATACACATCTGCCTTTGCGGAAACATACAACTGTGTGTCATCAGCATAACAGTGGAAGCCAATACCATGTTTATGAATAATTTTACCCAGAGGTAGCATCTATAAATAGAAGAAAGCAGTCAGTCTAAAACAGAACCTTGCGGAACAACAAACGTTACCTTAGTATGTGTAAAGAAGTCACCATCTATAAACTGATAGCAATCAGTCAAATAAGACCTGAGCCAGGAGAGGACCGTTCCCTCAACTCCAACAAGATTTTCTAGTCTATCAAAGAGAATAGTATGATCAGTGGTGTCGAAAGCTGCACTAAGGTCAAGCAACACAAGCAAGGAGACACAACCCCGATCTGAGGTCAGTAGTAGGTCGTTTACCACTTTAACCAGTGCTGTTTCTATGCTATGATGAGAACTAAATACAGACTGATACATTTCAGGAATGTTATTCCTATGTTGGTATGAGCAAAACTCATGCTGGGCTACAACTATTTCTAGGATCTTGGAGATAAAGGGGAGATTTGATAATGGTCTGTAGTTGGACAGCTGACAAGAGTCGAGGTCAGGTTTTTCAATTAGGGGGTTTGATAACTGCTGGTTTAAAAGATTTAGGTGCATAGCCAGTGCTAAGGGAAGAATTGATCATTTTTTTTAGAAGAGGTTCAATTGCTTCTGGTATTATCTGTTTGAAGAAACATGTGGTTAAAGGATCTAGTACAAGTTGGTGATTTTCATGAGGAAATTCTCAAGGTCTCTTGAGTAAAACATTCTAATTGCTGATCTGATATAGTTATATTGTTATCTACAGTGTTAGTCACCATTTTGTCTGGCTTTAAATTTATAGTCTGAATTTTTTTACCTGATATTTTCAATTTTGTCATTATTATTATTATTATTATTATTATTTTTTGAAAGAACGCTACTACATATTGATGGTTTGAATGCTTCTGTGGTGCTCTTATTCCTAGTTAATTTTGCTACAGTATTAAATAAGTATCTAGGATTATTTTTTATGATCTTCTATTAGGATGGAGTGATACATTGATCTAACAGCACTAAGAGATTTTCTATAGTACAGGAGGCTCTCCTTCCATTCTGTTTGAAATGCTACCAATTTTGTTTGGTAAAACAAACTTCTTTGGTAGCCAGTCTCGCTAATATATATTTTTTTTTTTTAGAGTATGGAGGCGCACCTCTAATGCTGTAATCTTCTCCATCAGAGAGCTAAATAATATCCACTTATCACAAATAAACCTACTACTAATGACAGAGGAAGAATGACTAAACATCCTGCACTCAAGACGCTGAACTAGCTGAATCTTTGCCATATTGAGTGTTTAACAAACATTAGTCAAAGATTTGTTGATATTATTTTGGACAGATCTGATGTGGATGGCCTCTGTGTGCTGTCCTTAGACAAAAAAAAAAACAAAAGCATTCTTTGAGAAAATGAAAATGCAGCAGAAGGGGACAAATCCACCTACCACATTCAAGGACATACCCGTTTGTCCCACTCAAAGACATGCTCAAGGACATACCCGTCTGTCAAACTCAAAGGCACATCCACGTCAAGGACATGGCTACCAACCACAGTGAAGTATATGCCCACCTGTCCCACTCAAAAGTATGCTCACCTATGTCACTTTGTCTGTCCCACTTAAAGGCATGCCCATTTCCCACAATCCAGGACACACCCACTTGTCCCACTCAAAGGCACAGCCACCTACCACATTCAAGGACATTCCCACCTGCCCCAATCAAAGACACACTTAAGGACATGGCCACCTTTCCCACTATGAGGAATATCCAACCACCACACTCAGACATGGTCACCTACCACACTCAAGGACACATGCACTTGTCCCACTCAAGGACACACTCACTTGTCCCACTCACAGGCACAGCCACCTGCCATACTCAAGAGAACTTGCATCTTACCCACTTGAATGCACAACCATCTTCCATATGCAAGCATATGCTCACTTGTATACTCCAATAAACACCCACCTACCACACTCAGAGACACACACCCCTGTTCTCCTAAAAGACATCCTGTGTTCTGTGTTCTCCAGATTCTCATTTTGCATGATTGACAAGACCATTATAATCACAGCAATGTATTATTCACTGAGTAAAGCTTTCACTTGAGACGTGTATTTGAATAATTTATTACAGACATTAAATGTAGCTTAGTGAAAGAGAATTTTCCTTTATTTCTCAAGCCATCTCTCTCTCTCTCTCTCTCTCACTCTCTCTCTCTCCCCCCATGTTCAGTGGATGGAAGCTGGTCATGTTGGTCTTCTTGGTCCAGATGTTCAGCCACATGTGGTGGGGGTCATTACATCCGCACTCGTTCGTGCAGTAACCCACCGCCTGCTTACGGAGGAGACATCTGCCTTGGCTTACACACTGAGGAGGCCCTGTGTAACACACAGGCCTGTCCAGGTATACAAACACACACACACACACATACACACACACACACACACACACACACTATTTCACCTACACACATAATCCCACGCTCTAATTTAAATATGCGTACTCAAAGCTACTATTTACAGACACATTTACTGTGTATATGCCTAAACACTCACATAACGCCCACATGCAGATGCACACTTACTAACTCACATATGTACATGTCTACACACACACAGAAAGTCCACTGTTCCTACTATATGTATTTATTTATTTATTTATTTAAAAACTAAAGCAAAATGTGTTATTATTCAGGAATGTCTTGACTAAAACTGAGACAAATCTTTTTTTCTTTTTTTTAAATGTGTGTAGGCCACTATAGGTAAGACTATTTGCTTGAATAGGCCAAGTAAGGAATAACAAATGATGGTCTGTGCTGTATTATATTATTATTATTATTGTTATTATTATTATTATTATTGTTTTTATATTTCCAAGGTGTTATTCCACTTATACCACAGGAATCTGCCAAAAATTCTTTAAAAAAAAAAAAAACCTTATTAAAGGATAGCACATTTTAATCATTCATGTTATGGAACATCTGTGAGAGAAGTTAGTTCCTGTTATCACTTACAGTGCTGTTAAAAAGTATTTCTTCTGTTTTTGTGTATATCTCATACTGAATAGTTTTAGATCTATCCATCCATCCATCCATCCATCCATCCATCTTCTGTAGCACTTATCCTTCCTTCAGGGTCACGGGGAAACCTGGAGCCTATCCCAGGGAGCATGGGGCACAAGGCGGGGTACACCCTGGACAGGGTGCCAATCCATTACAGGGCTAGTTTTAGATCTTCAAACGAAATGCAAAATAAAAACAAAGGCAACCTGAGTAAACACACAATACAGTTTTGGGGTTTTTTATATATATATAATTGCCCCCTTAAACATAAAATCTGGTTGTGCCATCTTTAGCAGCAATAACTGCAACCAGATGCTTCCAATAACTGGAGATCAGTCTTTCACAGCACTGTGGTGGAATTTTGGCCCACTCTTCTCTGCAGAACTGCTTTAGTTCAGCCACACTGGAGGGTTTTTGAGCATAAACTGCCCGTTTAAGGTCCTACCAAAGCATCTCATTTGTTCCCAGTCAGTTTTCACTAGGCCACCAAAAACATTCATTTTAGTTTCCTTGAGCCATTCAGAGGTGGATTTACTCCTATGCTTTGGATCATTGTCTTGCTGCATAATCCAGTTGCTCTTGAGTTTCAACTTACAGACTGAAGACTGGACATTCGCCTTTAGGATTTTCTGGTAGAGTGCAGAATTCATGTTTCTCTCAACCATTGCAAGTTGCCCAGGCCCTAAAGCAGCAAAGCATCCCCACACCATCGCACTTCCACCACCATGTTTGACCGTAGGTTCTTTTTGTGAAATTCTGTTTGGTTCATGCCAGATGTAATGAGACCCCTGACTTCCAAACATTTCCACTTTTGACTCATCATTACACAGAACATTCTCCCAAAAATCTGAGGATCATCAATGTGTGTTTGGGCAAAATTCAGAGGAGTCTTAATGTTCTTCTGGGTTAGCAGTGGTTTTTGCCTCACCGTACTTCCATGGACGCCATTTTTGCCCAGTGTCTTTCTGATAGTTGAGAGCTATGAACAATGACCTTTATTGATGCAAGACAGGCCTGTAGTTCCTTCACTGTTGTCCTTGACTTCATGGATGAGTCGTCACTGTGCTCTTGGTGGAATTCTGGAAAGTCGGCCACTTCTGGGAAGGCTCACTACTGTGCTGTGCTTTTTTCTATTTGGAGATAATGGTGCTCACTGTGGTTCTTTGGAGTCCCATTGAAATGGCTTTGTAACCCTTCCCAAACTACTGCATTTCAAATCACCTTCTTCCTCATCATTTCTGGAATTTCTTTCAATTCTGGTATAGTATGTTACTGGATAAGACATTTTAACCAACTCCATGCTGTTGAAAAAGTTCTATGTAAGTGTTGATGTGATTGAACAGGGTTTGCAGTAATCAGGCCTGGTTGGGTCTAGACCAGCTGAACTCCATTATGAATGCAGTTTCACAGATTCGGGGAATTAGTAACTATGCGGGCAAATACATTTTCACACAGGCCCAGTTGGTATTGGATAACTTTTTTACTTCAATAAATTACATTTTGCATTTAAAAACTGTTTTATTTTTTTTTTGTATTTACTCAGGTTACCTTTGTTTTATCTTAGATTTTGTTTTGATTTATGAAATAATTTAGTGTGAGATGCATCAGCAAATCAGCAAATACTTTTTCACAGCACTGGAAGTTACAGCAGCTATAAATGGTCTTTACTTCCTCAGCCTCTTTCTTTTTTTTTTCTTTTCTTTTTTTTTTCTTTTTTTTTAAAATCTTTTTACTGAAACACCAAAAATTACAAAATAACTCTTTTAGCAAGTCAGTTACTGTATATGTACTTTGTTCACATGAGAGGTAATTTTAAAACATTTCATTAGAGACAGATTTATTTCAGCTTTCTGAAATTACTTTTAGAAGCTTCTTATTCTTCTTATTCTTATTGGTCAAATGTGGAGTGCACCTGTGACTGTATTTACAGCCAGTGCCTTTTTGCCATTTGATACAATGGGAAAATCTTGGTGTAGACCTCAGAAAAATTGAAGTGCAGTTCCACCTTAGGAGCAATTTCCAAATAACCGAAGGTACCACAAACATCTGTACAAACAATTGCATGCAAATCTAAAAAATCTTGGGACCACACCGACTGTATCATTCAGGAAGGAGGCACAAATGAAGTCACAGGGATGAACGAAACAGGGTTATTATAGTTTTTAAAAATATTATAGTTTTTATTTTTATTTCGTTTCATTCAAAGTGAATAGTTCCCAAATTGGGCTCTGTCTTGCCATACCTATAAATTTCACCATTAGCACGCTGCTACTAAATCGCTGCTGTGCCAAGGAGTTCTAATACATTACTCTGCCAACTACTGGTCATTTATGATTTGGCAATATTGATGGATCGACTCCGTTTAACCTCTGTTCTTAAGTCGGACCACCCGACATTTAAAATACGATAATAAACGTTTTATTCTTTGAAATTCTATTTAGTTTTCGTTCGTGTTGCACGTGGACATTATAGTTGCAGTTTAGTTTTCGTTTAGGGAAGAAATCGCAGGCATCAGGTACCAAAGTATGAGTATGTACATCCATCATTAAGAGAGTCATACAGTATATTGCCATTCCCTGAAAGGCTGTCACACAAGGAAGAGGCCTGGGGTAAGGCTTTTAATCTGAAGAACACAATCCAAACTGTGAAACATGAGGGTGGCAGAATCATGTTGTGGGGGTGTTTTGCTGGAAAAGGGACTGGTGCACTTCAGAGAATAGATGGCATCATGAGGAAGGAGAATTATCTAGAAATACTGAAGCAAAACCTCAAGGCATCAGCCAGAAAGTTAAAAACTTGGTTGCAACTGGGTCTTCCAGCAGAACATTGATCCTAAGCATATCTTCAAAGTTATGACAAAACGGCTGAAAGACAACAAAGTGAAAATATTGGAGTGGCCTTCACAAAGCCCCGACCTGAATCCCACAGAAAAAACCTGACTGAGTTACACCAGTTTTGTCAGGAGGAATGAGAAAAAATTCTGGCAAAGGAGTGTACTGTGAAAAGCAATGCAGTTCAAGCAATTAAAATGCAATGCCACCAAATACCAACAAAGTGTATGTATTGCTGCCAGGGCATGAATAAGCATACCTGGCATGCATGGTCTTGCATCCTTTCCAGGTGTTCCTGCCTTAATTGCATTTGAATCAGATGGTAAATAGAGTATAAATCCCAGTGTCAGAGGTAAACGATGCATGATAAATGCATTCCTCCAAGCTGTTAGAGATCACACCAAATTTCTGACATGTTAGAAAATTTCATTAGACATCGTGTAATGTGAGCAGTGTCTTGATTGGACATACACATCAGAAGTCCAGCTAGCGATGTCAGTTTAAGTCTATCTGTTACTATGCTACCGTCAGCATTGTGTGGTTGCTTGGTAACCACTTGCTGTAGGCTGCGTGCAGTGACTAACCACCTTGTAATACGACTGCGTTGTAAAGTAATGAAGGCTGCAATAACTGAGCAGTGAGCAGCAATAATTGAGCAGGTCCTTTTCTTTTGAAGTTTCAACTCACAAAACTGTGCAGACTGAGCGTTGACAGCTTGTTAACATTTTCAAAAGTGAGGTGAACTGATGCATCACTGGCATTTAACTTCAGACTCAACTGAGCATGAGATATCATTAGGTTTGCCACCTTCAGTGCTGAAAAACTAAGGGACATCCCAATCCACCTCCGCCCCACAAATGGAATTTTTTTATTATTATTATTGCTGCGTTTAAACCGACTAAAAATAATAATGTTTTTAAATTAATTTATATGTATGAAGGTTAATATATAGGATAAACTGATGGGGTTGTCTGTTCAGATGTTTTACATTCTTAATTGTCATATTTATAGAGGAAAACAGATACAAGAAGTATATGTTATAATCTTAACTTTTAGTCTAAAATCTAAAAAAAATATACCACACTCATGGAGGCATTCACATACAAGAATCGCATGCCTGTACATGCTCTTTCACTGAAAAAGGAGGAAAATCGATATCTCAATATGAAAGCAAATGATAGACTTAAGCATGAATACACCCAGTACCACAGGAAAAGAGAGATAACAAAAAAAAAAAAGCAGCTAAATGGTGAGATATGTCCTCATATATACAGTGGCTGAGATGGGTGCATCTCTGGTATTCAAATGTCAGTTTGTCCATTAGCCAAGGCCTGAGTGAAAGTCTGGCATGACCTTTTTGTGGCTCCACCTGTCACACCATTCATTACGATCACACAGTGAGCGAGGGAAGTGAATACTAATGACATGTGAACAACGGGAGAGCTGACAGCAAGCTTTCATTATGCACAAGTACATTCAAGAAATGATCTCTGTGAAGCTTAGATTCATAAAGTTTTGTCTATGCTTAGAGTTCTTTGTGATTGCTTTGTAAGCATTTTTAGAAACTCTAATAGAGTTTCCATCTTAAGCTTGATAATTAATTACTTGAGATAAACATGTAGCATGAAATGTATCCTATTAGCGCTGAATTTATTTGTTCCTAATTCCATCTCCGATCTAGTATAACACTAGGGAAGAAGGTAGCAAAAAATGAATCGATTAAAATGAATTTGATTAAAAAAAAAAAAAAAAAAAAATGCGTGTGCAGTAAAAATCGAGCTCATGAAATGCTAGAGGATTAAAAAGACAATTGATAAACAGTCATTTGATTCGATAAGTTCAAGAATGATTCAATTAAAAGGTTTGTTCAAATATGGGCCGTGTTCAACGTTTGCCAGCATATTATTTCTTTCATTACCATTCACATGCGAGGTGGCCACACATAAGGGTCGAAGTAATAAGTATTCCATTATAAAAGAAAATAAATGCAATTAAAAAAGCATGAGATTTAAAACTGTCATTACATTAAAATTGCAATGGTAATCATTCATTGATTCATTCATTCTTCTTCTTCTTCTTCTTCTTCTTCTTATTATTATTATTATTATTTAAGCAAGCATTTCGATCTGCCTTATTCATAGTGTAGGATGGGTATTTTTCCTCATTTTTGCACATCATTCATTATTTAGTACATAAACAAAATGTTACTTCCATCTTGCTTTAGTTACTTCTGATTTATTGGGCAGTTTGCATCATAGGTAGTTCTCAGTCAGCAATGATAACCACACAGACATAATTGGCCTAGTATACAGTGGATGGCATACTCACTTTCCCAGAATCTGCAGAATGTTAATACTTTTTTTTAAATAAGAGGGATCATAAAAATTGCATTTTGTATTTTATTTAGTACTTCCCTGAATATAACATAATATATAACATAAAATAGCTTTGCATGTAGTCAGGTTTTTATTTTATTAAAAGCATCCTAAATAAACAACCATTCAGAAATCTGTTTGTACCCAGAAATGAAAAATGACAATGTCATTTGTTTCACATTACTAGCAATAGATTAGGAAGTTCATGAAATATAAACGTGTGGGGTGATTGTGCCCTGAGATGGACTGGCACCCTGTCCAGGGTGTACCCCGCCTTGTGCCCGATGCTCCCTGGGATAGGCTCCAGGTTCCCCGTGACCCTGAAAAGGAGTAAGCGGTAGAGGATGGATGGATGGATGGATGGATAAACATGTGGGGAAAAAATCTGTGACCATTATACAGTAGTATTAAGCTTGATCTTCATTCAAGTGAGCAACATAGTGAAAATGAACCTATAATATAGCCATGTGTCACTAAGATATTATGCCAACCAAACATTTATATATATTAATAGCATTTAGCGTTTAGAGGCTAGAGTGACTTACAGAACTGCTTTATAGTTTCTATCAACAACACATCCTCATGCTAGTTCACTACATAAGGGACTAAGATTACGATCATTCCATAAAAGGAGGACAATTCAGTATGAAAAAAAATACAATTGTTGGCCTAATAAAGTCTGCAATCAAATCCTGATACACACAATAAGAGGAATGTTTACTTACAGTCCCCTTGAAAGTATTTTAATGGCAAAGGCCTTTTTCTTTTTTTTTTCTTTTTTTTGCTTTAGTTTGCCATTTTGGTTTGAGATCAAAAGATGAATTTGAGACAACAGATCAGAATTTCCTGATATTTATAGTGCCCTCCACTATTATTGGCACCCTTGGAAAATATGAGCAAAGGCAGCTGTGAAAAATTGTCTTTATTGTTTAACCTTTTGTTATTTTACTCAAAACATTTGTTCAAAAAATAGCAAAAGCATTGAAAATGCCCATTTCCACCATCATGGCAATAAATAAGAAGTTACAGTCAACTGTAATTTATGGAAATGTTAGGAATCATCCTGGAATTGGACGTGTGTCTATATCGTCTCAACGCACTATGACGAGGATGGTTTGAGTGGCCAAAAAATCTCCAAGGATCACAGCTGGAGAATTGCAGAAATTAGTTGCATACTGAAGATCAGAAAGTCTCCAAAAATGCAATCCGAAGTCACCTACATCACCACCAACATTAAAGGTGGTGTCTCTTTAATGTTTTGGGGCTGTTTTTCTGTCAGAGGACCTGGACATTTTGTTAGGATACATGGCATCATGAACTCCATGAAATTTCAACAGATATGAAATGAAAACCTGACTGCCTCTGCCAGAAAGCTTCAAATGGGTCGTGGTTGGATCTTCCAGCAGGATAATGAGCCAAAACATACATCAAAATCAACACAAAAATGGTTTACTGACCACAAAATCAAGGTCCTGCCATGACCATCCCAGTCCCCTGACTTCAAACCCATAGAAAACCTGTGGGGTGAACTGAAGAGGAGAGTCCACCAGCGTGGACCTCGAAATGTGAAGGATCTGGAGAGATTCTGTATGGAGGAACGGTCTCAGATCCCTCACCATATATTCTCTAACCTCATCAGGCATTAAAACTCAGAGCTGTCATCTTGGCAAAGGGAGGTAGCGCAAAGTATTGACTAAAAGCGTGCCAATGATTATTGTTGCACACATACAGTATATTTAACAAAAGATTTTTTCATATATAAACCTGTGTTTTGTTTGCAATTGTTTGATTCATGAGAGCGGAGAAATTTTGTGAATATTTTTAACAAAAGATCAGAAGGTTAAACAATAAAGACAATTTTTCACAGCCTACTTTGCTAATATTTACTAAGGGTGACAATATTAGTGGATTGCACTGTACATCTAGATGTGTTAAACCACTTTGATGCAGACCGCCCAATGTTTAGGTGAGCAAAAGTATTGGAACAGTTAGTCTTAAAGTAAATGACACTTAATATCAAACCAGTGGCAATTCTTCCATTCTTCTTTTTGTGATTCTTTTCCATGCTTGTAATGCAGCTTCTTTCAGTTGCTCTTTGTTTTGAGGGGGTTTCTCCCTTCAGTCTCCTCTTCAGAAGGTGAAATGCATGTTCAATTGGGTTAATGTCTGGTGACTGACTTGGCCAAGTGAAAACCTTCCACTTTTTTCCCCTGATGTCTTTTGTTGTGTTGGCAGTGTGTTTTGGATCATTGTCTTGATGCATGATGAAGTTCCTTTGGGGTTTCAGTCAATGTTTCAGTCATCAACTTCTGTTGTTTTCCTTGGCTGAACTCCAATGTTTGGTTGTTAGTACAGCTGTGGTTTCTTTATTTTTCAGGACATTACAAATTGTTGTATTGACTATGCTCACTGCTTATGCTATGGCTCTGATGAATTTTCCCTCGTTTCTCTCATAGACAGCTTTCTGGTCTTGGTTTTGGTTTATCTGTTTTTATAACCAAGTGCAGTCTTCACAAGCGAAACCCAGTGCTCAAACCAAGAGTAGACATTCAGAGCTATTAACTGTTTAAAGAGTCAATCTAGGCGGGCACACCTGGGCAAGAAGTGTGTGTGTGTGAGGTGTGAGGAACGGAGGAGGGCAGAAAGCCTGCGACACTACTGGCTGGGCAGCAGATGTAGGCACTTTAGGAATATAATCTGGCCTAGGATATAGGAAGGCCTTGGCAAATCCAGGGGTAATGTCAAGGCAGGAAGGGCCAACAGAGAGAGCTTGTAGATCTCCTACTCGCTTGAGAGATGTCAGGGCCAGCAGAAGAGCTACCTTTAGAGTCAGAAGCTTCTCAGAGGCTGCTTCTAAGGGCTCAAATGGGGCACCTGACAGACCTTCCAGGACCACAGAAAGGTTCTAGTAAGGTATGCGTGGTCTGCAGATGGGCCTCAGCCGTCTGACACCATGCATAAACCTCGAAGTTAGAGGATGTTGCCCCACAGAGGCTCCATCAGCATGGGCGTGGCTGGCTGAAATTGTGGCCACGTAGACCCTGATTGTAGGAGGAGCCAACCACACTGAGAAACATCCTTGTAAGAACTCCAGGACTGTAGCTATTGTGCATTTCACTGGTTCTAGATGACGTTCCTCACACCACAAGACAAAAAGTTGCCACTTGAGCGCATACAGTTTCCTCATGGATGGTGCTCTAGCGTTCAACATGGTCTCTAGAACTTCAGTAGTGAGACCAGAATCTATGAGCTGGTACCCCTCAGGGGCCAGACCCACAGTTTCCATAGTACCGGCCAAGGGTGATAAATCAGCCCTCCGGCTTGAGATAGTAGATCCCTGTGGATGGGAAGCTCCCAATGAGTGCTGTCTAGCAGGGATATTATCTCTGAGAACCATATTCGAGCTGGCCAATAAGGTGCTACTAGCAGCATACATAGATGGTCTTGGCGAACTCTCATTAGAACTTGTGGGAGAAGAGTGATCGGGGAAAAGCATATAGATGTGACCTCAGCCACATGTGCACCATGGCGTCCAGCCCTAATGGTGCAGGAGGAGTGAGGGCAAACCACAGCAGGCAGTGTGTTGTCTCCTCAAAGGCGAGCTGCCTAATAGTAAGGCGTTCACAATGCACACAGTCAGACCTCTCGAGGGCTACCCTGGTGGGCTCCACCCCTAGACACTTCATACAGAAAGTGTGCCCGTCCCCCCATCATGAAACGGGAGCACAGCGTAACACACTTCCTGTACTCTCTCTCACTCACGCTTTTCTCCTTTTTTCTTTTTTTTTTTTAAAGATAGAGAGGAAATGAAGAGTCTTTTTGTGAGTGTTACACAAACGACTGACATGCAGTCTCGCTGAAGATGATAAGGCTGACGGCGCGATTCACAGGTGCCGTTTATATATCATGCGACGCACTTAATCGCCACGTCACCTGATCACAGCAGGCCTATAAATAGGCATGATGTTACACAAGCTTCAGACACCGGTCACACGCGAGGGCACTTCCGACAGCGCTGAGCTCACGCAACATGGAGTTCCCTTTGAAAGGGCACACCCGTCAGTCACGTGTTCCAATATTTTTGATCACTTGAAAAATGTGTGGGATCAGAAGTTTTAGATCTCTTTGTTAAGCACTCTTCATATATTATTAAAGTATTCAGAATTGCACCACCTGACAGGATTTCCCATGCCACCAAAGGATAATAAAAAAAAATGATTGCAATTATATTATCCATATCTAAGCTGCATGAATATTTCAAATTAAAAAAAAAGATAAAAAGCTAGCATACAAGAAAGAATCTGCTGAATCTGATACTCAAAGTCTGAGAATCACTATTTGTTCAACTGCAACCTCTTTCATGTATTGAACAGTGAAAGTCCTGAATTGATCTGTGTTTATTTTCTAATTCAGTCCATATAAGTCTTAATCATTAGCTGATTAGTTAAATTAGAGGTGTTAAATGAGGTTGAATACTAAACTCTGCACTGCTAAATCCCCCAGGACTAACACAAGGTTTGATTTATTAGCCAGTTGCAGCTGTTTGTTCCAAAAGTTTAGAGGATTCAGCTTATAAAATGCTATTTTTCAAAAAACTTTTTTTTCTTACCAAAGTTAGCATGTACATATGGATATAATACTCCGCTACAGAATTTATGTCAAAGCAGTTAGGTTAATGTGGGAGTTAATGTAGGTGGAGGTGATTGTGGAGTCAGTTTGTAGTCTCAAGCTCTGGATGAGAAAGCAAAGAAATATCCTTTTGAGTGACCACTTGAATGTAATATCCATTTTACTAAAAGTGTTGATGCTTTATCAAACTTGTTGCTAAACATAGAGCTGAGCAAAGTGAGCATTTCAGCACCCGAAATTATTAGACTCCTTCACAGTGGACTCTGGAGTTTTCACACAACATTACTGTATAAAACTATTAAAGTTAAAAATAAATTTAATGCTGTTTTTCCACAGAGAGTTGGTCTGATTGGTCTGAATGGTCCCACTGTGACTCATCCGGTTCTCAAATTCGGCTTCGTCACTGTGATGTTCTATTTCCTACTGGGAATCAGTGTTCTGGGAACAGCAGTGAAGTCCGTGCCTGCCTGTCCGACTCCAACTTTATCCCAGGTGGACACACACACACACACACACACACACACACACACACACACACACAAATAGAGAGACTTATAGTAACACTATGGGACCAGACTCAACAGAGTAAGGACATATGCATAGAGTGAAATTAATTAAATTTATATAGTATCTTTTTAAAAAAACAAGATCACTTGGTACAACAATATAAAGGACAAACTCAAGAAAGACAAAAGACCAATGACTAGGACTCTAGAAACTAGGAAACTTGAAAAGCAAGGAACTGAGGAACAACATGACTTGGAAACTGGGAAATAAATGCTAAGAAATGTTAACAGAAACCTGGAAAACTAGTAAAATTGAGACGTAGGATACTTGAAAACTGGGTAATTATGTTGCTAAGGAATTTAACACATAGTGGAAGTAGGAAACTGGTATTGTAAAAAAAAAAAAATAAAAAAAAAAAATTATGAATCCATGGAAGGGAACTAAAACATTGGAATCGGGAAATCAGGACTCTGTGGACTTAGGAAACTGGGAAACAAGAAATCAGAAGGTTCAACTTTCAAATCATTCTCAACTGTGAGGTGCAATGAAGCAGAATTCAGTGTGAAAAATCTGGCATGTTTCAAAATTCAATTCGATTTTCAAAATTCAAGCATGCTTGTGCAATCACATGCTTTACAGTGGAGGCCCTTTATGGTACAGTACCCCTCAAAGTCTACAGGCAGTCACTTACACAAAGTGTTTGAGAACACTCAGTGGACACAGGGCTGGTCTGTGTACATTCACACCTGCAAAAGCAAATAGATTACCTTTGGCAGGAAGGTTGGGGTCAGCCATAGCATGACATGTTTAGACTCTGGTCCCCAAGGAGGCCACTGCGTCCTGACCAACATTGCATCCGATTTTGGAGACCTACCTGGCTGCGCTGATGGTCAGCAAAAAAAAATGTCGTAAGCAAAATCTTCTATCTTCATGTAATACTGGATCATATGGCAAGTTGCACAAACAGCTTAGCACCAAGTCTAGGTAACACCATGGGACCACTGATTTGCATGAAGGTCAGACATGTTCCATTGTGGTACATGTAGAAATATGCATTGCTCAGATCTATGGTTACAAACCACAAATTGGTATGGATAGCATATGGAATGGCTTTTGTTTTAAAAATACATTTAGGTCTCTCCAGAATGGGGCAGATTCTGCCTCTTTTTTGGAAGTGGAAAATATCTTGCAATACCCTATGAACAGTGTGCTCAGTAGCCACTAATATGATAATATCAAGTTTCAGTGCTTCAGACAAGACGGGGAAAACATCCCACTGTCCACAGTATATTTTCAAAAGTGACACTGGAAACCCCTGTGCTTTTAGCGAATCATGCTCTAAGGCTTGGAGACAGTCTGCTCTGACATGAAACCATCTTTGTGTTCTTTATCTAAGCACTGTATCCTGCGTAACTCCCCGATGCAGTTTTTGAAACCCTACTCCACAGGAATAATGTGACAACATAGAAGGGCCCCTAGTTGCACCTAGCTAAGATAATGTCTCAGACAGAAGGAGGTTATCATTTAGTGCCTGGGTCGGTACGCCAAAGACATGTCCAGGTACCAATGGCAGATGGCACACAGTGTTTGTCCCAGGCTGCAGCAACAGCATTTGATCCGCATTCGATGTGTTAACAGCCCCAGTGATTTCCTGTTGCAAGATGGTGATCTTGCTACTGGTGCTCAACAAGGAAAAAAAGCAAATGACAAAACTTCCACTAGTTTTTTTTTAAGTAAACCACACTGCTAGTCTGGAATGATCAAAAATAGAACTGAAGATCTTTGACAGTTGGGAATTAAAAAGAAAAAATCCCAACATAAACTCAGATTACAGAATACTAAGACACAAATAAAACTACTGATGTACACTAATAATCAAGCGAAAAGGGTGAGCTGGAGCTACGGAAAACAGAAACACATACACACGCTTCCTGTATCGACTTCAGAGCACACAGACTCCAAGTTGTCTTCATATCGACAGGCAGTAATGCATGTCCCACCAAATAATCAATCTCAGTGGCGCTGGACTAATTAGTGACTCGTCCCATTCCTTGCGTAAGTGGGCTGATCGAACACAGGCATTACAGTAATGTGTTTTGGGATTCATTTGCATTTATAAACAAGCAGGAAATCTGAGATACTTCATACATGACTGTTTGTAGACTCATCAGAACTTGTCAAATTTGACATGACAAACATTGGTAATATTTCAGTAGTTTATAAAAGATAATATATACTGTATATGCCCATTTAAAACAAATAGTTTTATTCTAATTTTTAAATAAAGTGGGGCATGGTAGCACAGCCAGTAGCACTGCTGCTTTATAGATTCATGGTCCTGAGTTTTACACGTTCTTCACACGTCTTTGTGGGTTTCCTCTGCATTCTCTAGGTTGTTCCCACTGTCCAAAATACATGTCAGTAGGAGGATTTACAAATCTAATTTGCCCATAGGTGTGAATGCCCTGCGGTTGGCGGGTGTCCTATCCGGGGTGTATATCTGGCTTACACCTGGATTAAGTATTCCTGGGATAAGCTCCACAGAAATCCTAATCAGGATAAAAATGTTGACTGAAGATGAATGAATGAATTAAGCAATTAATGAACTAACAATTTAACAATTGATTTCATGTCAAAAAACACATGTAAGAGCTTTGCCAAGTGTAGCTGAAAACAACATTTCTGTAAAACGAGAGAATGCATGAAACATTATGAGTAGGAATGTGAGAACTGGGAAACAAAAAAAATATATATATATATATATATATATATATAATAAACTGAAAAACTAGGACAAGTGATGCCACAATAAATATAGCTTCATTACATTTTTAGTTTTTTTTCTGAAACAGAGTCTCATGTTTATATTGACTGTACATATGACCACAAATACTTTCATATTGAGAGATATTAAAATCATGCAACCGAAAATAGATAATAAAATAAATAGATAGATAACAAAGACGGCGTACAATTATACTTGCTAATTTATTTATGGAATAAATAGAGGCACGATCTGGGTGTGAGTCAGGTTTATTTACGAATCCATGAAGGTTCTATTTTAAAATATTGAGAAATGGTTTGAGAATTCAGAATTAACATTTAATTGAAGATGCGTTTGATTAAATTGTTATGAAAATTCGGTTTCGAGTTTCCAAACTTGGGAACTCGATCCTTTACAAACTATAATCCGTGGTTGTATTTCCATCTGTGTCAGCATCTGTTTCTATTTTTCTCTCCCTCCACACAGCCCAAAACACATAACTGTAAATATTTGACAAACATAAGACTATAAGTAATAAGAATATTAGTTATAATATAACCAATAAGTACAATCTGGATAGACTCAGCATGTTACATTGAAAACCATGTTTGCAAACTGCTACATATATACATTATAACTGCTACACTTATTGGGTGTGCAGAAATTTCCTAAATGCTGTAAATCAATCATTCAATAGATGCTTTCGAAAAGTCTCTCAAACACTTAGCGGGTAGGGTTCCCATCACTTTACCGGGAGCGTGTCAGAAGGGAAAAATCAAACACGGAAGAATGCAAAAAATGTTGATTAAACAGTGGACAGCTACAGGCAGTCCTATCCTCGAGGCCTCATCTTATCGTCACATTGGACATATGTATATCAAGTTTGTAATTTCGTGAAATTTCTGATTTATCACATGACCTTGTATGACACAAACATCTGTGCTGATATGAACAGAAACCTGCCGAAATCTCATCGTCCAGTGTCGATACAAAGCGGTGCCGTTTTGTTTTAATGCGGCATGCAGATATCGTATTACAGATATAACCATGAGAAATTAATCCTGTCCCGAATGTGCTTCAAGTAATTTTAGACCTACTTGGCTTCTTCGAGTTGTTCAGTGAACAGCTGGAAACAAATCATGTCTTGAAGGACACAGGGGGGAGAAATGGGCAAACCTCTTGAATTGCCAATTGCACCTGACATTTTTATTTAGTATACTCATTTGAAGCTGTTATTTAAGAGCAGCGGATGAGATGATTTGTTGTGAGGAATTTAGGGATTGGTGCTGTTGATTTGGCTCACACTAGAGTTTGAATGACATTTCTACACCTTTCCTAACAAATTGAACTGAGGAGGCAAACACAGCAGGGTTCAAAATAACCAAACCAAAATGATGCTGTTGTGAAGACACCAAGCATATAGACTAAGCCCTAACCGAACGACTATACAAAATGAAGGAGTACGACACTAATACAAATTTAGCGCAGCACTGTTAATATGTGTGAGCATGCAAATATGCAGATGAGTCATATCAATCTAAGTATTCTGTGATGAGATGGGTTTGGCAGCCTTCCATTACAATTCATTACAGAAGGCTTTCGAACACTCCATTACAAAACTTCATTTCATTTAATTATGACTGGCACTAGTCATCACAAGCACATTGGTTGCCACCTTTATTATTAGCTATTTGTCTCTCTCTTATCAGTCTAACACTTGTGTTTTGTTCCTTTTTCTCCTCAGAGATCTCTGTAGCACACTCGAGTCACACCGAGAGACGCTGTGGAGGTAATGATTTATGCAGTGTGTTACACACTTCCATTATACACCAGACGGACAAGTCAGAATGATTTTATGTTGTCACAGCCTTCTGCATGTGAAATGTCGAGGCTCAGAGTGCGACACAGAAGACAACACACACCTACACAAAGTGCAAATAGTGTAGTGTAAGACAAGAACATACTCATTACTGTGATGAACAGATTGACTATAGTAGGGATTGCGACGTAAATAATATATAACAGATGTGGAAAATGAATATGGTGCAAAGATGCATGAAAATAATGTTTTCTATTCTGTAATTCTTAACAGACTGAATTATTTATTCCAAAGAATTCAGCAACAGGTTTTATGGCACTTCAAAAATATGCAGTGCATAGAGACATCAAATGCCATGAATAAAATAACAGATCATTTTCAGACTGTGCATAAACCTATTTCAGATAAGAGAGAGCTTCTGAATTTATTGACTCAGTAACAAGGTCATAGGTAACAAAAACTAAAAACATATATATTTTCATTAACTAAACTAAATTAGTAATTGTATTAATTCATTATTAATAATATCACGTGAGATATTCAAGAAGAAGAAAAACACCTAAAGAAAAAAAAGGACCTAACATAATATAAAAGTAGATATCATTACCTGTTTTATTTTTCACACAGCACTGGTCAAACTGGTGCTCTAGTGTAGAAAATTGCTTCTGGCAAGAAGAGAGTTATATTTCAAGAATGTTACCCAACATGCAATTTATATTCACTGTTTCTCCTCTAAAGGTCTGACACAAAAACTCACCCCACAATTTTTAATCTGTCTGCAGAATTTAAAAAAAAAACCCTAAAAATGAAAGTAAAATAAAAGTCTAATAAATAAATAAATACTTCTAAAAACACCTACTAACAAACTAAACTAATATTTAAATGAAAATTGAAAGAATTATTTATAACAAAGGGAGTTGTTGTTTTTGTTTTTTTCTTGCCACAGTCACCTCTGGCTTGCTCATTAGGGCTCTAAATGTACATCCAGATTGCTGTAAATCTGCTTTGTGACAATGTATACTGTTAAAAATGCTATAGAAATAACATTGACTGAAAATTACCTGCGTTTAATTAGAACATGAAAAATCCCAGTGTATACATTTTTCACTTTTCAGTGAATTTCACTCCTTATCTTTTAGTACACTGTTATCAGCCCCAAGACAGATAATAGATACTGATAAATAGAAAAAAAAGAAAGTACACCCTCCATCAATTCTGTTTTTTATTTGTCAGCACCTATAAAACAACTGCATGATCCTCCCCGACTTCTATAAACACACAACAAATAAAAATAAAAATAAAAAACACAACAAATTTTGATATGTAGTCATTTTTCCCCAAAAAGTAAAGCAACATTCAAAATAAGTGCACCCTTCCTAGTTCCACAATCATTAAGAGAGTAATTAGAGCCAGGTGCTACTAAAGAAATGCACAAGATTAATTAATCATCAAGTAGCGATGAAGTCATCAGTCTGGGAAGGGTTATAAGGCCATCTCCAAACAATTTAAAATTCACCATTCTACAGTGAGAAGGGATGTTCAGAGATATCCAAGAGCTACATCAGGCCTCTGTATGCACATTAAATGTTTATATTCGTGACAGCAATCAGAAATAGCCCAAACAAGTATGGCTTTTATGGAAGGATGTCTAGAAAAGCCCCTTCTCTCCAAAAAGAATATGGAGCATAACATAGGTTATAATATTGCATCTGAACAAACCACAATATCCTTTGGTCTGATGAGACCAAGATGGAGATGCTTGGTCATCATGCACAGTGCCATGTTTGATGAAAACCAAACACAGAGTATTGCCACAGACACCTCATACCAACTATTAAGCATGGTGGTGGAGGGGTAATTTGGTCTTGTTTTGCAGCCACAGGACCTGTAGTCATTGAGACAATGATGAAATCCACTCTGTACCAGAATGTTCTTGAGACAAATGTGAGGTCGTCTGTCCATCATCTTAAGCTGGGCTGAAATTGGGTTATGCAATAGGACAATGATCCCAAGCACACCAGGAAATTGACATCTGAATGGTTAAAGAAGAAAAAAAAAAACACGGTGTTGAAATGGCCAAGTCAAAAAACCAGACCTCAAACCCATTGAAATGCTGTGGCGGTATCTTAAGAGAGCTATGCATAAATGAATGCCCTCAAACATTAATGAATGGAAGCAATGCTGTATAATATTTATTTTAAAATAACCAATATGTCTTTTGTTAATCTCAGTGATGATCAGTATAAATAATGCTGATGGAAACTAAGCAGCAAACACCCTTCTCCTGTTTGGGGATCCTCCTGACAGCAGGTGTATGTGCATAGATCTAGTTGAAATAGAGGGATGTCACTAAAATCACCTTTCTGTCACCTTTTTGTCACTTCTATTTGTGTGCTAGAGAAACTGCAGGGTTTTATGTTACAAAATCTTTTTTGGATTGGATTATTGGACAGGGTTAATTCTGGATAAATTTAATTCACCATCTGCTCTGTTTCTTTGCACAGACTTCAACATATTCCACATGATCGCTGTGGGATTGAGCAGCTCCATTCTAGGCTGTTTGGTCACTCTACTGATCTACACCTACTGTCAAAGATATCAGCAGCAATCCCATGATGCAACAGTGATCCATCCCATTTCTGCTGCACCTCTTAACACCAGCATCACCAACCACATCAACAAACTGGACAAATATGATACAGTGGAAGCCATTAAGGTCAGTATGGCTCTCTGCTGCTCAGAGATAATGTAATACATCATGGTCCAAATGTCTGAGTCTAGTACCAAGGACCGTTTTGGTTCCATTAAATATCCTGAATATCCAGGTCATATATCATTTACTTAATTTTTCCAAATTGATGTTATGCCTTGTCTCAGAATCAAAATTACATGCTTTTAGCATCTTCCATCTTTATATCAGTTACTCAGGTCGAAGATTTCACTGACTACTCATAATAGTCTATAGCTGTCATGTGCAGAAATATGAGACAGGATGCAAATGTGGTTGCTCAGCATGTGTTTTATTAGGGTGAAGACAGTCCTCGTCGTAGTACATGAAACAATAAACTGGGATAATCAATAATCAAAAACAGACTTACACAGAAACAGGGAAATGGCTGAGAGCTTGATGATGCAAAAATGCATGATAAGTCTAATTAACTAATTAAGGGCTAAACATGGGAAAGCTGCACACATTAGGACAACAAACCAATGACATGACAGAGATGGAGTCACTGGAGCAGAAACAAAACAATAGCACAAGGCAAAACAAACAGAAGCACATTCACATGCAAGGGACAAATGCAGCACTCTGAAAGGGGCAATCTGTGACAACCAATGAGTGAAATGACAATAAACATAGCACCCCAATGCAGTTTTGTTTTCAACTATTATTAAAACTTGCTAGTTTGTCATATAGAGATTCTCTGAAAACAGCATAGCACTCCTGGGACTTCAGAAACACCCTGAGAACCATGTTCTTTACAGGGAATAAAATCCTGGATATTATTTCCTGATGACATCGCCTGAGCCAACTGAAAAGACATTAAAAATAAGTGTTGTCAAACTGAAATGGAGTAGCTGATTATTCTTCTTTTCACACAGTAAAAGCGGGAAAGACTAAATCGTTCTAATAAATCAATAGAATATGTGAAAACAGCTGAATAAATGATCTAAACTATATGAAAGTAGTTTAAAATGTTCAGAAATGGCTTGAGGCTCAGAAGGTATCTTAAAAAAAAGGCACATCTTTTCAGAATCAGATTTTAACACATGGTTTCGTTCAAATAGAGCAACAGAAGGTTGTGGTTATGCGTATTCTTGTCTGCTGTGTTGCTGCACTGAATATGGGTTTCATTCGCAAACATTAAAACTAATGCAATATTCGGGTATGATTAAGAAGAAATGCATCCGATCAATAAGAACACACCGTTTGTGACTCGGTGGATCAAAAAAACTTGTTTGTGCAACATTATTTGATTAAATATTATATTTTTGATAAAAGGTTATCTAACACCAGTCCTGTGTAGTGAACTCAGACATTTTGACCACACTGTGGATTGGTCTGTTGGATCCAGTGTGTTCTTTGTGTGTCTCACTCTGTTGTTTCTGTCTAAAATTCATCACTCGTACACTGCTTTCTCATAAGTGATGATCTTACCCTGACTGGTGCATTCAATGCTTGAAGATGATTATCTGATGTAAAAACAGAAGACCATTTTGCTTAGAGGTTGCTCAAACTAATGTTGCACATTCTTATCAATTTGATATTAGAGTTTTTCACAGAGCATCAATCAAACTGATAGGAAATGTTTCTGTATTTTGCAAACACAATCAGTGCAACAATTACGATGTGATTAGGATTCAGTCTTGGCAAATTAAAAGAGCTCCCTCTTATTGCAACTTCTGACTATTGTGAAATTGCTTACAGTGTTTCATAACTATGGCTAATTATATTATACTGCAGACTCCAGCATCCCGATAGCCACTTACAATATTAAGCAGTATTACAGTTGGTCATAATGAGTGAGTTTGACAGGCTATAAGGATAGAAAAATGGGTAGAATGTATTAAGTTGCCATATAATGAGTTTTCATTAATGGAATGCTAAAACGTCCACGGCTAAAAACTTTTTTTTATGGTATTCAATAATGCGTTGCATGACTGAAAAAAATGTATTTATATTTAAAAAATGATTGTTTAAATAATTTCTGTACAAAGCCTTATATGAATTAAAATCTGTGAACATCCATTTGCTTTATTTATTTTTAAACTGACACCATATTCACATGTAAATAATTTATGTAGTGTTTATATATATATATATATATATATATATATATATATATATATATATATATATATGTGTGTGTGTGTGTGTGTGTGTGTGTGTGTGTTTAACACTCAATGTTAATTGTTTTCATACATCAGGACACTCCTGTGCATTATTGCCCTTACAGTACTTATGTTACATTTAGTCCATATTAACACTTTCAAAGACATATTAGAAAAGAATCCTGTTGGAGAAAATATAACTGGACTAAAGTGTATAAGTGTTCTTTCTATAATGAATCAATAAATTATTAGCAGTATATCTAGGTGATCAATGAAATGTCTTCAGATTGTGAAAATGCAGTCTTGTTGATACTATTGTTAAAGCTGCATTGCTAATCTTTAATTATCTTTGGGAGTTTTTTTTTTTTTTTGCTGCCAGCGGCCAATCAGAGCAAGCCTTGAGGCAGAACTGACTGACTGCTTAATTGCAGGAACCAATGAAAATAGGAGGCAGGGCTTATTCCATTTTTAAATAAATAAATAAATAGACTTTTGATCTAGCATTCGTCTTACAAATGAACGGAAGCTAAAAGTTGAATAATAAGTATATAATATATAGTATAATGATATGCATATCGGAGGCTACAAGACGTGATGTACCAGATTTTGGAATCAGAAAACGTTCCGTTGTAAATGGAAATGAACAATGCTAATCTCAGTTTATGGCAAAACGGAAAGAAAAACTGAAACCAAATACCACCAGATGCCACACTGGATTTATCTAATTAAAGCAAAACACATCAGGGAGAAATGACACTTTTGGTCAGATCATGAATTTTTTTTTTTGGGGAGGCGGGGGGTGTTAAACTGCATATATATCTTTGTGGCTATTAGACTGTAATAATATAAAATATTACAAATCATGAAATATCTTTATTTTTGTGTTTGTCCACGCACAACAACTGCATTTGAAGAAGGTTTAAGCTCTGCCCAGTTCAAAATCATGCCATATCATATATCCCTAAAAGCTTGTTTCCTGCTGTCTCAGTTTATGTGTCATTATGCTATACACTCTGCATAAACTTTAATACGAACACCTGTACACCTGCTCTTTTATGCAGTTATCCAAACAGCCAATCATGTCGCAGCAATCATGTGGCAGCAGCCCAATGCATAAAATCATGCAGATGCAGGTCAAGAGCTTCAGTTAATGTTCACGTAAAACATCAACAAGAATGGGGGGTGGTGGGGGGGATTATGATCTCTGTGACTTTAAATGTGGCATGGATGTTAGTGCCAGATGGACTGGTTAGAGTATTTCAGAAACTGCTGATTTCCAAAAACACCGAGTAAGCGACATTTCTGCGTGTGGAAATGGCTTGTCGATAAGAGAGGTCCAGCCAGATTGGTTCAATCTGCCAGGAAGGATATAGTAACTCATATAATCACTCTTTAGAACTGTGGTGAGCAAAAAAGCATCCCAGCATGCACAAAACAGCGAACCTACCCCCCAACCTCAAAGTTTGATGTGTTGTCCATTTTGAAATGCTTTTCCTCTCACCGCAGTTGTAAAGAGTGCTTATTTGACTTACCGTAGGCTTTTTGTCAGCTCAGTCCGGTCATTCTCCATTGATCTCTCTCATCAGCACGGTGCTTCAGTCTGCTGACCCTCCACTCACAGGATTTTTTTTTTTCGCGCCATTTTGTGTAAGCTGTTGTGTGTGAAATTCCCAAGAGATTAGCAGTTTATGAAATACTCAAACCAGCCCATCTGACACCAACAAACGTGCTTCGGGTTAAAGTCACAGAGATCACACTTTTTTCCTGTTTTGATGTTTGATGTGAAAATTAACTGAAGTTTTTTTTACTTATTTATGCATGATTTCATGCATTATGTGGCTGCCACCTGATTGGCTAATTGAATAACTGCATAAATGAGCAGATGTATGGGTGTTCCTATTAAAGTGGACGGTGAGTGTAGTTCTGCTTGCTAGTGGACTCATGTGTAAGTATCCAAATCAAAGGTGTTTGTACAGGATTAGTACAAAGGATTTAGACCTGATTTCGCTCTGCTCCCTTCCTCTTCGCAGCCTGATGTTTCTGTACTCTTGCCTTTGGATGACCACAGCATGCGCCAGGCTTTATCCACTAACACTGGTGTGACCCGACGCTTGGAGATTTTCTACTAACTCTCGATCAGCATATGTCCTCTCCTGCGTCTGTCCTTCCCCTGTGATTCTCTCGTTCTCTGGCAGGTGTGCTCATGCATTTGTTCTTCAGGTTTTTTCCATCTTTCATCTCATTCCACAGGGCTCAGAGCAACCAAGGCTTGTGAGAAGGCAGTGTGTATCGTTTTTGCCTGTTCTGTGTCGCTGCTGTTGTGAAATGAACACATCATTCATATGTTTTGTTGCTTGTTGCTCCACTTTTCACTTTTTGTTACACTGTTTGCAAAGTAAAACAGGTGTCTGATCCAGGGTTTTTTCAGTTGTTTGCTTGACTCTGTTGTGTAGCATTTTTCTGTTTTCTGTCTGTCTAGTTTATTTAGACAGACATTCTTCATCTGATTAATATATTCAGATTATGTTTTTGTGTAAATTATCACAAATGATCAAACTGATATTGATACATATGTGTATCTATTGACGATCCTTCCCAGAAGAGTGGGGGCTGTTATGATAGCAATTCTGTGAGAGTAAAACTTCCTGTTAATGCCCATTGTTTTGGAATGGGCACATAGGGGTGAGATGGTCAGGTGTCCACACACCTTTGGCCATATAGTGTAACTAGGAGGACTAGAGAAACAAGGCAACTTGGAGGACTGGGAAATAAATAAACTACAAGTACTGTTAAAACAGTGCAACTATGAAGACCATGAAAATCACAGAATAGCATAATTAGATAATTACATGGACTGGAGGACTAGAGAAACAAGGCGACTAGACGGAATAGACATCTAGATAAATTATTGAAGTAACAGGCTGTGGAAATTGAGGAACTCGGGAACTGCTTTGAAATACATCATAAAATACGTAACAGAGTAACTCTACAAACATGGGTGTGTGTATACTAATTAATGAGACATAAGAAAAATGAACAAGTAGAAATACTAATTATGTAATGAGTAGCATAGGAATGAGGGAAAACAGGAAGTAATATTTCCCTAGTTCCCCAATTCTGCGGTTCCTCTGGTTCCGTCATTTCCATAGTCCTCCTAGCTTCACACGTGGCCTCCAAACTGTCACAAAGTCTTATTAGAAATGCTCCTTCATGTTCAACGATTCAAAATGGCCAACATTCTAATAAGAACACTAACGAGACATGTCAACAGAATTATGGTATAGCCTGACAAATGGGTCATACTTTATCTCTGCCCAAAAATGTTGCCTACCTAGGCTGTCTCTTCCTAAGTGGTTTGTAGTGGTAGTGACTCTATTTCGATGTGTACATGCTAAGAATAATGTTATAATGCAGCGCCGATTATCGACACTACTCACTAATAGACCTATTCACCTTTCACCAGTGTATTTGATTTATTTTTCTTACATATATATATATATTGTTTATTGCGTCATCTTATATTGTTTTAGTATTTACCTGTAGTGGTGTTTGAGAATGTTTTCCTTTTGCTTTGTGATGTCTTTTAATCTAGAAATGATAAATCATGTAAAGTCTCATTCAGTGCACTTTCCTCTCATTCGCAGGCTTTCAACAAGAACAACTTGATCCTGGAGGAAAGAAATAAATACTTTAATCCCCAATTAGCTGGAAAAACCTACACCAATGCCTATTTCATGGACGTCAACACCTATGATGACTATTAATCACAGTTTTATGACCAGCACTGCTTAATTTGCAATTCCACTACCGTGAACAGTTCATGGAGTCTGTTTCCCCACTCCCCCCCCCCCCTCATGGCTTGCATTGCTGTATGATGTTTTATGTGGGACCGTTTTAACATCACACATCAGTAAACCCCCATCAAAACATATTCAGCTCTAACAAGGTGTGTGGACATTACTGCGTAAACTCAACTATGAACAGCAAAAGGATATCTCCTTTTAAACAACTGTTTAAAAAAACTTCGAGAGGGGATCCGATCCCTCTGTAAACTTTCTAGGAAAGACCTTTGGGCTAGGGGTTGGTACTCTTTGCATGATTTTCATCTTTTTATTTCGTTCGTTTGCATTGCATGGTTGATCGCGCTCCAGCAGACCAGGTCGTGTCCTCAATGACCAGATTGACCCTTGACAGCTTTGTCTGCTGTGCTGAATCAGCAGCGACCCCGTGCCTCCCACATTGGTGCCCAGAATATTTGCCTGCCTGAAAAAAAAAAAAAACAAGTGTAGATACTTTGGTGTCTGGCAAATATGTTTATCTGCTCAAGCTAATACCAGTGATGGGAATATCTGTGGGTTTATTTTTTTGTCTTGTACAGTACATTCATCATAAATTGTACATCTGTGTAGCTTTTGTAGACCAAACTCTTATAATGCTTGTTGTTTCGTCCCACTGTAATTCATTAACTTTAAAAAGAGAATTTAACATTTAACAACAAACACACTAACACCTTTTTATAACTGTAATCCTTTGCTAATTTGAATACTAAGATCATATTTATGTTCAGATGTTTAGAACAAGATGTCATAACTCCCTTCATAAACTTATATTTTCTAAAAGGGACACTAATGTTTTTCTCCATCATCTAAAAATTAACGTCATTTCTTCATGATGATAACCAAATTGGTGCTGTATTTTCCAGACTATAAGATGCATTTTTTTTTCTTCTTTGCCTTCTCGTAGGTACTTTCTTGCATTGTATGTTATAGAAATCTGCAGTTTGTTCTGAAATGTTTTGTTATTGTAATGTGCCCATTTGTTTGTATTGTATTTATGGTAGCCCTGCTACTGTAGTTCTTACGGTAGACTGTAGTTCTGTTTGTTAAACTCTGCTTTTCTTTATTTTGTCTATCGGTATGTACAGAAGAGAAACTAAATACTAGAAGGCCGCTAAAGTGTCATCTCAGAGGTGTTTACAGAAAGACAATAATTTTTTTTCAACTAAGCATACAGAATTTAGACAAGTATTTAACACTCTGGAGCGACTTATTGTCTGGAAAATATGGTAATGCAGTAATCAGTGCTGGGATATCTGTTGGGTTAAATTTCTACTAATTGTTTTTTGTTTTTGTTTTTTTTAATGCAAAAGTTCTGTTCGCTTGTTTTAATGTGCATAAATTAAAACAGCTTCATACAGCTCAGTGTTTCGGTGACTCGGTGTTTCAGTAAACCGCAGTGAGACTCCAAGCCGTGATGGATGGCATTTCTTACAGAGTTGGGATGCGTGAAGGATACTTTGCGGTGACGTCGATCCTGTTTTGTTTGACATTGTTATGCACAGGAGCACTGTTCTCCGTCAACCTTCAACCCGATGGGCTGATGTGTTTAGAGGGTAATCGAGTGTGTGCAATTAATCAACTCCCACAGCGTGTGAGCAGCATTGGAGTGCTGATATGGCTGATTCCAGTGCAGCTTCAACGGGCGAAGGAATCGATCAGTGTTTATCCTGAGCTGACGTTTGCTGGAGCTGAAATTACTGTCAACGTCCCTCAGGGTCTCACTGTATTTGGGAAGGTGTTAGTGTCTTGTACTATGGAGAGGGATGAACGTTCTGCCCCATTTACACCAATGTGACAGTATGCAAACATTCTCTCAAAGGACTGGCGTACAACCTGAAGCTGACCTTCTGTCTAGATATAATTAGTACCAACTGGATATGAATTAGACCTCAAAAGAAGTTCAGCTTCAGTTAAATGCCAGTCCTTTGAGAGAACAATTGCGTGCACACACACATTTCCATTCACCATGCAAATATATAGACATAGACCCTGTCTAGATGTTTGACACAGGGTATGTTACACACTAAGTACGTATCTACAATCAGGTGTCCAGTATATCAGTGATATCAATATAGCATTCATTGGTTGGTGCTTTCAGGGTCACGGTGGATCCAGAGCCTATCCTCGGAACACTGGATGCAAAGCAGGGACACGATCAAGATATTTAGCCCACAAAATCCTCTTGTCGTAGAAATGTCGTGGCTGCATTTGATTTGGAAGGAGGGTATACCAGCAATTAGCCAGCAATTTTGGGCAGAAGTTTTTCTTCTGTCTCATTTGGGATGCAGCATGACTAAAATAAGTGATGACCTTCAATGAAGAAGAAGCGTCAATGAGTTTAAATTATGTAAACATTTATTAAGGTGTATGTAAACATGGTCATTCTCAAAACAATATTGGGATATCATAAGTAAGATATAATGACGCATGTTCATCAAAGTTACACAGAAACCAGCAAAGATTTGAGTATCTGTAATGAATAAATCTATGCCCGATTCATGAAACTAGAATTGACGTTCTAGACGATTGTTAAATATCAAACAAGTGGTGATTTAGCTTCAGCTGCATGGAAACAAGCTCCCTTATTTATATGTCATATGCAATCCTGATGATCCTCAGCTCAAGTTACTGTCCGTGTGGAGTTTTGCATGCTCTTCCTGTGTCCACATGGGTTTCGTCCAACTTCCCAAAACATACTGGTAAGTGGAATATGCTAAATTGTCCCTAGGTTTGAATTTGTGTGTGTGTGTGTGTGTGTGTGCACATGGTGAACCGAGAGGTATCAGGTCCTATCCAGCGTGTGTTCTTGCCTCATGGCCTGGTTTTATGTGATAGGCTCCGGATCCAATCCGAACCCTGGTTAAGATAAAGCAGTTCCTGAAGATGAATGAATGAATGAATGAATGATGAATTCATCAAACCCCAATTTTCCCGCTTACACATCTAATTTACATGAAACATATGAGCCAATATTAGAAAAGATATCCAAGAATCCAAGAAAAAAAGTAAATGGAAAGGGGAAATTCAGTGAAGCCGAGTCAGAATGCTTATGAATGAGGTTTCTACAAATAAAGGTGATCTTTCTGATATAGCACAATCTTTTTTTTTTATTTCTTTTTTTTTTTTTTTTATTTAAATAAAGAGGTTAGACACCAAAATCAGGTCCAAAAATTTTTTACGTTTTCCAACTTCCCCTGAGGGTAGCTCAGTGATCTCTATTTATAGTTTTTCTATTCATTTTAGAGCTGGATCAGAATTAATTAAAGGCATATTTAATTAAAGCTTTTAATAAATGTATAAATATAGCCAAGTTCCCACACTGAAACAAATCCTTACTTCAAACTAACTACTGAAATGAATCAAATGGAATAACCTGAATAAAAAACACGCAATGGTATCCAAGTGTCCTTGAATAACAGGCGTGTGAACCTCAGCCCAATGCCTCTTGTACACAAATGCACTTATTACTCAGCTGAATAATTAGTACGCTAATAAATAAATAAAAAAATCCACATCTACACTCACTAGATTTAGATTTGATCTTCATTCGGGCTGATCATTTTCAGCTTGCTTTACTGACACATCCGTAACCCGTCATCAGCAGGGGTTGAGAAGATGCATGCATGTGAAATACAGTTGCTTTGTGAATAAGATGGATTATTTACTCAATCACCTTTTTCCTCTACATGCCTAAATTAAACAAAAGGACATAGGACAGAACCATACGTTTAGTGTTATAACTTATATTAAGTTGAAGCATGAAGCCAGCAGATCATTACAGACTTAAAATGCTTAAAAACTGCCAGTCATGGCAGAGTATGTAATAGTTTGCCCCGTATCATTTTTATTATGCCATCAATGAGACCCTGTGACATAATGCATTGCTCAACCAATACAGTTCCATTGTCAAGCTACTGATAGATGTTAGATATCTAATATCAGCGGTCACTGCTTTAGACTTGTTCATTTCATGTAGTGTAGGTATCATGTTCCCATGTTAGATGTTAAAATATCTGACCACAGCTGTGTTTTATTGAAATGTCAGTTTCAGTGGTGTAATCCGTTTTGGAGCAGTTGAGTTGGCAGTTTATTAAATATGAAATAGGGGTGCCCAAAAACTTGTTATATGTGTATATTTCTCTCTCTCCTTACAGTTTTTTTTAACAACATTTCTGAACATACCTTAAGGGACATATGTATAGGTATCCATTTAAAGATGGATGGGTATAAAAGGTTATATGTCAAATGTACAGATACTTTCTCTCACCTGTACAGTATGCACTCTAATACAGGGGTTCCCAAACTTTTCCAGGGCAAGGCCCCCCAGATGGCATTAACATTTGACCAAGGCCCCCCTTTTTGCAAGATGTCTTTAAAACACATTAAAAAACAGACTTCTGAATACATCCCCCTTTTTTATTATTATTAATAATTACATCTTACATCTTTACATTACATTAGGAATTGATTGTGTGTGTGTGTGTGTGTGTGTGTGTGTGTGTGTGTGTGGTTGTCTGAGAGTGAGAATTTATTTTTCACACCAAATTGTTGAGGCTCCCCGGGCGCCCCCTCTTTGAAAACCACTGCTCTAATACTCATGGCACTACAAATATCAATAAAACAGCGATCTATAACTACTCATGCATATTCCATGAGTAAACAGACCGTACTTTGCACCGAGATAACGTAAACACAAAAGAAATCAAGCTGGCTCTGTTGATTGTTGTCAAGGTCAGAATTGACTGATGTCTTATCAACATTGCCTCCGCTTTGCACATTCATAAGAAATACTCTTGCTCCAACTGGTGTGTATATATTACAGATGCACCGAAATATCAAATAGGCACTGGAAAAAGTGCCACCGTGTCATTAATATCGGTGTCCTGTTAAATATGTAAATGTAAATAGGAATATATACATATATACATATATACATACACACACACAGCCAAAAAAAAGAAATGGCCCTGTATTTTAAAGATAATTTCGTAAAATCCAAATAAGCTTTACAGATCTTCATTGAAAAGGGTTTAAACTTTAAACAATGTTTTTCACGCTCGTTCAATGAACCATAAACAATTATTGCACATGCACCTGTGGAAAGGTCCTTAAGACTCCAACGGTTTACAGGTAATAGACAATTACGGTCACAGTTACAGTAACTTAGGACACTAAAGAGACCTTTCTACTGACTCTGAAAAACACCAGAAGAAAGACGTCTAGGGTTCCTGCTCACCTGTGTGAACATGTCATAGGCCTGCTGCAGGGAGGCATGAGGACTGCAGATGTGTTCAGAGCAATAAACTGCAATGTCTGTAATGTAAGACGACTAAGACGGTGCTACAGGGAGACAGGAAGGACGGCTGATCGTCCTTGCAGTGGAAAATTTCATGTAGCCGTGCGTCCCCCCTAGACGTGATCGAGAACTTGCACATGCCTTGGTAGGAGAGTGGAGTAACATCTCACAGCTAGAATTGACCAATCTGGTGCAGTCCATGAGGATGAGATGCACTCTAGTACTTAAAGCAGCTGGCAGCTTGACCCCCTCAGCTTATTGATTATATATATATATATATATATTTATAAATAATAAATATATTTAACAAAGATATTTTTTTATATTTTTGTTTTGTTTGCAATTGTTTGATATCCATGAGAGCAGACCATTTTTGTTCATTTTTTTTTTTTAAGAAAATTTTAAGAAAGGTTAAACAAACAATAAAGACAATTTTTCATAGCCTTCTTCCTCCATAGCTCATATTTACCAAGGGTGCCAATACCTTAAAATCCACCATGAAATACCTCAAGAAATACGAGGTGAAGCTTTTAGATTGACATGCACAGTCCCCTCACTCGTTCGTCATCAAAAATATATATAAGTAGATGTTGTGCATGCAAGATGGCCCAAGAATCTCAGAAATACAAGCATCCTGCAAGGAAGAGTGGGTGAAACATCCTAAAACAAGAATAGAAAGACTCCTAGCTGGCTATACAAAGCATTTGCAAGCTGTAATCTGCCAAAGGGGGGTGTGTTACAAAGTATTGACATGTGTCCAAACCTTTGAACATGCCATGACTACTATTAAATTTTTTAAGTTTATCAAATATAAAGCAACTGCTTCTCAAAAATAGTTTGCTGCAGAGGTTGTTTACTTCTATTCACTTTAAACTTTTGCAAACAACTGTAAACACAAGTATGTAAAAATCAGTGACGTGCGGTGAGGTTCGTGGCTGGGGAGGCACTGACTCTTTCAAAGTCAGATTTACAAATATATGAATTCAGCAGAGTAGCATAAATTCACCATTCAGCTGGCTGCTTGCACACTGACTACTGGTTATGTTTCATATACCATATCAGCATTCTTTACACACACACACACACACACATATATAGGTAAGGTACATATTTGGCCAAAGATTACGTTAAATTTATAGCGGCTCAGAGAGAGCGCGTTTGCTCTGCACTCTCCGTGTGTTCTTAATTTGCCATCACAATTCATACTCATTCAATACAAATGAAAGTATATATACAGTCCACAACAAAAAGGACAAATGTAGTTTTATTCTTTAAAATATCTTAATTTTTTTCTTATCTTGTTTTATATAATTTTTTTTAGTTATTATTAAAAAAAAAAAAGGTTCTGGTCTTTTATTTTTGTTGTGGACTGTACAGCAGTGTATGCATGGTCTTACCTTTACTCGTCTGTCATTACTCACGTCATCAAATCCCAAAAACGCCTCCCTCACTTCACAGGCCACCTCACTTTTAGCCAAATAACACAAAATGACAGAGATCTGGGCTTTGTCTGTGACATCCGTTGTCTCGTCTACTTCTACAGCAACAAATAGGGCTGCATTAATGTCCTTTTTTTATATCATTTCTAATCACATCACTTATTGCTTCAATTAAATCGTTCTGAATTCTGTTTGATGAGCCAGAAAACACAGTGAATGTCTCTAAATGTCTAGCTAACCCATCATCTTTCTCAGCAAAAGCATGTAATAGTTCTACGTAGTTTCCACGATTAGAAGAGGTCGTACTCTCATCGTTAGCATGAAGTTGCATTAATGAGGTCTTTTAAAACCTCTCGGTTTTCCTTTACCTTAGCACTGTGGACGCTAATGTTTAGTCTCCGCTGTTCGTTCAAAGCCAAATCTAGCCTTGCGCTTCCAAAAGTTTTTGAAGCAATTTGGCTTTGAATGTGAGTAGCTGAACTTTCATGTCCAGACGTTGTTACTCGTTGTCACTTATATACTGTATATAATCTTCCATTTTTGCAGTCAGAGCAAAAAATAAAAATAAACACGACTGATGCGGTGCACTTGACTTTCTCTACTTGACTTTTTTAGCCAGCATATTACCCACAATGCTATTTGTCTGTAATACGGGAAGAAGAACAATAGCAGAACGAGCCCGTATGCTCCCATGCGCCCCCTTCAGTGAGGCAGAGGTACTGGCTGCCTCCTCTCCTGCTTTTTCACTGCGGTGTTATGTCAGATCAGCAAGACTAATATGTTATACACATACGTGAAATACATGACCTAGACTATGGAATGTGAGGACATATGATAAAAGTGTGTACAAACATTACACTGGTGACATACAGAGAGATCAATTGCACGTGCTCAAATTGAGCAAAAAAAAAATTAGCAGCTCAATCCAGTTTGTTAGGGATTGCACAATCCGAGAGGAGGCTCAGCTCGTCGTTGCCTCCCTTCGCGTCTTTCCCCCGTAATTGAACAGGAAAATACACCAATTCAGCGATATTGACTATAAAAATCATTGGAATGATTGGAATCATACAATAATTACATTTCTATCACAGATAAAGTTTTTTTACATTTCATGATGACACAGGGGAGGCACTGCCTCCCCCGCCCGCACGTCACTGGTAAAAATCAATTCCTGTAACAAGCCTTCTAATTACTTACTAGCTTTTTGATATAACCGTACTAATGATGCCTTCGTCTGCTCTCGGAATTATTGCAAATAAATGTGAGTTTTGAAACCCAAATGTTCTACTTTTACTGTTTGCATTATGTATTCGCCTACACTGTTTATTTTTACAACAAAGAGAGTATGCCAAAATAGATACAGCCAACTAACTAGTTCATTTTAGCGGTGTATCTGAACATGCACACACACACACACACACACAAAAATATATATATATTATAACCTCATGATCATATGAAGGCGGCAACAGTTTACTTTCTCACTTCTGAAGTGTGATGGCCAGTAGAGTGTTAACTGTATTAAAATGAGACAGTGTTCATTACACTGCCAGAAACGTGAAATTGTTTTTGTATTGCTGTGCACACACACACACACACACACACACACACACACACACACACACACACACACACATTTAGGTCTACACTGGCAGTGCTTGTGTAAGCTACGTTCATGCAAACAACATTCACTGACACATCACTAACATTCACTGACACTAAATACTGACACATGCATATTTTTGTGTATCTAGTTATAGTTTTGTTGTTTAGTTAATTATAGGTTTATTTGTCCTTTTGGATCTACCCAACTGCACCCTTTATTGTCTAGATATAGCTAACTACTTATGTAGCTATAAAAGCTAAGGCTTACAAGTAGAGTTGGCTAGATCAGGACAAAAAAAAAAGTTACTTTTACTAGGTAACATCTAGTTAACCCTGTAGCTATATTGCCTCATATTTATTGCCAATTTCATCAGTGCCAACAAACTGTACCTTGAAAAAAACAAAAATTAGTCCAGTCACCTAAACATGTTGAAATGACTTGGATCACAAAGCCCATTTTTAAATATGAGACTGACATTGTGTCTGTGGCTTTACTTTTGATGATACATCCATCAGCACAAAACGGCTTTAATTCTGTCTTCCTTGTTCGACATCTCATCTGGCAGCAATTATCTATGCTTCATTGATGATGGCTCCTTCTTTCCTTGGAGGCAAAGAAAAGGAAGAAAATTGGCTTTATAATATCTAGCCTTGTTTCAGAAATAAAACTCTACACTACCGAGTTAGGCTGAGGTCATGTCAGGCACTGGTAAGGACCGTCGCTCATTACACATTGGGATACTGATAACTCAATTTCCGGTGACTAACTAAGTAAAACAATAAAATAAATCAATATAAATAAAAACTTACAAATATGAAATTTTATCCATCATATAAATAATAAAGCTTAATCACATGCATTTCCGTCATGGTTCTTAAAGCAGGATCGTAGGCTTGTGGATTTTTAAAAAAAATCATTAAACACTTAAAAGCTATTAGACTCTTACAAACCATGTATAGAACGTCAAATAAAGTTTAAAAAAAAATCGCTAACGTAATCATTTGAGATTACATTAATAATAACAAGCTATGTACATTTGTAGAGGGAAATTGGCCGAGAGGCTTCAGAAAACATGATGTCATTTCCAGTAATGCAACATAGTGAGCATCGATGCTCCCTGGTTTTTGTGGTGCATTGTGGGATTTATTTTAGCGAGTGAACGTTCCAGTGCACTGAAAGATTTTGCGATTGAGACAGCCTTTAAAATGGCCAACTCCCTGATCAGTGCCCTGACTACTGAACTGACTGAGACATTATAGAACTTATCCAAGATTCTATTGTGATCATCTGGTGCAGTGTAACAAGTAATAATCTTAAAAGCCCACTGTAATCACACAGTGCACCTGGCTTTACAAAGACATCAGGATCATTGCAATTTAACCTGCACAAACTTATTCTCAGCATGAACTTTTATTGGTATATTTTCTTGTCAGCTTAGGAATCAATTAATCAATGAATGAATTCAGACCCAGAGGAAAGAAAGCATAGTATTGGGTGAATAACGGAGACAGGAGCATGTCTGCGCCAGGATGAGGATATTCATCCCCTCCAAAACATCTGGCTCTGCAGGTGCAAACCACCCCGCAGGATTCAGCTGCAGGAAGTCTGAGCTGCGTGCCAATCTCCAATCAAGTCCTGACACGTTTAATTAGCAGCTGCACTGTCCGATTTGCTCTCGTTTGTTCAGCTCTGAATCAAAACAGTTGTGTTCTGCCACGTCCAGTGCTTCTGCGCCAACTCTCTACATCTAAGAGCTCTTTGACGACTCCGAACTCTTGAAACATTGTCACTGAAAGGGTTCTTATAGAGCTTTCAGCTGTCATTCATAATTAGCACACTAAATTGCACAAAGGCAGTCAGTGTGGGTGAAGATGATGAAAAGTCTGAATAGAATAAGAAATACATTCATTGTAATAAGTCTTGCTGAAATGAGTCGATCACGACATCTGATAATAATTAGTGTGGATTGTTATTTAAATTGAATTCAAATGTTCTCCATGTTCTGGTGGATGCATCAATAATTCAGTTTTTTTTTTTTTTTTTGCTATAGCACTTACAGAAATTATGATAAATACACAGCACCTCAAATGTCCAGCCTAACTTCATGGTTTTGCATATATCAACTTCACGTTATCAAAATGGATTATTTTAAATGTTATTTAAGATTGTGTAACAACTACTGTAGCTATTTCAGGTTTCTTTGTATGACTCTACAGTATTTGGGCATGTTCATCTAGTTCTAGTGCTAGCATTCTCCACATTCCATGCACAAAACATAAAAACAGTGGTGAAATGTTGTTGTTGTTTTTTTTTAAACGGTTTTTTTTTTTTTTTTTTACTTTTACTGCCATGTTGCTGTTACACTGTTAGACTAAAGATTGTAGATTTATTCTATTTTTATACACTTTATTATATATTCTTATATTTTATATTGTTATTTTCATCTTTCTGTTATGCTATTATTCATTGCATCATCATTACTTGTTTATATTAACATTTTATTGATCTATTTTTTTTATTTTACACTATAAAGAACTTTGAGCTACATTTAAATGTATGAAAGGTGCTAAATTAATAAATGTATTTCATTATCATTATTATAATAATAATTCTATTAGTACTATATTATTATTATTATTATTATTATTATTATTATTATTATTAATATTGTTAATGATCAAAGTTGTTATTTTTGGTAAGCGGTTAATCTATCAAATTGATGGCTATTTAAATTCTAGGTATTTTCCCAAGCTGTGAAAACTTACTTATTTTGTCCGTAACATCGTTGACCAGAATATAGCTGGCATCTCTGCTTTTTGAAAAGAAAAAGAAAAAAAATCCAAATTTAAAATGACCCATATAAGGACTCTCAGCGCACTCATCCAAGTGCAAAGTATATGTGCTTTGTTATTATACCAGTTGTCATCAAGCCTTTTTATCTTCTCCTTTAATGTTTTCTCGATTCAGATTTTTGTCTTTCCTTGTCCATGTTGTTTGTACATTGCCTGACCATTGCCTGTTCTACAACTTCTTTTTCTATCTCACGTATTGGATCTTGCTTGAAACTTTCTGAATAAGGCTGTTGTGTAAATACCACAGGCTGGATATGGCTTATAACACACAGTTACCACACATTTAAAGACAGTAAATTAATACAAGTGACAATGCTAGCTAGATTCATATCCTGCCTCTTTAAATCTGAGATTAGTGCCCTTCCACAAGAACTCAAGTACTCATTCACTCCCTCTGAGGTGTACTTGAGTTGACAACAATAAAACAAAATTCTCTTCTTAAATGACTAGAAATCAAATTCTGTTTACAATGTTACAGCAACCTCATTAGCCAACCAAGCCAGCTGAGATCTAAGATTTGTACATTAAAAACTCTTTTGGTATCATGTGTTGATAAATGCTCTTTCTATTTTTGGAGGACAAGAGCAATATTCAGTTCTGAAAACCTCTGTACACAACCAGAGTGGTGAAACATTTTAAAAAGTCTTTGGAGAACAAGATGGCCCTAGACTTTGTGAACTCTCGAGCATGTGTGACATAATGTTGTTCTGTTGTGGTGTAATTCATCGTCACTTCAATTTCATGCGCAACTGATTGCATTCCAGAAGATGGTGTGATGACATGAATGACACATGGACTGCTTTACTTAGAAGGACAAAAAAAAAACATATTAATTTCCAATTATGGCACTTATAAGCCTGTGCGCCGTCACTGAGTTAAAAAAAAAAAAAAGGACGCAACTTTTCATTGCAGTCATCAGTCAGTGGCAAATGCCAGCTGGGTTTTTTCATCAGTCTCAATGTCATTTCATAAGGGAGGCCAAATACAAAATTAACAAGCAAGCTGTCTTAACTCAACATGGGTTAGCATCACCCTGAACATGACCTCTCCATATGAAAGCTCATATATAAACTCTGGATCACAGCCTTCATCAGTGCTTCATCTTATCACTAGCCAGGTCATAAATAGTAGGAGCAGTATAGCACCATGTGACATAGTATATGCACAGCTGTCTCAAATCACATACTTATGTACTATTCTACATAGTTATTACTACTAACATTTATTATTAGTACTAACATTTCCTCTTTTCCCATTAAAGTTAATGTATGAATTTTCAAAACCTCTAATGAAGCCTTCGTACCAACCAAAAGGACTGTTACGCATACCTCTCTTCTGGATTTTCTAGATTAGTAAATGCTTTGAATGTACGGTTACCATTTTCCTTTCATGACAACAAAATTAACTTTGCTACTGTATTAAATAAGAATCTGCGATTGTTTTTTGTTGTTTTCTATTAAGGTGGAGAAATATGCTAAGCTATCAGCACTAAGAGTCTTTCTATAGCTAAGGCGGCTCTCTTTCTATGCAATTTGGAGCACTTGTCTCAGAAGTATTTACATGTACTGTATGTTCTAATTTTCAACTCTGTTTTAAGGTGTGCCTATGAATGTTATGCCAGGTTACTAGGTTGTTTTTTTTTTACATTATCTAGAGTGTACTGGAATGTTGACTAAGTATTCAGTCACCTGATTGAGTTCTGTGGGGTCAGACGCTGAATCAGTCGAGGTCTCTGGGAAATTTTCAGTAAGACAATGTACAGTAGTTGGGGGGCATGGTGGCTTAGTGGTTAGTATGTTTGCTTCACACCTCCAGGGTTGGGGGCCCGAATCCCACCTCCTCCTTTTGTGCACGTAGTTTGCATGTTCTGCCCGTGCTTTGGGGGTTTTCTCTGGGTACTCTGGTTTCCTCCCCTAATCCAAAGACATGCACTGTTTGACATTTCCAAATTATCCGTAGTGTGTGAATGTGTGTGTGATTGTGCTCTGGGTTGGCATCCCATCCAAGGTGTCCCATGCCTTGTGCCCCGAGTTCCCTGGGATAGGCTCCAGGCAGGATGGCATGGGGAGTTTGGCTCTTTTCAGCCTCTGCAGGAAGTGGCTGTGGTGCTGGGCCTTCTTGGCTATGTAGGTGGTGTTGAGAATCCAGGAGAGATCCTCAGTCATGTGCATACCAAAAAAACTTTGGAGTTTTTGATTCTCTCCACAGTTGTTTCGTTGATGTGTCTACTCGGATCCTTTTGAAGTTGACAATCATCTCTTTAGTCTTATCAACATTAAGAGATACATAGTTACCTCTATACCATTCTGTGAGCTCCTTCCCCTCCTCCTTGTATGCTGACTTATCGTTGTTGCTGATGAGGCCCACAGCTGTAGTGTTATCAGCAAACTTGATGATTTGGTGATCTGAACGGTACTTTGCAGTACCTTCCTGAGTCAGCAGGGTAAACAGCATTGGACTGAGCACACAGCCCTGGGGAGCACCAGTTTTCAGTGTGGTGGTTCTGGAGGTGGTGTTGCCAATACTGATGGGGTGAGGTCCAAGATGTTAGAGGCTCTCGAGTGCACCTTAGCCACCCTCGAGATCAGTACGGGAGAACAACAAGAGGTCCTCCCTGGTTAATGCCACGGCCCACTCCCCTGTCAGAATAAAGTGGACCTCTACAGGGAGAGGAGCCATCCTGACAGCTGCCCCGCTATGGAACTCCCCCAGATAAGAAGATAGAGTCAGTAAATGAGTATCCCTGACCCTCCTCGAAGAAACAGGTACATCCCTTTTTAGGGTTGGCAAGATATTACAGGATGTTTGTGGTTACCTTCTCGCCTCTAGCCTCCCCCCTCTCAGACCTCACCAAGAAGGGCCAGTCGGACTGAGTATGGTGACCCGAGGAGACGGAGAGGGAATTCCAACCCTCAGGCACTCACCAGCTCCCCATCCTGCGGAATCCCAACTTCAACCTGCCCTTCACAGTCCACACACAACGCCTCTGAGACAGGGCTAGAAGTCATCCTGTCCCAGGCCTTTGAGCAGAGCAGCCGGTCCTATACATGAGCAGAAACCTAACCCACACCAAGACAAAGTATGCAACCATGAAGAGAAAAGCCCTGGCAATAAAGTTGGGCCATAGAGGAGCTGCGTTATTACCTGGCAGGTAATCACTTCACACTCATGACTGACCACGCTCCTTTGCAGTGGATGGCCAGAGCAATGGACACCAATTCCAGGGTAACCAGCTGGTTTCTCTTGTTGCAGGACTTCTCTTTCCAGGCAGCAGCGAGCAGGGGCCCACCATGGAAATGCAGATGACCTCTCCTGAAGGCATGCCTTATGGACCCAGCATCTTCCGGCAGTAGGCTCAGAGTTGAGGGGGGGGTACTGTGATGACAGGTGCGCAGCCCACACACACACAAACAAACGCACTCGTCGCATGACTGCCGGCTGGGTGCTGAACGGACAGCCGCGTTTCAGCACCCTGCGTGTTGTGGACAGCATGAGAGCACATGGCTGCAGGACGGAGCAGCAGAAATACACATGGCTGGCGGCCAATGAGTGGAGCGGCTGCTCCTCACCCTCCTGCAGAAGACAGGAGAGAATAAAAGGGCACAGCCAACACAAAGAGGTGAGCAAGTTCTCCTGTCACGTTCATGCTGAAACATGTGTCCCTATTTATCACAAAAGCTGATGCAGAATAAGACAGCACAGACGAGGAAGCTCCCCGGCCACGCTGCACCCTTGGCCAGTACCACTCTTTAACTGGTGAAATGTTATGTATAGTGGATACCATTAAGGACCAATAATGGTAGTGGTAATAGTTTTAATGCTTGTAATGGTATTTGTAGTAGAAACCTTGTAGTGGAAATTTCTGTGGTGGTTTCTATTGTTTATTTCAACAGGGTAAATTTATCTTCATATTGCCTCGAGCAAATATCAATTGATATATTTTAACACTTATGTCATCTAGTATATATATATACTAGGCAATATATAAATAGGCTATTCTGAACCTGCAAATGGAGTAAATCTATTTAGATCTTTGCATGTAATGCTGAGGAATAGTTCACCATTCCTCAGACAATTAGACTACCTAAGACATCTAGCCTCTAGGCATTCTTAGTGTAAGCCAAGGATTGTGTATTTGAGTCCATCCAGGATGTTTAATTAGACACAGCTTTAGCCCAGTAGTTAAGGTTTTGTGCTAGTGCCTGGAAGGCTAATACAAATCCCACTGGTTTCGAGCACGATTGCGCCTTCAGGAATGTGGTCTTGTTAGCATAGTATGTAGCACATCAATCTCATAATCTGAAGGTTGTTGATCCTCATGTCAGGTGGCTAGAAGGTTTCAGCATACTCGAATGTAATAGAAGTGCTTAGCAGTTAACATTCCGTGTTAAAGAGCAGAAGGGTGTAAAGCTGTAATATCCCATTTCTACCAGTGCACTAAACAAGGCCTTAACTGTCTCAGCTTTGGTTTTAGCTTTGTATAAAAGCTACTTGATATGTGAAAATGGCCTGGATGATTAAAAACCTTTGTATCTAAATCTGCTTATGTAGTCCATTCTGCTGAAAGCATCAAATATGACCATCGTAAATTATTTCTTGTTGCAGCTGAAAGCACTTTTGAGAAAGGCCATATTATCTCACTCTGTGATGTATTTACTGTATTGTTCTGAATTGAACAATACATATATAGAGTTCATTCATAAGGCCTTGGGGGAGAGTGTGAATCACATTCCTATGGATAAAAAGTGAATCTAAAAGCCATTGGTGCACAAAGCACAATGAAGAAAATAGAAAAGGTATCCCATTTCCAGCCAGAGTTTCGCTGAGCTCATCATCATTGTGCACTGATGCCAGTCATTTATAGCTTCATTCACAGAGATAATTGAGTCTTTGGAAACCGTGAGATTTACCTTTAGGGAAAACAGAGCGTTATGCAGCCGCTGGCATGATCATGTCACAATATCAGTTCAGTCAGGGTGTCAAAGATCCTTTGTCTTTTCTAGACATGACTTAATTCAGTACTGTTTTCATCACCTCGGGCTTGTGCGGTATGAAACATCGCAGCTCAGTGTGAAACATGAGGTGACATTTTGTTGGAAGCGTGAGAACAAATAAGACAGAATTGTTGTATATTAGATTTTAAGAGTATTTTTCAAATGAGATTTGATCCGTCTTCAACAGAATAAATCCAAAATGTCTACTTTTTTTTTTTTTTTTTTTTTTTTTTAAATCTGTAGGGATGATAATAGGAGTGTAGTGTTAGTTGTTAACAACCTTTTGCTATGGCACTCGAAATTGACTCCCATTAATGTTTCTAGTACTTGATGGTAGTTGAATTATTAAATCCAGTTATTTTTTTTATTTTTTTTTTAAAGGCACACCTCTGTCTAAATAAAGCCTAAAAGCTGACAGTGCATGTCAGAGCAAAAAAATAAGCCATGATGTCAAAGGAATTTTCTGTAAGACCTCTAAGACAGGATGGTGTTAAGACAAAGTTTTGGTTTAGATCACAAAGAAATTTGTGCAGTTTTGAAAGTCTTGAGGTACATGGTGGCTTCCATCATTCTTAAATGGAAGTTCTGAATCACTGAAGCCCTTCCTAAAGCTGGCTGTCCATCCAAATTGAACAAACAAGGAAAATGGAAGAAAAATTAACCAAGAACCAGAAAGTCACTCTGAGAGAAATGTGAATATAGGTGCCACCATCAGAAGGATAACCAACAATGGCAAAAGCCATTCATCTGTAAAAAAAAAAAAAAAGGCCAACAGGTACGCAAAGGACTCTAAATGTGCTCTAAAGGTGCTCTCAGGTCATCTAGATGGTAGATACTATAGGCTAATGAAAAAATATTGAACTCTTTGGCCTAAATGCCAAGCATGACATTGGAAAGAAACCAATTTCATCCCTTCAATGAAGCACATTGCTGGTAGCATCATATTGTGAGGATGTTTTTCAGCAGCAGGAACTGAAAGGCTTGTCATGATCAAGCAAAAGATGAAAGGGTCAAAAAATAGAGATATCTTTTAGGAAAAACGTTCTCAGAAGCACTCAGGACTTTTTAGAGACTATTCACCTTCCAACATAACAATTGCACAAAACACAGACAAATCAAAGCAAATTGTCAGGTCATGTTCATTTGAGTTCAAATCAGGGTTTGTGACAAGTTTGTGAATGTCCTCAACTGGTCCAGTGAAAACCCAGATTTCTAGCAGTATAATGATGTTCATTAACTATTATGACAGATTTTGAGAGACTCTATATAATGGAATTTGTGAAGATCCTCAATTCCAGATACACCAAAGTAATCTCTGCCAAGTACTTAGTAAAGGGTCAGAAAATGTGTATAAATGTGATATTTACATTTTTATTGTCAAAAAAAAAAAAAAAAAAAAAATTATGTTGCTCCATACAGTACTCTGCAAAATTTTAGGCACCCTGTTTTTTTGGTACAAACTTTGTTACAGATTTTTTATTTTATGACTTCTACATTATCAAGTCAGTACAAAAAAAAACATTTTGATTCCCAAAGATTAGCACAAAATTAAATGTTACAGAAAAATGTTTGTATGTCATTAAAGAAAGTAGCATATTACACTTTTCAGACGAAGAACACAATGAAGGATGCTGCGTTTTGCTGCAAAAATAAGAAGTAAGTGTGACAGTCAAAGTCTCCAAAAGAACTGTGGCTGGTTCTACAAGACGCTCAATAAAACTTACAGCTAATTTCCTTATAAAACTGCACAAATTGTACCGGAGACTACTATATATATATATATATATATATATATATATATATATATATATATATATATATATATATTTATTTTATTTTTTTTAATTTACTACTGTTTACTGCTCTATACAGATTTTTTTCAAAATGTATAAACATTTAAATTCATTATTTTGAAGGCACCTTTGCTCTATAGCATTTCTTTGCAGGTGCCTAAAACTTTTGCACAGTACTGTATATAGATGAAAAAAATATATATACTGATTTGCAAACATATTAAATGTGTTTCCATTTAATTTATTTATTTATTTATTTGAATCTTTTTAAGCATGACGACATTACATTTACATTTTACATTTATTCACTTAGCAGACGCTTTTATCCAAAGACAATGGACACTTGACTATACTTACCCACATAATGGGAAAACATGTCACATGTTGCTGTTTAATATCAGCAGACAGCCAACAAAGATGAAAAATGGGTTTCGGATAGCTGTGAATATACAGTATTTTACCAAATTAATATGGAAATGTTTTATTTACTTTTTATTCCGATCTAGGCTATCTTCCTGCAAAGATCATGTTGGGTAATGAACCTGTGGTACTGGTACAAGAATGCCTAATGAAGCCTAAAACCTTACTAGCTGATTTTCTCACACAGTGAATATAATACTTTGATCAAGTACATGCCGTGGTGAAATGGACATATTATGGCACGATCATTCGAGTTTGTTATCAGATACTGGCTGTCTAAATGTCTCTGATGCACTGCAGTCAGATAGAGGCAAAAGAGAAACATGTTTCAGTTTGGCAAAGTCTGTAGGTTTCAGAACTTCATATAGTAGAAAACGAGAAAGTTTTCACCTGGTCACCATGCATATTGCAACAGTAAGATTTGAAGCACTCAGGTATGTTATTTATGCAGGTCAAAAGTTTTCTCGGAGTCCTTCACTTATGATAAACCTTAAAACAAAATATGCTATAAAAAAAACTGACGTGCAGACTCAACTCACATACTCACTTTATATCTTTAACGACCTTCAGCAGGTTAAAAAAATGTTTATTGATGGCATTGGCTGCTCCATCACTCTGATCTTGCAGAAATCCTGTCATGCCGCAATTTGAGATGCTGTTGCTGCTGCTGCTGCTGTTGTTGTTGTTGTTGTTGTTGTTGTTGTTTTAAAAGCATTTGCATTCAGCAAACCTCCTCTACGCTTAGCCTTGATTAATGGTCGCACTCTGAATCTGGACGTATTACAGCAGGGACTGGCACTCACAGAGGAACTTACCTATAACAGGAGAAAGATGGAGCTTAATGATCCAGCATCAGGCCCAACTCACTATAGAAACGCATTCCAAAAACTCAGTATTGTTTAAGGTACATCTTAAGACTGCGATATTAATGCACCTGTTAAGTGTTGCTGAGGAGTCGTTGGGGGAACAAAGCTGCACATTATATATTATATATATATTATATAGATTTGACAGATAAGATGATGACTAATAACACAGACTGAATCAAATGTAAGCACAGAGCAGAGCACTTGAGAGTTAAGGGAGAAACACAAGCATCCAACACTGAATACAATTTACAGCATATAAAACGTGGGATGTGTGACTTGAATTTCTGTTTCTATGTGAAAAAGAAAAGGCCAGTGCAAGCAAATATACGTATGTATCAAGTTTCTTCAAGACCGGCTCAAGATTTTTTAATCATGCTCGTCTCACCCAACCCAGTTACATGAGACATTTGACACATCTGCCAAAATGAGATCCCGTTCATCCCACTTTTTTCCACTATGTCTTCTTTTTCACTTGCATGTGAGTGAAGAATAAATTCCATAGAACTAAATAAAATCGCGCACTTCCACTTTTGTGTGGTACGGTGGTCGGTGGGTAGCATCGCTAACTCCAGGGTCCCTGATTCAATCATGAGCTCATGTTACTACCTGTGTGTACCAGTGTTGTATTCCTCTGGGTTCTCGAGTTTCCTCCCACATCCTAAAACATACCAGTAGGTCATTTGGCTACTCTAAATTGCCCATAGGTGTGAATGTGTGTGTGCATGGTGTCCTGTGGTGAAATGGCATCCCATCTAGGGTGTATAGCCACCTTGTCCACCACAACCTTAATTAGGATAAAGTGGTTACTGAAAATTTATGAATGTATGAACTTCTACTTCCCATTCCAGTATTTTGCCTCGCTAGTAGAATAAGTGTTCAGGTCAGTTATGGTCCACAAGATGATTTTTACTTAAAGTACAGAAATTCAGAAACAGAAACGTTACAAATGCAGATTGTACAGTGATACACTGTAATAGATATAGCAGTAACTTCACTGAACCTTTCGAAGTCCTGTTGTAAATGTGAATGATTACAAAATATTTAGCTCTTGCTGGAAGTTTTGCCTCGTCAAATCAATTCTCATTTGCACCACGTTCTCTCCGGGTAGATTATAAGATTAATGTAAACCCATATGCAACTGATAAACAGGAACCGATATGGATAAACGTTTCATTTTTAACCTTCCGTTATGTCTTTAATGAGATACCAGATGAACTATCGATTTCCTGCAATCAAATGCCACACAGAAAATCTGCAACGCTTGCAAAGAAAATATCCTGATGTGTTTGAATTGGGCTATTTTGCATATTTTTATTCATACATCCTCCCACAGTTTGTGAAAGAAGGTCAGAAGAATCCCTGGTCACATTGTTAATATTCTCCCATCATACGTCCACTTTGAAAAATGACTTCAATCTGCATTCATTAAAGCGGCATAAGATAGAAAAACTATAGGCTACGGCCTCGATATCATTAAGGGCATTTGAAAGGCCACTACGCTTTATGCGTTCATTAATCATCATCATCATTAAGCGAGGCTTTGTCAACATGGCGGCTGGTGCTGGTAAACACTGCCTAACCTTAGAAAACTTTACAGGACATCTAAGCACACACATCTATCACTGAGGTTGATAATTAGCAGGAAATTGGAGGTTCTAGCTCTAGACAGCAGCTTTTTACAGACTTGTCCAAGCTTGGATAAATCTAAATCTCCTAATTACTTCATCAATGGTTGCAACATGTCATAACTAGTTCATTGGGAAAACATGAATCACTGTGGAAATGTCAGAGAAATAAAGTTAAATAAATAAATATAGCTTTAATTTTCAACTGAATTGGAGGCGATACAGAAATATTATCATGTCCTCATGAAAACAGGACCTAAATAATTATTACTTGCACTCCAAATATTCAGGTACTGTTCCTGATCTCACCCAGATTCCCCGCTGAGCTTTCTTGCAAGATTTCTATCTAATGTGACTGAGCAAGCTAGGGAACTATCTATCAATTCAGCAAGCCATTCACAAATCAGGAAACCGATGTTTATCATTGACATAGCTGCCTCATAGTATTTTATCAGATTTACTTCAGTTTTGCATTTGTTACATTCCAGAAAGATCAGAAAATGTGAGGCTATGGACTATGAAGCTGGGATGCAGCGTTGCTGTATGCCAAATGGGTCCTTTAAACACCATTTCATTTATGATGCCCATATGATTTTACAAGAAGATTTTAATAACAGTGGAGACTGCTCATTTAAGACAGATAGAAAAACTCACACAAAAAATGCACAAAGTAATATTTTTTAAATTAATTCAATTATTATTTTTGGAGGGGGCGCACGGTGGCTTAGTGGTTAGCATGATCGCCTCACACCTCCAGGGTTGGGGGTTCGATTCCCGCCGGGGCCATGTGTATGCGGAGTTTGCATGTTCTCCCTGTGCTGCGAGGGTTTCCTCCGGGTACTCCGGTTTCCTCCCCCAGTCCAAAGACATGCATGGTAGGCTGATTGGTGTGTCTAGAGTGTCCGTAGTGTATGAATGGGTGTGTGAGTGTGTATGTGATTGTGCCCTGCGATGGACTGGCACCCTGTCCAGGATGTACCCCGCCTTGTGCCCGATGCTTCCTGGGATAGGCTCCAGGTTCCCCCGTGACCCTGAAAAGGAGTAAGCGGTTGAAGATGGATGGTTGCATGGATTATTTTTGGAGAGCCTGTGCACAGTTCATGGCCGGCATGGGCATTATTTAACAGGTGGCTCTATAAATAAAAAGATATTTCTTTTGGGGAATTTTGGGCGTCCTTCTTGAGAAATATGGTTAGATTTTGGAGCAAAATTTTTAGCTTGGGTTGCTGAAGCTAAACCAGTGCCAATTTCTGTTCCTTCAAACAAAAGCCCACCTCACGCAACTTCCTTGTTGTGTCCAACGGGAAACCTGTGAACTTTTCTGGCAGGGTTTCTAACAAACAAACAAACAAGCAAAAAAGATTAGTGCACCTCCTGTTTCTATCTGTATGGTAGCTGTTTAGAGCACATTATCCATTATTATTGAAATGTTTTCAATCCAAATCCCTAAGAGGTATAAATCGACATCACTCAAGTTTATAATTGGCATTCACGACAGATGTGTGTGGGTTGTTTTAATCTCGCTCATGCAGTCATAATTTTGTACCCAACTGTGCTATTTTCTAACTAATTTAATTTGATTTATTTATTAAAATATAAACGTACAGTATAAGATTCATATATATAAATATAAACCAGAAGCCTAACTTAAACCACTGCATCCAGACAGTCACTGAGGAATTCCATGTGTTCACACGTAATGTAATGACCACGATCTTTGTTTGTCCAGCAACTTCATTACTTCATGACACCACATCACAGGAAAGTTAAAAAATAATAATAATAATAATAAACAATAAATAAATATAAAACTCCCACTCGCTTTTTAGACTGTTGCTTTCCATGGGATAAGTCCTAATGTGATCTAGTCTTCCCTTCATGTAAAGAAGAAGGAAAAAAGAATGGTGCTCCTCCTATTCATATGCAGTGTCCTCCACTAATTTTGGCACCCTTGGTAAATACGAGCAAAAAAAGGCTGTGAAAAATTGTCTTTATTGTTAACCTTTTGATATTTTGTTCAAAAAATTCACAAAAATACTCTCATGGATATCAAACAATTGCAAACACAACACAGGTTTATCCAAAAAATATATATATATATATTTGTTAAATATAGGCGTGCAAAAATTACTGGCACCCCTATAAATTCATATGAGAAAAATATATTTGAAGTATACTCCCATTGATATTTTACATTTTTTAGTACACTTGGGTGACTTTCTCCAAACTTTTCCCAGTGGCCATGGCTGTTTACTGCAATAATGAGAGCACATGATTCGGGACAACTGTGAAGTGTACCGGCTTTTAACGATGTACTTTTATCGTTGTAATACAATACAATAATTAAAATCTTTAACGTGTATATATATATTACATACATCTAGGTCAACCTTCCGCTAATTGTCCAGTTAATTTGTTGTTTTTAAGGGCAAGTTAGGTTGTATAAGACCTAGACATTTCATTAGGAGATAAATTATAGCTGTGTTAAGCCTTATTGAGGACCTGGCAAATCGAGCACTAAGGAGAGAATGCACCTTTCAGGACCGCTCGTGGTGATGAATGGCTCATGAGCCAATATCATATTCCATCTTCCTTCTCAGACCCCTTTCATTGAGCCTGTGTAAACAGCCAGCCAAACTCTGTATACGAGCACACACTAATTGTGCTACTGTTTACCCATTCCTGAGCAAGTGCACTCTACCTGAATTTTCTGGCTACGTTCCTCGCGCTTTGACGGCATTTCGGCTATCGATGATAAAAAAGATCAATTTCAGTCTCACTAAAATTTTTCTCCTTTTGTTGCCTTTTGAGCCATTTTTACAATAATAACCGAATTTACAAACACGAACCAGTTCAGAAGTTTACATACGCTTGATTCTTAATACTGTGTGTTGTTACCTGGACGATCAGTGACTGTTTTTATGTTTTGTGATAGGTGTTTATGTGTCCCTTGTTTTTCCTGAGCAGTTAAACCGCCCACTGTTCTTCAGAAAACCCCAAATGAAAAGCACGTTCTTCGCTTTTCATTCGCCCCCTTTCCAAGCCAAGGGGATGTAAACTTTTGAACAGGATGGTTGGTGTAAATTGTTATGATTTTGTTTAAAGTTCTTTTTATCATTTAGGACTACCCTTCAGAAGCTACATAAGGTATTTACATATTTTCCCAGAAGACAAACAGGATAGACAAGGGACTCATGAGCAACTATCACAAAACATAATAAACATTGATCATCCAGGTAACAGCACACAGTATTAAGATTCGACCATATGTAAACTTTTGAACTGGCTCGTTCGTGTAAATTCAGTTATTATCGCGTCTTGTGGACTACGTGTAAACATCTGTTATGCGAAATAGCTTATTTAGTGTAGTACTAAATTAAGAAAAATGCCATTTTTTATAATCCCTCTTTTTTTAATTATCAACATTTGGCAGATTCTGCAAGGGGTGTGTAAATTTATGAGCACAACTGTATCATTCGTACTCAAAGGCTGAGAACTTTCCACAAGATCAAATTTAGAATGCAATTCAAGTATATTTTATAAATAAGGCCCTAGGTGTGAGAATAATCTCATACTAATTGAAGTGAGAGAAGTTTAGCTGTATTTCATATGAATGAAGTTGTAATTAGAGTAACAGCATGTAACAGTTACGTGGGTTTGCGATATGGACCATGTTTATACTACATTAGTTTATCATAATGAATCACATTTTTATTTTTTCACAATATGAATTTCTGTGATAAAAGCATTATTGTGAAACTAAAATAGCATATTGTTGTTCTTTTTTTTTTTTTTTTTTTTGGTTTGTTTTTTTTTTTTTTTTTAAATAGTGCTGCTCAAATTCTTTTACTTACACATAGCAACAAAGTAAACTCTCACACTTACAGAACTAGACTACAGGGGACCAGATGTAAATGTGTGGCTTGAATAAGCTCGAATTCAGTGTACTGTATAAGTTCATTATATTATTCGGAACCTAAAATAATTGCTCATCTGCAAGATTTTGCTAGATACATACTGTAAGACCAAGAAGAAAATATCGCAGAGAACAGATCATTTAACATTACCAGAAGCAATGTTGTTCCACTACTCAAAGCAGACAGTGACAACTGTTTAGTCTACAGCATACACAATAACAAACTCATTAAGACTCAGCAGGACATCCTGCTCTGAAATGGTACCATAAAATAAAACAGAAAGACGAACAAAAGAGCGGCGTATGGGAGACGTTTGGCAAGCTCATTAACACATCAGAGGTTAAAAGCATGGTGAAGAGAAAGGAGACGAGCACTGATAGGACAAGTGAAGGGAAAACAATGAGGAGCGTGTATATATGAGGAGAAATTGGTTTTGAAAATAAGATGCAAGTCTGTAGTTTGGCATTTGATCCTTTTAAACAACATGATCATGTCATCCCATATCGTGTGTAAAATGTTCAGTGGTGGCAACGTCACATTTATAAAGTAGTTTTTATGAGGACGCATTTTACTCTCATGTATGTAAACTTGTATGAACGATGTAATTTGTGTTGCGTAACAAAAACATGGCTGAACATTCACAATCATGATATCTGGTTTCAACACTTACACCTGGATTTTGGACCAATAATCAGGTCAGAACTGCTGCTGTAATCATCAAGACTGTCCTGTGCTCTTCCCAGAATTCCTATTCACAAGGGGCCATATTCAGAGTTACTAGCTTAAGTCCAAAAATTACATCAATATCGAGGGGAAATTTGTGCATATTCAGAGTTGGGTTACACAGGACAATTTTTCTGGTGGACGTTCAGCACGGCAAAATGATATCTTAAAATATCTTAATAACATAATCAAATTTATCTCCTATTATAAGACCAAATAGACCAAACATACGGTTATTAAACATATTTCTAGACATTTTGACTTATTTGAAGTTTGAAAGACTCCTCTGTAGTTCTATTTGCCGATCATGTTTTTCCTCATTTTACACATTTATTTCTAGAAAGAAGGTAAATCGGCCGATAGGATGAGAAAATTTTAATCCTGAAATGTGTGAAAGCATCTAAAAACAGTTTATAATAATCTCATAACAAGAAATATTTCATTAATTTTCATATTCATTTGCTAAAATAGCATTTTTAGTTGGTTATGCAAATTACCTGCAGGCGATGTAGTTTTCTGCATTTAAATACACGCATTTGCCTTTAATCCCACAGAAAAAAAGCAATAGACAATGCAGGCTGAAGACGGAAAGGGCATTTTATTTGCTGCGAATTGAAATACATTGTAACTTAAAAGCAAGAGAAAATTTAAAAATGAAAAAAAAAGACTAATATAATGACTAATAGAAAAAAAGGCAATTATTGAAAAAAATCATCTAATAGGCATCTAGCATGCTGCCAATATATTGCTGCTTTAATAGTCCTAATTGTAATTCTCACATTAATTTCTTTTAGTTAAACAATATGGCTTCCACCCTCATTATTCAGCATTATGTGATATTATTCATTATATGTTGCAGTTCATGTTCTTATATCACCGTCTGACAGTTACTTGTGTATATGTGTATGCCGGGTATTTATTTTACCACACTCGTAATTCATTATTTTAATTTGTCACATTAATAATTTGTTATAAATTTTATGTTGTTGTTTCAAAATAATTTTTTTTTTTTTCAATGCAGTCTCCTGTAAAGAGAACATGTTTCATGTTTTGAAAGATAAGCTGACCAAGCACTCATCTGCTTCACTTACGGCTCAATTTAAGTGTTGTTCATAATATTATCTATTTAAAAAATAATTCCTCGAGTGTCTTGTTTAATATGCTGTCTCCTCTGATGTCCCCCCTATAAAAAATAAAAAATTAAAAAAAATTTAAAAAAACTTTTATGTTAGTTATAAAGGGGCAATTCATAATTACACATTAAATATTGACTCCAAATGGCATTGTTTATTATTTATAATCTGCTGTCACCCAGAAGAAGATGAGTTCCTTTTAGAGTTTGGTTCCTTTCAAGGTTTTTTCCTCGTGTTGTTTCAAGGAGTTTTTCTTTGCCAATTTCACCTCCGACTTGCACAGTTGGGATCAATTTACATTTAATTTATTTAAGCTGCTTTGTGACAGTCCATGCAAATAAAATTGGAGTTACTTAGCATATGTATACTGTTAATCTCTTTTTGTATTGTTGTTTTCACCTGTTTATATGAGAAGGAAGAGCTGCATCAGAAGCACTAAATATTATAGACCTAATTCATCACCACACTTACAACATAACCATTACAGCAACATATTTAGAGTGATGTTAAAACCAAAGACTGAATAACGAACATCAGAAAAACACTAGAGCAACTAGAGGTATGGGTTTACTTATTGATTCAACCTCTTTCGTTTTTAATACAAAAGGTTACTGTAGCTTCAAAGTTAAGGGCACTAAGACAACACCTGATCTATTAACACACCTGAGCTTTGGTGATTTCTTATGAATGTGTAAGGTCATACTGAAGAAACTACAGAGGTTGAAGTTTGAAAAATAAATCCCAAAACATAACATAAATAAAAATCAATCAATAAAGAGCAATAAAGGCTGGTTTTGGCCCTTTGGCATCACAAGAATCAATACTACTGATAAAAAAAGTAGTTACCTTAGAGATTTGACTATAGCCTCTGATATGTAATGTTCAGCATCGAGATTCTGTCTGGGAAAACTTTTCATTTACAAGGGCTGTAACCCAGGGGAGCCAGATGCTGGCGGATATAACCCTGTCTCTTCATGTTAAACAGCATTTTTAGGCCTGCAGTCTGGCATCTGTATCTGTTTAGAACTCCAAATAAATAGGCTGTTTTGCATCTGGGCCAGGACAGCTTGCTGTCATTGATGGAAGAACGAATTCTGAATGATATCAGCAAATTCTAAAGGAAAATCTCAGGACATCTGTCCATGAACTGAATCTCAAGAGGACGTGGGTCATGTAGCAAGACAATGACCCTAAGCACACGAGTCGTTCTACCAAAGAACGGTTAAAAAAGAATAAAGTTTACGTTTAGGAATGGCCAAGTCAAAGTCCTGGCCTTAATCTGATAGAAATGTCGTGGAAGGACCTGAAGCAAGCAGTTCATGTGAGGAAACCCACCAAGAGTTGAAGCTGTTCTGTACAGTACTGAGGAATGAGCTAAGATTCCTCCAAGACGATGTGCAGGACTGATCAACGATTAGTTATTGCTGCACAAGGGGGGTCACACCAGATACTGAAAGCAAAGGTTCACATATTTTTGCCTCTCACAGACAGGTAATATTGCGCCATTTTCTTCAATAAATGAATGATCAAGTACAATTTTTTTGTCTCATTTGTTTAACTGTGTTCTCTTTATCTACTTTTATGACGTGTGAAAATCTGATGTTGTTTCCGGTCATATTTATGCAGAAACTTTCACTGTAGATCGAAATGGAGAGTACTGGAGACACACTGGGTAATTTATCTGGAATTTATTTTATTCATTCAAAAGTTGCAGCCTGTTTAGTATGAAATTCCCTCGTTTTGTTTCCATGGGCTGACGTTCCTCGTGGATCTGCAGCAAAGTGGGGTCTTATTTTGAAAGTATTGTCTTATTTTGAAAGTAATTATGGATATAATATGATGTTCTAGTAATATAATGAATATAATATACGATCATGAATTGACGGTTGAAATCTCAACATTGAGACATCGGGCAAAGTTGTCTTTTCAACGTCTTTTCTGTGAGTTTTTTCTGGGTGGGTTTATAGTGGGGGTCAGATGATACAAGATAGCAGACAGTTTTAACATGTGGTAGATCCGTTCTTCTAGGGCTTCAGGACTTACGTCTAGTCTTGAGACATTTTCTGTATTGACTTGGATTTGTCTCAGACTTATTAGCATTTGTACTTGGACTTGTCTCGGTCTTAAGTAATGGTCCCACTAAATATGGTCTTGGCCTTGATTGAGAGTTTGTAAAAAAAAAAAAAATATATATATATATATATATATATATATATATATATATATATATATATATATATATATATATGGATGTGTTTCCTTTTTTGCATGCATAAAGGTTTGAAAATAAGTAATCCCTTCTACTAGAAAACAGCCTAATCATTAGCACAATGCACAAATGAAGCCAAGTAACGACTTGACCTTGAAAAGGATTTGTTTTCTGTCTCAATCTTCACTCAGCTTCGCTTTCATTTGGACTTGACCTTGACTTGGGCTTGATCCTCCTATGACACAGTCTTAATTCTATCTTGGTCAGTCCTGGTTTTGGACTTAACAATGGTGGTCCTGACCATATCCCTAGGAACTACTACTAGGTAAGAACTAGTAACAAGGCAACACTTGTCGAAAAATTGGGCTAAACAAATGCAAACCACCATAAGTACTAAAAACACTAGAAACACCCGGTTATATATTGTCTTGACAGCTGAATATGGTGTTGCATGCATTGCAATATTTTACCAAATATATAGTTTGGTGGTCTCATGAGGATTTATGTACATATAAGTACATATAAGTAAAGTAAAATGTGACATACTCGTTTGAGGGCTGGGATTCTCATGAGGATATACCCAGATAAACATTCAAATGAATTAAAAAGAAATTGGTGTAAAAATAATCATAATAATAATAATAATAATAATTTTAAAAAATGCTAGGGGGCATGGACAAGTTGGGGCTACAACAGGAGTTGGAGAAAGCAGGTCGTACAGAAGAAGCGTTTGTATTAATAATACTTTTGTGGCTAAATCTGGAAAGGAATGTCAATTGTGAAACGAAATGATTCATTTAAGCAGTGACTTCATTGTATATTCCTGATTCTTCAGCATTATATGTAAAGTCATCCATCCTGCTCATTCTCCAGCTTATATTTGTACTGTAATGGTGAAAGAGCAGCACACTATGATAGAACACCTTTCAAATAAATGCATTTTCATAGCAGCTTCAGAGGAAAGCAAGAAAATTACCTGAAGGAATGAATCAGGCTGAGTGTAGCCATGTGTTAGCAAATTGGTGGTAGACGGTGGGTTTTTTCAGTCTCTCCTTTTGTTGCTAAATATTTGTCCTCATTTTCTTCACACTTGTCATTTGATACTTGGATGGCACTGAAGGGAAATATGTCTTTTACAGAATAAAATGCCACCCAAATGAAAACAGATTGGGAGGCCAACCACGCACCACCTTGGGCCTCCATTACCAGGACGGCCAGCTGAAAGCAGAAGATAGATGAGATCATTCATTTTCAATGCTGAACAGCAAACCAGCATAACTGGAGCATGCAGCAAAAACACAGCATGAATAACGACACCAAAATAAGCCTGTTTACATGGAGTTTAGTATGTAGCAGAAATGTGAAAAAAAGAGTGTAATCATTATGGATAGAGTAATTGTTTGGCAGAAAGTGTTATCAAAAATAAAGGCAGAATATAAATTCACAATTCACAACCCATCAGTTAGTTTGAATCTTAGCTGCTGCTTAACTGGTGGGTTGGTTAGTTCATTTATTCTACAATACTGAAGTGCATGAAATCATCTCTGACTTGAGATGTGCACTGACTTGTTCCTTTCATTCCCTGAAAGCATTTGTTTGTTTGTTTTTTTTTTTATTTGGACTGGATGACCTAGGACTGACTGACTGACTTGCAAATAGCAGAGGAATCTAGGCCAAATATAGTTGCATTTAGGCACATAGCACTTATAGGAATAGGGCAAATCTAACAGCCACAAATCTTTTTTTGTATTTGGAATCTGTAGCAAAAAAAAAAATAGCCCAAATGCAACTTGTGCAGCTTTTCAATTTTGGATGTAAGCTTTTTTTTTTTCCATACCATTTCTGAGGTACAGCTAATCACTGTTGAATTGTATGTGTGTTCTAGCATCCTGGTTTTGACTGACTGAATGTCTGAATGTAGTTTTGATCATAACCTTTGCAACTCACAGACTGAATGAAGGAATCACTAAATAAGTCACAGACAAAGTGATCCAAGAACAGCAGACTAGGGTAAGCTATGATGACATAGGTGTGATTGGATTAAAAAGAAATTCTTTTTCCAAATTACAACATTGCCATGTTATAAAATACTATGGGCGGCTGTGGTTCAGGTGGTAGAGCGGGTTGTCCAGTAATCGTAGGGTTAGCGGTTTGATTCGCAGCCCACGTGACTCCACGTGACGAAGTGTCCTTGGGCGAGACACTGAACCCCAAGTTGCCCCCGATGGCAAGTTAGCGCCTTGCCTGGCAGCTCTGCTACCATCGGTGTGTCAGTGAATGGGTGAATGAGACAGTGTAAAGCGCTTTGGATAAAAGCGCTATATAAGTGCAGACCATTTACTACAAATTAGTACTGATTATTAGCAGTGCATACACATCACTCAAGGTGTGAGTTTTCTGAAAGAATCAGGATACTTATTAAACCATTAGCTGTAGAAATGAGCAAGATTCACACCAATCTGGGCAAAATGGAAGTACTGAACAAATGAATAGACTAGATGTACAGACGCAAGTGTCTCGGACACTGAAAAAGATTTTTCCTCTAGTAGATAAGAAGGATGCTGGAAACTTGCAGAACAGGACACAAAGTTTCCTGAGAAACAGCAGGTTTCAGATGGATGATCTTCATCAGCTGTGCCTTTTTCCCTCGGAAGAGCTTTGCTTGCACAGCTAGTGAATCTTCCATCTGAAACCTGATGTTTCTCTCGAAACTTTGTACTATAATTATTTTTGCATGTTTTACACCCTCTATTCATTTATTACCAACGTATCTACTGCAGTAGATCAACTAAAACAGCAATGTAATGGTAATGGATAATATAGTGCATGATTATAATGTGCACTTGGTAAATGACCATCTGTTTCTCAAATAGGACCAAAAACCAGCCGATTTAATCATGATAGCAAATGAGGAATGGCCTAGTGATTCCCCACACTTTATCTAGCTCACTTAACACCATGGAATAACAGCAGTGAACTCATCCAAATCTGCCAGAAACAGGCACAGTTCAGCCTTGATGAGACCATATGTTAACACCTGCACCACCTTCAACCCAAAATTGAAATTCCGCACAAGCATTTGTTGCATGTGGGCCATTTTCGGCCAACACCCATATGCTGTTAAAAAATGAATAAGTGTCTGCTTACCTTTTTTTTTCTTTTCTTCCATTTTCTCCCCAAATAGGTCAATTGCCAATCTCCTATCATACAACAGCCACCAACCAAGGATGGTGAAGGCTAACACATGCTTCTGCAGAGGCACGTGAAGCCAGGTAATCCCATCTTTTTTAAACTGCTGCTCATGCTTTGTCACAGGGCAGTGTAGCACACACAGAGGAAAGCATTATCTGCCCTCTTCCACATACATGAACTCACGCACACCTACAGTTGGTTACTGTCACTATGCTCGACAAGACGATACAGACTATGCCAGCCCTAGTAGGGTATTAGTTTGGAGAGTACACTCAGTTTTGCTCCCTTGTCTGCCGGCCACATTTGACCTTTTTACAGTTATGCCACTTAGGAGCCTGGGTAATTATTTTTAAAACAAGAACTATTACAATATCTTCACAAGCTGATTGCATATATTCTTTTTCAAAGTAATATGTTCAATTGAAATGTTTTTCAAACGTTTTCTTTTGAGGTTATATCTATTTCACTTTGAATACACTCTCAAGAGAAAGATTACAGATAATGCTAAAGGTCACACTTTGGTAAGGACACCATTTGGAGAATAATATCAGCGTTATCACTTGTCGAAGTCTATTATTCGAAGTGTATTGTTATACTTTCATTTCTTTTATTACACAGGCTATCACTCTTAATTTTGTTGATAGTCACACAAAAAAAAGGCAAGAAAGAGAGAGAAGACTTTGAAGGGGAGAGAGACAGTCAGTTGGGCAGGATTCTTATTTATTTATTTATTTATTTATTTATTTTAACTTTATTAAAATACTTTGGAGCACTTGGTAAAAAAAAAAGCTAGCAGTGAGAGGGCCGAGGGTCGTGATACGGAAGATAAGGATGACTGAACGGTGTTTGTTTGGTGCAACACATAATTCATACATGTTTTTCATTGACCTTTCATGCTCCTTTCTTGATACTCGAGAAAGCATTTTGTTTGGAGGAGACATGAAATGAGTGTAATGTTGTTATATATTATAGAGGTATTTATATGTTTATATGTATATCATGTTTACTCTGGTCATCTGAAAGTATGCAGTGATGCACTTCTGAACAGAACTTTTATTCTTTTTTGAGAATATGTCTGATTTATGATGAAATGGGTGAATTTATATACATTGGGATGGATATATAATTGTTGAAATTTGTATGATGTCATACATTTTTAGACTGAATTTTATAAGGCACCTATGTTGAGCATTAATCACAGTCATAAGTGCTAACTACTGTTAATGTATATGTTTAAGATTGTTTGTTTATTTTTATGCTTTTATGAACATTTTATCTCCTGGTCATCAAAGACAAAAGTATAAACATGCTGCTTGGCTAAGTCAGAAATTAGTATGTGATACTTGTTAGAGGAGTAGCAGCATTATCCTCATGGGTTATGGAGGAAACTTTATCTGAACATTAAGGAAATATGTCTTGCCACTTTGACCACAGCGACTCACTTCAGACGACATAGAGCTCTAATTTAAAATGATGTGAATGCACTGTTTTCAAGTTTTCGTGCATGATTCATGGCAGATGCATTTTGGAAACAGAATGCCGTCATATTACATTTTTATAGCTTTAAGAAATTTATTACTCTCCCAATTGTCACACCGCAGCTGTTTTTAGATGGTGAATATCCATCTCAAAGGCTTACACATTTTTTATTGATTTTTTTTTTTCTTCTTCTTCTCTTGAACGGGTCATTTGTGATATAGAGATGGAATGTGTACCCAAGTTTCAAATGAATATTATGAAGAAAATGGGCCATATTCAGAGTTGAACTAAGTGCACACAGTGAGGAGGTAATGCCTAAATATTGTGCATGTTGGTATTCAGACTTAACTTTCAGACTCGGGTGCTATCGAGACACACATCCCATCTCTATATCACAAATGACCCGTTCAAGAGAAGAAGAAGAAGAAAAAAAATCAATAAAAAATGTGTAAGCCTTTGAGATTTGCGGCACTGAGTATGAGTGTCTCAGCAGGATGTGATTCCGACAATCGGTATTAAGTCCTGCTCTACTCTCTGGCATTTTGTTGTAACCCTGATATGCAATTGAGGGCAATATTAAATATATAGATATATGAGTGGTGTGATGTTTGCCACACACGATTTTATGGAGATACTAGAGATCCTGATCTTCTCTGCTCTCCGGACCTGCCTGATCCGTTTCGGATGTCCTACCTCTGGATGGGACTCTCATCTACTCCAATTCCAGATTGCTGGGACTACGGTTGCTTCTAAGGCCAAACAGACTTCATATAAAACAATTATGATGAACTTTTTCACACTATCCGTCGTGACCCAGATGAGGACGGGTTCCCTTCTGAGTCGGGTTCCTCTCAAGGTTTCTTCCTCTTATCATCTTAGGGAGTTTTTCCTCGCCACCGTCGCCACTCAGTGGCTTGCTCAGTTGGGATAAATTCGCCCCTTTAATATCGATATACCGTGTTGATATTTCTGTAAAGCTGCTTTGAGACAATGTCTATTGTAAAAAGCGCTATACAAATAAAATTGAATTGAATTGATGTAGCGTGCCCTGATGCAAAGCGGAGTTCCATATATTCCAATAACAGCACACCCCAAAGTGCTCTCATAATACAGAAATTCGTCAGTGGTTATCATTTTTATTTGTTAAAGAAGCACAGCATACTATTTCATTCATTTACGGTTAATGTTAGTGTTACTGTTACAGTTAATAGCTGTAAGAAACCACAAAGTTTCCCCATGGCAGAAAACCTATAGAAGTATTCAAGTCTTGTTGTATAAATGTCAAATAAACATCTCTTTAAAGCTGTTACTATAGAAATTATAACGTATTAGAATGATATCATTAATGTAAATTTGTGATTTGAGTTGTAGTTGTAATGACTGTTAGAGCTGCAGTTATTAGTCAATTAATCAACACCTTCTGACAAGTCTTGACTTCGGGAATTCAACAGTGCTGTGGTAAAATATGAATTAATGAATCATATCAATCATCTCTGTTCAGGTGATGATTTTTTTATTTTATTTTTTAAAAATTTTTTCAGGCACACAGAGGAGATTCAAGGAGTCGGCATCTTAAATAATAAAGGGCCAAATATTACTCCACACATTGATGCTTAACATAAGAATTTCAAGTTAAGTACTACAAGAATTTTCCCAGCCTATTTTTTTTTTTCCTCCAGTTGATTATTGGCCAGTTCCCGCCCACCAGCCAGCTCTCCTCTATCATATGACAGTTACCGAGCCGAGAGGGAGAAGGCTAACATGTGTTTCCTCCTCTTTCAATCCTAATGCCTTGTCATGGGGCGGCAAAACACACCAGAGGAAAGCACTATCCACCCCCTTTCCGTATGTATGGGCTCAAAGAGACACCCATGAATGGCTAGTGTCGCAGTGATTGATAGGGGAGAGAGAGTACGCTACACATCCCACTCCCAGTAAGGGATGTCTGTGGGATCGTCGAGATTCAAATTTGCAATCTACAGATAACGGGATAAAAATGATTTTTAGTTGTGACACTCAGAAGCCCATCCGATGTGAATATCGATGTAACTTTTGGATTTAATTGCAGAGTTAAGTCGCCAACGCTGAAGGTAGCCCAATGACAATAAATTTTCAACAACAAAAAATTTTACCGAATGCATTTTTTCATCAGAAAACTATGAACAGCAGTTGACTGATTCATGGTTCGTTCATTTCCTCTAATCGTTTATTTGCTTTACACTGAAGCAACCGTTCCAGAATTTATTCAGTTGTCACATCAATCGTGCCGTAGTTTTCTAATCATGTAAACTCATACAGAACTTCTATCTATCTTATGACTTTTCTTTCCCAAACAATTGCAAAACATGCATCACACTTAAATACATACGAGGGACACAACTACGCAAAATAGTAACACCGTAGCCGAATTAATTTGCTAATGCTTAGCCTTTTGACCATGTTATAACACTCATCAGGGGCAGTGTTTACAAGCACCTCGTCGTGGTCAACAGAGAATCTTCTATGCTCATATCCCAGAAGTTTGCTCATAATGTTATTCCTTCATCTCTTAACAGTAATAAAACCTTAATTTTATGGATGGCAGTTTAAGCTTGTGCACTTCAGCAGCGCCAATCGATGACGACCATCAATAAAAGAACGAGCCAGCAGACTGAAATAGACATACATGATTTATTTACACCACTGAGGATCTTCGACGTTTGGTTAGCTAAGAGTAGTTGAAAATGGTTCTTGTATTAGCAAGTAAATCTATGCCGTACGTTCTGCATTCTTGCAATGCGCTTATTGTATCAGTAAAGTGTCAGTGAATCATGCTGTTGGACAAAGTTAAATGAAATTAAGAACTTGCTTGAATATGCATATCTTAACCTAAATATGATAATGTTTGCACGTAATAACAAGGACAACAAGGAACAGCGTGATGATACAGAGCGTAACTGAATTAATAGGGTGTGTGTGTTTGTGTGTGTGTGTGTGATATTAATAGTCACTCAGACACCTCCTAATAAACTAATGTAAATGTAAACCCCATTGGACCAGTGGGCCTGCTGTGTTTGTGCCGTAGAAACACTTCAATTAAAGGTTTATTAAAATCAGATAAAAACAAACATGATTTAATTTAGAAATGTTATGTGCACCATCATTATGCATCCATAACTGGTAGGTTGACCTTGTTTTTGTCTTGTGTCTGACTTTGGTTTTGCCTTGTTCTAGTACAGCTTTTAAACACACGCTTGTCAGTTACTTTCGGTGGAATCTCTGCCGCCAGATTACAAGCTGACATAATAAGTTACTTTGCCATATAGATTGTTACTTCAACATCACTGCAGACTTCAGGAAAGAAAAAAAAAAACTGTTAAAAAAAAATACAATCATAATGTCGTTGAAGCTGTTCATACAGTCCAGAATTAGTGGTGAGAATTTTTATGAAAAGTAAAGTCATTAATTAATGAACAAATAATCAGTTATTTAATGGATATGTGGATATATTTCAGACATGGACAATACAAATGTTGGTGTTGAGCAAAAGTCTTTGGAAAAGCTATTTGAATTCCTGCCGGTTGTGTTAGAAATATTAGAACAGAGGAAGACAGAGCTTGTGACCATGAAACATTAATGAAAGCACTATTTCATCTCAGATCATCACACAAAATGGTGCCTTGAGAGTTTTTAGAAGAGGTCTGACTCCAATCTAAGTGCTGCATCGGTTAATGCAGAAACTGCAATGCGCTTTACCATCCACACACAGTGCCTGTTTTTGAGTAAAGCAAATAATGAGCATGTTTTTCATTAGATTTTCTCAGGCTCCTGTTTGGCTGCTGATCATCCACGGCTAATGTATCAGCAAAGCACATCTCAAAGGTCACTGATGTAATTCAGGAGCCTAATCAGCCTGTCTTTCTATCCAATTAGCGCCAGCTCGACTGTTTCCGTCAGTCCAGTCAAACCGACCTGAGCTCTCACACACCCACTGCATTTCCTCCTAGAGGTTTACTACTTGGCGCTGTCCAGAAATGAAGAACAGCAGCCAGCTGCACTGTTTGAAATTGATCTCCATCGTAAATGTTTGAGTTTGTGATCTAGTAAAAAGCATAATGGTTGCATCAAGCAACATATAGTTTCAACATAGCCTTGAGTCTTAACTTAAAATTAACACGTACCCAGTGCAAAATTAGCTGTAACTGAAACTACTCGGCGAAAAATGCTGCCAGGAGTGTTTTCACCTAAAATTCCATTTTGTTTTATTAAATTAAAATATTGGTATGGTTGTGTATAGCATGAAGTATGTACAGAGTCTACCATTAATGAGGTTATACTTTGCAATAGTTAGTTACAGTACAGCTTGTTATGTAGGGAATAAAACACAACAGGGCATGCTGTTATACAAAAATAATTCACAACGTGGATCACCACCCTGAAGTGGATTATTATCCTATCCTATCTGAAAAACACTAGAAGAAATGCTCAGAGGAAGAAATGCCATCACTACAGCATCTAGTGATGCGACTATGACTGCTAATTTAATCCTACTCATGCACGTACTATTTTTGTTTGTAATTGCCCATGATATTTGCTAACAAATTTTGGATTCCAGTCCTGATGCACACTTCTAGCCTCAACTATATGCCCTGTTTACTTTTCTGACAAGCTTTCTTAAAAAAATAATAATAATAATAAAAATGTATAGTGTACCTTTAATTTGTATCTGTGTCTATATCTGCTTAAAACACATTATCTGTTCATTCCAAAAAATGTGCTCAAATCCGGTTACCAGTACATATAGTATCATAAATCCACAATACTTTTTACTAAGGACTAGATAAACTCAAGAGATTCTTCTATGCTTGGTTAGCAAGAGGACTGCTTACATATAAAGACTTGTCTATTCTGACTACTGTACCAGATTTATACAGGAATCCTGTTGTGTTACATTTCTTCCACTTTTCTTCTAGAAAACCCTATGATATTAGCTTCCCACAGAGCTACATCTCCACCTTTCATAACCTTTCCTGATGCCCCAGTGTGAACCTAAACCCGAGTTAAAAAGAATAATGACAGAGCCCGAGCTTGAAGGTCAAGTGGCTTCCCTACAGTGCAGATCGATAGAGAATACCACAAACATGGGAAACCAGTGCAGAGGTGGAGGATTCGGCCGTTGTGAGCCTCGCCACAGTCTGACTATGACGCTCGGTGTCTTGAACTCCGTTTTGCCTCTTTCAAAGTAGAAAACGGTTTTAAAAAAAAAAGCGTGTAGGATGTGCTGAAGAATCTACAATTTATTCCAAATTCTAAATGCTCGAGAGCGACTTCGTCTTTTAAGCACTTGGCACATCCTCCTCAACCATAGATCAATCTCCTCCTCCTCCTCCTCAGCCCACAGATCAATCCACTGCTCAGCCAAGTCAGTTTGAGCTAAAGTGTGCTTTTAGAAGAATCCAAAGGGATTTTCTTTAGCCTCCATGTGTGCTGCACATGTCAATAAAACTCATTTCTTGTCCGTTAAATACCAATTAGCAGGTTTGATTTTTGCTCCTTAAGTAAGCACAGGCCCTAAGCAGCAGGCAGAAGTTGTCTTTATCCAGAATCTTATCCTCAATTCATGCCAGATTTCTAAGAATGATTTTGATGGATTTCATATAAATATAGTACTGCCATCCAACATATGAGTGCTAATCCTTTAAATTGGAGACTCTTCTGTGAAACAAAAAATTGCAGCTAAGCTGTAATTTAATTACTTGGTGCTGCTTTATCATTTAAATGTACTCTGTAACTAACATCTCTAAAACCTGCATCTCATGACTTATTCAAACATTTTCAAAATAATAATAATATGCTAATCCGACATGTAACTGAGAAACAAGTACACGCTTTCATAGACTCACCATGTTGCTAACTGGCAACCCGGCTGCCCACAGTAGCTTACTAGTGGTAAGCTAGTAAAATAGTTGACACTTTTTAAAGGAGACAAATTCTCAAATGTAATATTGTTGAACGTTGACATGGCCAAAGTTACCATTATACAGAACTTTAAAAACTTATTTTTAAAACTAGCATAAACGTCTAACCACTGAAAGACCATAATGGGCCTTAAAACTAGACAAGAACGCCAAAATGTAAGCAAAGTTATGCTTATTACAAACAATGGAAACTCTATTTAAGATAGGCTTTCTTCAAATGAGCATTTTGGACTTTTGATTGAGCTGACTTTAGGAATTTAGGTTACAATAAGACACAATTTCTTCTAACAGCATGGTAAATAAGTGGCATTTTAAGGCACCAGAAGCATTGTTATTTTTAGCATTTTTATAGAAATGGGGGAAAAACCGAATGCCATATAGTGTCGGGGATTGTAGAAGGTAGCGGATGCAAGTGCAGATATTTATTGAATAAAGTGCAAAACAAACAACCAAAACTGTGAAAACAAGAGCCATAAAGGAAACGGCGGACACAAGGAAAAAACATGCAGACTATGAGAGCGGCTGTAACACACATGACGACACATGAACGTGATAAATGACAAACGACAAACGCTTGACAATTAAGTACTGAAAAACTAGAACTAGCAGTATATAGGGCTGCTTGTTAGGGGTACCACGGGTGTGAGTGCTCAGTGGGACACATGAGATGGTCATGTGATGTTCTGGGGCTGATGGGTAATGTAGTTCAGTGTGGCTTTCCGCATAACAATGACACACAGCTGCTTCATTGAAAAATTTAAGTTGTGCAAGTGATCTTACTCTTAAATTAAGGAAAACAATCTTGTTCCTCAGATGGGATATTACGCAAATCATGGTTATAGCTTGTTACGGGTTAAATCTAGCTCAATATTAGCTGGAACATCTTATTAAGACAAAGTTAGATATATTTTCTTGAAAAGAGATAACTTTTCAAATGCAGAACATGCTTGACCAGATTGTTTGTCTTTTTAGACAAGAATAAGTACTAATTTCCCAGAAACAAGCTTTTTTTACTTTCTTGAAATTACTTCTTTTTTTTTTGCAGTGTATAGGTACAGTTTTTAATCTATCAAAATCCTGTAGCTGCTCTGCTGGTTGGAAACAAGGCAGATGCTGTGGCTCAGATGGTAGAGCGGGTTGTCCACTAATCGTAGGGTTGGTGGTGCGATTCCTGGCCCACATGCCGAAGTGTCCTTGGGCAAGACACTGAACCCCAAGTTGCTCCCAGTGGCAAGCTAGCGCCTGGCATGGCAAGTGTGTGTGAGTGTGTGAATGTGTGTGTGTGAATGAGAACCAGTGTAAAGCACTTTGTACAAGCGCTAAGGTTAAGCATATACCAGTGCAGACCATTTACCAGATGACTCAAAGTGCACTGTACGCTGCTAAAGAGAGAAACTGTGTGAAGAGCAAAAAGTTAGACATGACGCTGCTTTTGATAAGCTGTTATATTAACCGTTGACATAAACCATGCATGTAGCCCATTTTGTAGTGAAAGTACAGTACAGTACAGTACAGTAGTTAACTGTGCCTAGCTCTCTTTTTTTGCAAATAGCTCATTGGCGTTTCAATCAATAGTTTGAAAGACATTTTTTTATCGTTGAAAAGAGGAAAAAAAGAAAATACCATTAATGATACCACCAATTTCAAATCAAAGTGTGGTGAACGGGGGCGTTAGCTGGACTGTTAATCATCCGGGACCGAGTACAGATTATTCTGCATCAAAAAACTTTTAAAAACGTACTCATAAATAAACTGCATGGAAACAGGCTTTTCCTTGCATGTGAGGGCTAATCGCTTAAAATGTGAAAATTGGACAAAAAGTTGGATTTATCATAAAACTTGCCTCGGGTGTTATCACTGTTCGCAGGACGATCAATCAGGTACAATATAAAACGTTTTGGCTATCTAACACAAGACTAGGCTAGTTTGGTGTCGCTAGCCAAGGAGAGGCACAACTAAGCTATCATTGTGTGGGTGTAGCTGCTGCAGTGCCATGCAAAGTACGTTAGCTGTGCTTAGGCTCTGCTCATATCATGTTTACATAGCTTGAATCTCATACAGACATTTACACACATCTTGTTTTCCTGCTCAGCATGAGAGGATGTTTGTGTTTCAGTCTCAATCCCTTTACTGGTGAAAATATAAATTAAATACAAACACACCCACACATACCCGTGCACACACACACACACATGTTTGTATGTGTGTGTATGTGTGTGTGTGTGTGTGCTTTAGATTGCTGTATATTCCATTTTTCCCCACACACTGACTGACTGTGAGCTAGAGACATGTCAACCAATAAGACACGAGTATTTCCACATATTTTCATATGTAAACCCTGTCTGTTTGGTCTTGCCTCCTTTCACTGAAGACAAAATACAACACTCCATTCACTGAAGGTAGAAAATCACAACACCGCCATCTTCTTTTACTGACATTCAGTTATGTGGTGACAAACTGCTCCAAGTGGAGAATTATTCGGGGCTAAAGAGAAAATTCGGGGGCTCCAGCCCCAAAAACCCAGACCAGGTTGCGCTCTTGAGTAGGCCTATCGATATTTATTTATTTGTTTGTTTGTTCTATTTTTCTATTATCAGCATGAAATGGAAAAAAAAAAAACCCTGTGAACTGTGCACCTTACCAACGTATTACCACCTTGGGATGTGCATTATTTTCTAATAATTCAATAACCCGTCGTCTGTTATTCCTTACGTATGTCGGTTCAAGAGTTTGAACTGGTACTGAAAATGCTAGCGCTGCCCTGTAAAAAAAAATAAATAATAATAATAACTATGAAAAATAAACTTTTTACGGCGTAGGATGAGGCATTATGTTTTCAGGTTGTCCGTGCATCTGTCTCAGATTCTCGTTAGTGTGATATCTCAAGAACACACGCTTGAAGGATTTATATGGCATTATCATTGTAACCGGCTGATGAACTGATTAGATTTGGGATTTGATCCGGGGTCAAGGTCACAGCGAGGTCAAATATCTGAAATAGTTTTTCTTCAATAGCTTCCTTCCTGTTTGAAATAGATTTTAATAATATCTTGGACGTATAAAACAAGATGGACTAGAACAGTAGGCAGCGGAGCCATCCCCATTGTTATACGCGTTTCTATTTATTAGTGCCAAAGAGCTTTCTGTGAACTTTCCACTGGCAGGACACATTTATAGTCTGCTTCCTGTTGAGTTATTGAGGTTCAGATTAAACCCTTCCAATTCAAGTGACCAGTCAAACAGACTGATAACTATAAGAACTCACTAATATAATAATAATAATGGTTGGTTGTGATTTCCAATACAAAAAAAAAAAAAAAAAAAATCACAGTGTTCGTGTCTATGCTTCAGTGGGACTCCACTTTGAGAACCACTGTATTAACCTGCTTTATTATGAATACTTGGTCATTCCTTTAATAGTCCTTTCACTTTTGATTCAAAATGGAAAAGTACTGTATAAATAAAGATTATTATTAAATTCCTGTCCCTCACCTTAACCTTACCCTGGCAGAACTTTACACTCCAGTTGGGCCATGCAAATTTATAACCTTGCTACTTCTTGCTTCTTTAGATAGAACAATAATTTGACAGAAGGTTGCTCAAGGTCTCTGACAGCCCACGATGTACTCCAAATTAATACTGTGTATGGTCTGTTTGAAGACCTATCCTGCATAAAAAAGTTAACATCATGTCAGAAGGGGTGTTTTTCTTCAGTAATAATGCCTTTGGGAGATCATTTATTTTAGTGTTGTGTACGATATAGCCAAGGTCGATTTTCTAACTTCCCTCTTACTTCAAGAGCTGATTTTATTCCTAAATATATACACTACGCCTTATTCATTAAAGTTGCATATGGTCGGATCTGATTGTAAAATGAGGGTATGCAAATTCCACCGACGGTTTTCTTATTCCGCAGTTTAATATTTGGTATGCCTGTACTATCCGGTCTAAGTGCATGTCAGTTTGAGCGTAACATTTTAACAACCTGGAAAATGCTTAATAACTGTTAACTAATGAAAATCAACACCACTGATTTAAGGATAATAACAACAATAGAAATTAACATTAATAATCCTAATTTCACCAGCAGAACCCAATGGGTTCTGTATGCAGACTAACTTCACGTCTGAATTATCAAATGATGCTTGCGTATTGCGCAAATTTTGAGGTTATTACATATTTCCATATCATCACAAAAATGCCAAAGGCTATTTCAGTACCTCTTCAGTCAATAGCATGCAGAATTAATAAAGAACTAATGAAATGCTGAAATAAATTTTTTTTTTTAAATGTATGTGTAAATAGTTCATATGCCACCAAATGTAGTTAAACAGGATTTGCGATTTCTGCCTATTGTTGCCCTTATATTTAAAAAAAAAAAGAAAGAAAGAAAGAAAAAGAAAAAGAAAGAAAGAAAACTGCTAGAACAGCCAAGCTAAATAGGCCTGCAAAATATTACCTGGGACCTGGGATCATTCCTTCCTCACTGATTCTCTGTTAAGAGTAGATTTTATTTCAAGATTTCATTTTGTGTGTAGCTTTTATGTCATTTATTACGACACCAAAAATGTCTTTATTTGTAGCACACATGCACCTCTGCCCTGGCTTCACTGAAATATTGTTTTTTTGAATCTTATTTGATTTCAGTACTAAAATCAGTGTTTGTTTTGATGTCATACAACACTCGAATAGATGTATTAAAGACACAGATTCATTCATACACCATCCCATGCGCGTAAATCTGTGATTGTTTCTATGAAACTTTGATGAATAAGGGCCATTATGTTGATTTTCTAATGTTTTATGGACTCAAAATGCCTTTCTGTGGATTTGATTACATATTAATGAGCTTTTCCCTTGTGTAATGTCTACTTAACACCAGTGTAATGTCTGTGCATGATTGAAGTGCACTGTAAACTTCAATGGCTTTCCTGACAGCAGTTCTCAGTTTTTGCTTCTTTGTGATTCATAGGTTTGTCAGATTGTTTTATGCATCATACTGTATAGTGTGATGACTATTACCATCTTGCAATCTGGAGCTCATTTGATGATCAGTATGGCTCTAAAATTCTGTAAAGCCTGCAGTCCAATCCTTTTAAGTAGTCCTTATTGACTTCCCCTCATCATTTCAACTCCATCACCAATCTTAAGGGGCATTAAGATACTTTAGCAGTTCATAAAATAAGACACTGAGATAAAATCACAGAAGCTTTGCCCATAAAGTAATGCAGTCCCGTACGATTATGTTTTGTAAACTGGAAGCTGTTTATAAATGTATGCAATACATTATTTAATATTTCAAAACACACTCACGGCCACTATTAGGAACACCATATTAATACTGAGTCGGAACCCTCCTTTGCTCTCTTGGTCCACATTCCTTAGAGATCTTGGTCCAGTGTTTGCCAAAAACATTCCCCACACAGTTATACCACCACCAGTAGCCTGAACTGTTGACACAAAGCTGTTTGGGTTCATGGATTCATGCTGTTGGTGCCAAATACTGATCCTGCTGCCATCTGCATCTCACAGCAGAAATCATGATTCATCAAACTGGGTGGCATTTTTCCAATCTTCAACTGCCCAACTTCAGTGCACCTGTGCCCATTATAGCCTCAAGATTCCTGGGCTTGGCTGAGAGGAGTGGAACCCTGCAGTAGATGGTCTTCTGCTGTTGTAGCCAATCCACCTCAAGGTTTGATGTGTTGTGCATTCTGTGATGCTTTTCTACCCACTGCGGTTGTAATGAGTGGTTATTTGAGTTACCGTAGCTTTCCTGTCAGCTCGAATCAGTCTGGCCATTCCCCTCTGACCTCTTTCATCAACGAGGCATTTCTGGCCACATAACTGCTGGGAGTTATGAAAAACCGGAGGGTTTTTTTTTTTTTGTTTTTTTTCTGTGTAAACTGTTGTTTGTGACAAACCCAAGAGAGCAGTTTTTGAATTACTGAAATCAAGCCTGTCTAGCACCAGTAACCATGCCACAGTCAAATCACTAAGATCACACTGTTCCCCATTCTGATGTTTGATGTATATGTTTACTGAAGGTAATGCAGTCACCTTGATTGATTGATTGATTGATTGATTGTATTTATAGATTCACTTTACTGCCTGACCTGGACATCAGACAAAGAAAGACCTCTAGAATCCACAGGGATGTACATAAAGAGTGGAAAAATCTCCACTTCATACTGCTCATTTCAGCACATCAGCATCAAATAATTAACACTGAATCTCAAAGACACCTCTTTGTGTGTGGTCTGGTCTGTCTAAGTGAGGTCAATGCAGTCGCTGTGCAGAGACCCAACGCTCAGCAAATATTGCCTGTTTAAATAACAGTAACAAAGCAATCCGCTTATGTATAACATAAAACTTTAGAACTACAAGCCACTGAAATGTCGACTTCAATAAACTCTGACTTTCTCCAATAATAACAATAACTTTTGTTTTTAATTGAATCTTAAAGTGCATGAGTGTATGCCAGAAATACAAACAAACAAACAAACAAACAAACAAACAAATAAATAGTAAGGTCAATTAAATTTAAACCCAAAAATACTTTTACATTTATTCAAACTACAGAACAAAAGTTACATGTCTGAACAGCTTTTTAAATTAAACAGCGTTAGAACCGCTTATTAAAATAAGTTACAAGTTATTTAGCTTTATTTCACAGCTCATCATAGACGAAGCCTGGCATGAAAGACGGTGTGTTCCAAAATTTACGAGCACAAATAAACATAATTTCACGATTAGAAAGATCCATTTTTAATCAAAATGTTTTCTTTGAATTGCATCATTATTTTGAACACAGTGTAGGAGGAAACGTCCCACAGGCTGGAGTGGTTAATGCGTAACTGCAGACTCGCTGACATGCAGTAAGTTGAAATCTCACCCAAAGTATGAATATCGATGTGTGATAATGATTTTGCTTGAACTAAATATCCCTTGCAAATTAAGACCAGAGGCAAAGGAGGTGTGAGATAATCACAACATTGATTTGTACAACATTGATTCCAACAGCACAGGATTAAAATCATGGAAAAGCACCATATGGTCCATGCTGCTGTTTCTGAATAATTAGGATTTTTTCCTCACTGTTAAACAAACTCTACAGCTGATGTATTCACGGTACTGGATTCCATATATACCATAGCATGACGTTTTTTCCTTCAGTAATGAGATCAGTGACATGAATGCTGAATAATGAGTGATTGCATAAAATGGTACAGAAAGACATGCTAGGCACTGAAGCATATAATAGTCCCATTTTTTTCAGTATACAGGTTTAAAATTGCTTATTGAGCGAAGGTGATTGTGTTTTATCACTCTCCTGGGTGTCTGTTGTGGTGAATGTCTCGATTTAATAAATCTTGTAATTATCAGACTTAGAAGAGGCCCTTTCTAATATGTGCCTGCAGTAACGAGGTGTTTTAGGAAGAGTTTGTCGTGTACCAGTTTTTCCAATACGATGACTTTCAAAGACACGGGGAGGGAAAGTCAGACAGATATAAGTGTAGACATCTGAACTCGGGGAATAATTCATAGATAATAAGCATTTCTACCAGTATGAAGTCGTAGAAATGCACTGTAAGTTAATACGCTCCGTCCTGAAGAATATCGCTCCACACTCATAAATGAATCCACTTATCCAGGAGAATAGCATTCAAATATGCTAAAATAACAGACTCCAACTCCACATTGAGGTGTTCTAACTTTCCTTGTCCGTTATTTTCTTACATCCGGACACTTCATTGGGTGTCACCTGTTATATAAAATCATAATTACACAAACATTGGCTGGTAAAAAAAAATGACAACCACTTTGTCACTGATTGATTATTACTTCTGTTTGTATCACTAGCTGCGTTTATTTACACGGACAACAATAATCCACTCTTAACCCGATTAAGACCATACTTTGATTAAGAAACTAGCATGTAAACAGCAATTTTTACTTACCTTAATCTGATTAAGGTCATACTCGAATTAAGCTCTAATCGGATTAAGACAGGTGGAGTACTCCTGTTTTAGTCGCATTATGGACGTGTATTACAGACATGTAAACACCTTAATCACATTATGAACGTCGTGTGAGAGTTTTCACCGCATTTTCCGACAGGACACGATCACACACGGCAGTTCTCAACATTTTACGGCGAACAAGAGAGTTCGGCTGCGTCCCAAACCGCGTACTTGCCTACTATAGGCCTGTAGTGGGGAAAAATACATGTATCTCGGCTACTAAATAGACGGTAAGTACGCGGTTTTGGACGCAGCCCACGGTTCCAAGCAGTTGTCTATTAGCACGTACAGCATGACAAATAATTAACTGCACTTAAAGCGTTCGTAAAAAAAATTAAATAAAAACACCCCAAACTGTATACGATACCATAACGAAGACGAACTGTATGTCGACACGTGAAATACGCCGGACGGCGTGGCGCGGTGACGTAATGACGCGGGCTGTTAATCTAATTATGTTCTATAACATGTAAAACGGGAACATGACAGGAGTATTCTAAAAGCGACTCATGTAAACACCTTAATCAGAATATTATCTTAATCAGAGTAAGGTCAAGAATTAGATTACTGCTGTCCATGTAAACATAGTCAATGACATCAATGTACATGTAGATTTTTCAAGGTATTAACAATTTATTGAAAATTATATAGCGGCTTCTGAGCAATTATGTTTCGATTATGAATTAACATTGTTGTACAATACTTGCTCAGTTATTACAACATTTTCAGAAAAGCATTCTGACGCCCTTTTGTTTAATAATCAGTTTTATACCATAAGCTTTGAAAACATTGCGGTCTTTAATTTGTCAGCACTCATAGCACCTCTAGGCCTCAATGTCTTTATAATTTACTTCCATAATCTAATCAATCTCGCCCCGCTGTGAGAGAACAAGATGTCTTAATTACATTATCAAAATAACTTAAGTAGATTACCATATACAGCATCTAATTTTGGTTGCCTTCTCCATGAGCCAGAATTGAAAGTAAATGTCATGACCATGCCCTTGACCTCTTCCGGCTCATGTGGAAATGTGATCTTAAAGATCTTAGAGTAAATCTTTAGAGTAAAGCTTCATTCCTCTTCCTGATTCTACTAAAGATATAATATAATATATAATAGAATAATAAATACAATGAACAAATATTGCATGAAAGATCACATTATCAAAATGCATTGAGTAGAAGACTTTATTTGTCACATATACACTGATCAGCCACAACATTAAAACCACTGAGAGGTGAGGTGAATTATATATTATCACCTGTCAAGGGGTGGGGTATATTAGGCAGCAAATGAACAGTCAGTTCTCAAAGTTAATGTGTTGAAAGCAGGAAAAATGGGCAAGCACAAGCATAAAGATCCGATCAATCAAATCAACACTTAAATAGAACTTTTTCAACAGCACGAAGCTGGATAAAAAGCCAGTAACACGTCATGCCAAAGTTGAAAGAAATTCCAGAAGTGAGGAAGAAGGTGATTCGAAATACATCAGTCTGGGAAGGTTTACAAAGCTATTTCAAAAGCAAAAACCCATTCAAAAACCCCATTGACTTCGGGAAGATGGGTGTCGATTACACAGAAACATTAAGTCGAGATCACAAGAAAACAAGAAAGAAAAAATTATTCATGGCCGCTCAGGGCTGCCATAAAAAACAAACTCTTCAGTTTGGGAACTTCAAATGGGATCGGGTTCTATGGTCAGATGAAACCAAAATAGAGCTTTTTGGCAATGAACACCAGAGGTGGTTTTGGTGCACACAGAGAGGTAGCCATATGGAAAAGTACCTCATGCCCACGGTTAAATATGGAGGTGGATCTTTAATGTTTTGGGGCTGTTTTTCTACCAGAGGACCTGGACATTGTGTTAGGATACATGGCATCATGGAATCTATCAACTATCAACAGATATTAAATGAAAACCTGACTGTCTCTGCCAGAAAGCTTCAAATGGGTCGTGGTTGGATCTTCCAGCAGGACAGTGTTCCAAAACATCATCAAAATCAACACAAAAATGGCTTATTGACCACAAAATCAAGGTCCTGCCATGGCCATCCCAGTCCCCTGACCTGAACCCCATAGAAAACCAAGAAAATCTGGAGAGATTATATACGGAGGAATGGTCTCAGATCCCTTGCCATGTATTCTCCAACCTCGTTCGAAGATCTAAAACTATTTAGTATGAGATATACACAAAAACAGAAGCAATCAGGATGGGGCAAATACTTTTTCACGATACAGAGCTCTCGATTCTGATGTCAGACGCTCTGGGTTGTGCAAATAGTTTTCATTAATGCACAGCTAAAGTAGTTCCAGTCAGGTCTTGACCACATTACAGTATCATATCACTTCGCCAAGTTAACTGAAATAGTGAACAAGTTAGGCTAGTGTCCACCACACATTTAGCAACAAACAAAATGACAGACCATTTCGATTTTCCAGAAATAAGTAAGGAATAGTTGACGATGGGCCGTTGAATTATTTGAAGAATAACGTGCACCAGAGGTGGTAATGCAGCCACGAGGTGAAGCAGAGGCTTGAGCCATTGATATGCAGTTATTGGAGAGAGAGAGAGAGAGAGAGAGAGAGAGAGAGCGGGAGAGAGAGAGCGGGCACATGTGATTGCACTTATGAGACAGAAAAGCCGGTGAACAAGTATCAATAATGATTCATTTTTTTATTCATTGTATTTGCTGCAGTAATAAAAAAACTCAAAATCTTGTGAACAAATAGGCTTATCGATAATTATTTATATATCTCTCTCTCTCTCTCTCTCTCTCTCTCTCTCTCTCTCTCTCTCTTTCTCTCTCTCTCTCTCTCTCTCACCCTGTTGTCTTGCATTTCATGAAAGTTAATAAGAGCAACTGTGAGTTTAGTGATGAGGAAAGTTGTGTACAGTCTTTTATTTCAGGAATATTTTAAATATAATGTATTTTGAAACTCAGACAGAGACTCTATAAAAGCCTTTTTTTTCCCCACATTGAATGTATAAACCTGCAGGCAGAGGGAGGCGTTTGAATGCAAAGTTCACTCCTGTGAATTTAGGTCACTGTCTCCACAAGGGAAAAGAGTACCGAATGAAAATTCATATCATCTCTTAAAATAAAAAGGAAAAAAAAAAATATAAGCTCTCAATGCATTAATGTGACATTTGTCCTTTTCACAGGCTTCAATATAAAATAGTTTATGAATTCTTGATAGTTCTGTGGTCATATAAATAGCATGATATCTCCTTTTTCACTTTAGTAGGGATCCTTTTAAATGGCCTCTGATGATTTAATTTGACCTCATGCCTGTGTCCTTGCACAAAGTTATGAATACTTCTAGATTGGACTATCCATCTTATTCAGAGTGAACAGTCACCAGTCAGAGGCTGGTCTGAGGTCTATCATTGGCCAAGCAGATACGTTGTCATTGATTATAATCGCTATAAGTGTTTTTTTGAACCTTGGGCTATTTAAGCATTTCCACACTTCTTCTCCACAAACTTCATGCGCGTATACAGCAGTACAGCATTAAACCTTGGCCTAATGACTAATGAGAGAGAATCTTATACTTAGCAGTGCGGAACAAATATACCAGGAACCAAAGGTAGCAAACTATTGAAAAAAAAAAAATGTTTTTGTTTAGTTTTTTTTTTTTTTTCCCTGACACGGAGAAAAGTTCACTGTAGACAAGTAAAAAAAATATTTCAAAAAACAGTCTGAAGTTACAACCAGAAAAAAAAAAGAGACAAAACAACTAGAAACACAATTAGTGAACAAGGCACAGGGAAGCTGAAGTTAAAAGTTGAACATTTTTATTCTGATGTGGGAAGGCAAGCACATCATACACTTGTTATTCACATGAGTAAAGACTCATGGGGGGCACGGTGACTTAGTGGTTAGCATGCTTGCCTCGCATCTCCAGGGTTGGTGGTTTGAATCCTGCCTCTGCCCAGTGTGCATGGAGTTTGCATGTTCTCCCTGTGCTTTGGGGGTTTCCCCAAGATACTCTGGTTTCCGGGCTCCCCATGACCCTGTGTAGGATAAGCAGTAGAGAAAATGGATGGATGGAAAATGAAAAATATGGACACTGATCCTTCTTCATCAAGGTTGCATACAATTGCACTCCTGTACCGGTCAGTGTGCAGCTGCAGAACAGAGAAAATATCGGCCATGTGGATATTAGACAACCAGTTTCTAAAAGGATTATACCTATTTAAAAATTTGACAATTATGTTTTTTTGTTTTTTTTTTACCTGTTTCTTGCATAATACAGCAAAATGACCTAACAATCCATCATCCAGCTGGCTTTTCACAATTGCCGCTGACAGAAAGCAGCTCCCAACTGCACAGCTGATAATATTATTATGCACTCCCACACCCTCCTTGAACTCCTAAATTTGTTGGAAATGCTCATTTTCCTGTCTTATTTAAAGCTATTGGTTCTGGGTGATTACATTTTTTTTTCACAGTGTTATAAAATAGTAAATAACAAGCAAATCTATCTTTAAAAATCTATTTCACACGAGCCTTCATACTAATGGTTAAAATTTAGGTTCAACTGTATACAGTCGAAATGCATACTTTGCTTTTGAGGTCTCCAGTATATAATAGGCATATTTCTGGAAGATGCTTGATACAAAAAGGGATCTCATTTCATGCTAGTACTCACTAACATGTAAACATGTGACCTATTTCTTCATCAGTGGCAACAACTAATTAACTTACTCTCATTAGTCTGTTCCATCTCCACACAAAACCATTATTAAATGTCTCTATGGACGCTGCTGTTATTCTCGCTTGCTTATTACCTCTTCAAATAATCAAGGGCACTACCCGCATATTAAGTGTGTGTTATTAAAAAATGTGTCTGTATAGACCTTATTTTCTGGCCTAGAACATATATGATGATGGGTCCTAAACTTGCATAAATCGATGTAAAAACGTTTGACAACGAGCAAATACAGTAGATCCATTTCCAGTTTCCATTCCCAATTATCCCTGGCTTCCTTGAAACTGTGCAATTCAGTTCAATTTTTCTTCGTACAGCACTTTTAACAGTGAACACTGTCACAAAGCAGCTTTACAGGAATATATAAATTCAGGATATACATTTTCAATTTATAAATGCAAGCCAGAGGCGACAGTAGCAAGGAAAAACTCCCATAGATGATACAAGGAAGAAACTTGGAAAGGAACAAGAATCGAAAAGGAACCCCATCCTCATCTGGGTGACACCGGATAGTGCAATTATAAATGATTCCCTTATATAACTGTGAACTAGATGGTCATATAGTGCAGTTGTGTAAGCAGGAAATTCATTAAAGTTTTCACATGAAGTCTATTTACTTTAATGAATTTCGTCTAAGACTTGAGTGCAAAACTGTTCGTGCCAGTTGCAATCCTAAATCTATCATAGCAACTGTAGTCCTGAGCTATCGTAACAATGCTCATATTAATTGCGGTCCAAAGCCATCTTCATGGTTTTTAAGTGGTACCACCCGTAGTAATCAAATTAATTTTGTGCGAATGTTGTCTTTGTTTGGAGCGCACTAGCTTATATATAATCTTATGGCTAACATATTCATACTAAAAGCCACAAAACTTCAATTTTGACTTCATGGGGACTTTAAGCCTTTACGTTCTTATAAGTGTACCAAAACATACTTGTATCTGCAACTAGAACATTGCAGACTCCAATTTCCATAATGCACAGTTGGCAACCTTGTCACATTAACAGGATTACCGGTAATAAGATTAGTGGCAATCAGACACTTCCCTTTAAATAACCTGGACATCCAGGCACACCTTGCGTCAGTCAGTCCGACTCCAGCACTGAGTAAGCCTTGTTCATTACCAGTTTGCTTCTTTGGGTTGACGCCATTCTATCCTTTGCCTTATCTAGTTTATGTCCATATGCCAATCACCTGACCCACGGTTTGTTTATAGGTTTTTAATATTGCCTAGTCCTGTTGGTTTTGAGTGTTTTTTAATCAATTTAAAAAAACAAAAACAAACAAACAAACAAACCATAAACCAAAGTATTTTCTATTCTTTTATTTTATAAAGTTTCTTCCTATACTATGTACTACAATACAATTCAATATCAGTCAACAATGTGATGCAGTCCTCTCCCTGAAGACTTTCCCATGTTAGAAAACCTAAAGTTACAGCTTGACCTCTGAGTGTTATAAAGTGCTGACACTGGAGACTCCATCCAAAAATGCTAAATAAACATCTCCGCACAAACAATTTCTCGATATCCACAGTTACACATTTCTAAAAGCTTCCATTTTAGATAAGCAACCTGTACTATTATATATATATATATATATATATATATATATATATATATATATATACATATACATATACCAAATAGCCATAACATTAAAACCACGTGCCAAATATCGTGTAGGTCCCCCTTGTGCCGACAAAACAGCTCTGATTAATCGAGGCATGGACTCCACAAGACCTCTGAAGGTGTGCTGTGGTATCTGGCACCAAGACGTTAGCAGCAGATCCTTTAAGTCCTGTAAGATGTGAGGTGGGGCCTCCATGGATCAGACTTGTTTGTCCTGTACATCCACACAGATGCTTGATTGACTGGAGATCTGGAGAATTTGGAGGCCAAGTAAGCACCTTGAAAACTCTGCCATGTTCCTCAAACCATTCCCGAAGAGTTTTTGCAGTGTGGCAGTGTTTTCGGGTCGGCATGGGATAGGACCCGACGGGCTAGCCTTTGCTCCCCACGATTTGCTAATTATTTATGGGATGCAGGGTTCAGTATCTTTGTGTATATCTGTGTGCTGTTCGAAACCTACAGCACTACAGTACCTCCAAAATCTCATCTGTTCTAGATATTTAGTAGATATTTAGAGCAAGAAAACTTTCTGCAGCACCATTACCTCAGTTCTCATTAAATGGAAAATCAATTAGTTCCATACCAAAAGGATTTTTAGTAATTAGGAGCACTTGGGAACACCCGAGACTGTTTATGTGCTCCAAGTCAAATTAATTGAGCTCGGCTTTGCCAGAATGCTTAGAGTATACCTGAGCTTGTTTGCAAAATAAAGAACCATTCCTCATTAAGCAATATGTTTGACAAGTGCCTCCTACACATTATACATTAGGACCCTTGTGAAGTTTGTGCTGATTCATTGCACATCTAACAGCTGGGTATCTGTAAAATTTGGACTACCTACGTGTTTTATGTCACTGTTTTCTAAGTAATGTTGCCTTTTGTAGGACTTTATGGAAAGTCTTGCAAACATACTTTAGTAATATATTCCTGTGACTGCAGCCCCACAGATGAATAATGTGAAGTCCTTTGTGTTGTAGGTCAGCCTAACAAACTTTCATTAACAAACTTTTACTTTATCATTAATGTTAGTTACCTTATCACTGTCACGTATCAGGAAGCTCTGGACTCCACTTCCCATCAGCCACTGCACTGCACTACATGTCACATGACCACCTGCACCTGATTCACGTTTTGGTTAATGAGCACTCATGTGTATATATAGCCATTGTCTGCACTGATTCACTGTCTTTCGTTGTCTTAGACGCCTGTTGTTCATGTCTTGATGTTTGTTTCTTGCCACAGGGTGTTTCAAGGTTGTCATAGTGTATTTGTTTCTTAGTACGTTTCTTTAAATAAATGTCTTTATCTGCATCTGCATCTGCTTCTGGCTCAACCCACGGATGGTGACAATCACACTTTAAGTGGCAGGAAGAGAACCATTTTAGTTAGATAACTAAGCAGTAGACAACTTAATATGGCAGCTGTATTAAGTCCCATCCTTCATTTAAAATATTTGACAGTGGTTGCATTTTTACAGGTAATTAGGTAAGAGGTTCGAGTTGTTATTTTTTTTTAGCATAGAATTAGCAAATACACAAAATGGGGTCAACTAGCACTCATGCTAATGTGATGAAGACATTAAGGACATAATGATTTATGTCAGGATTAATTGATGATCAGCCGTTGAATTATTAGAAAATAATACACACCCCGAGGTGGTAATGCCATTACATCCTGAGTGTGCATTATTTTTCTAATAATTCAACATCCTGTCGTCGATTATTCCTTACTTATTTCTGGAAAATCTTAGTTTTCTCTCATTTTGTTTGCTGTTAGAGCTGGGTGATGTGGTGGATAGTAGACGAAGTCTTTCGTTATTTCAATCCACTTGGCGAAGTGATCTGGAACACTGTAATGCAGTGAAGACCTGACTGGACCTACTTTTGCTGTGTATTTACTAAAAAAATAATTGCCCACCTCAAAACGTCTGTCAGCCAATCAGAATAGAGCTTTCAACAGCGCTGTGGTAAAATTAAAGGTAATTGATTCGAATTGAAATTATTTTCTATATACACTCACCAGCCCTTTCATTAGGAATACATGCACATGCTCATTCATTCCGTTATCCACTATGTCACATGGCTGCAGCACAATGCATAAAATCATGCAGATACAGGTCAAGAGGTTCAGTTAATGCTCTCATCAAACATTAGAAAGGGGAAAAATTTGATTTTAGTCACTTTGACCATGGCATGATTATTGGTGCCAGACATTTGCTTATCTGACATTTGCACATACAGCAGTCTCTAGAGTGAAAAACAAAAAAAACATCCAATGAGTGGATGTTTTGCAGGCAGGAAACTTGTGGTAGCTACGGACAACAAAATGTTCTTCTCGAATCACATCACTAAATTGACTAGCTCTCGGAGGTTTCTCCTCTATAACGTTAGTTGGATCCAGCCGCTCAAGTGCTCGTTCAGTCCGTTGTCATTTCAACAATGGATTACTGCAGTTCGCTCCTGGCAGGTCTGCTCAGCGTGCCATCCGACTTCTGCCACTGATTCAAAATGCAGCTACACGATTTGTTTCCAGCCTGCCCAAGTTCTCCCACACCACCCTTCTTCTATGCTTCCTCCACAGGCTTCCTGTAACTGCCCATCAGATTTAAAACGTTTGCCTACAAAGCCAAAAAAAAAAAGAGCTCATATTTGTTAAGCAATCTCGTGTCCTCATACACTTAGCGTTGTTTCGGAAAGGGTGCTTGCTGATAGGCCAACTGGGTAACTACTTACTGAATACAAGCTATAACACCACCTTTCTATTTACTCGGTGTATCGACAGTATGTACAGTTTTTCATGCTAATATTTTTCTCAGTGATTAATTAGTTGTTCATTTCAAATCTAGAATAACTGTTATTTCATACAATTGCCTTTGGCATTCAGCATTCACACACTGTTGGTGAAGCATTTATAGCCTAGATTTTGAGATTGAATATTCTGCTACAGGATATTAATGAAAATCAGGCCAGTAATCAATCCTGTAGAAGAATGAAACTGTCCAATTAAAGTTATAAAGAGACCTTTTCAAATTACTATATTCAGCATTTGGCAAACTTGATGACTTCATCACTGTACCACCCCACAGTGACCGTCATGGGCTGGCATATCATTTTTCACAAAGAGAAGCGATTGTTATTGGTCAAGATTTTTTCCAAGATTGTGTCCAGTTTTTTTTTTTTTTTTAAAGTGAAGTAGAGTCAAAGGAGCAGGCTATCCAGGAGTCTCATCTAATGATACTCATTACTTTCTGCATACATCTTTCTGCTTCATTTAAGCCATCTTGTGCAGGAGAATCTATCATTCTAGCAAGCGCCCTGCTGCAAGCTGGTAACCTCTGATTTATTCAGATTATCCTTTTGAGTCCTTGCACCATGGCTCTGAAAGCACCTTGAACCTTTTTAATTAAGACAGTGTAATTTGGAACTTAATTTATCCTTAATGCAGGGCATCCATTAGCAGAATCATTCTGGTGCCTTTGCAGCTGTGAGCGGCGTCAGCCTGAACTGAAATGAACGGTCTGTTTCTGGCAGCGATGCAAACAGCGTACATAAACATGGCCCTTAGAGGAACAACACCAACAAACTTGGCCTTGAAAATATAGGCAACGATTTTGTTGTCATCAGCTCAAAAAGAGAGATCAGAGCGGTTATGTGAATGAAATGTCATAGAAATCCCTTGGAGGACTACATTTCTGGACATATTTGGAAATATAACAACAAATTTTAAAATGTGCAAGATTTCTCTACAAAATAACCCTTAAGCTGCTATTATTATTATTATTATTATTATTAGTAGTAGTAGTAGTAGTAGTAGTAGTAGTATTGTCTCAACATTCATATAAAAGATCAGGACCAAAAAAGAAAGAAAAGAAAGCAGTAAACATAGTCAGGGGTAGAGGTTAAAGGTTAGTTTTATCTTTATCATAAATAATAATATAAAAAAAAACCCTAATCAAACCAGTCAGTTGCAGCAGTACAAACCCTGGATTCAGCAGAACTTTATTCATCTTCATAACGTTATTATACTTCACTGGATGTGATGGACATGGGTTCATCAACTCTGTAACCTTGGGTTGAGCTGCTGGTTCAGCCATGATTAATAACTCTCATTAGCCTTGTGACATGCTGAGCTGTGGAACAGAGTCATTATTTTGAAGTGTTCATGCTGGATCAGGGGTTTATAGCACACTCACTCTGACTCTTCCACATGCAATAACAGTTCTGTCAAGAGCACCCCGAATTATGTTTGAGGGAAGGCCAGAACAAAAATGAACATTTCAACTATTGAAGTAAAATGTGCACACATTTTCGATATAGTCCTTTTACAAACGACTGATCTAATGGAAACCTTGTAACGGTTCCACATGACCAATATTTTCACTGTTGACCTGCTGCTGCTGTTCAGACAGTTTGAACGCATCTGCAATAAGGAAACAAACAGCGTTTTAATTACTGTCAAATGATCATAACCATTAAAAGTACAGCAGTTGCAAAGTAAAATGTTTTACCTATATGGCTTTGGTCCAAATTTTCAGTGGATAAAATTTTGGTGCACCCATAGTTAATATACAGTCCTCTCTGAAAGTATTGGAAGGGCAAATACAATTCATGTCCCAAGACATTTGGGTTGGAGGTCAAAAGCTGAATAGAGATGATTTTCAGAATTTCAGCTTTCATTTTCTGATATTTACATCTACATGCATTAAACGACTTAGAACACGGTACCTAAGGTGGCATACTACCCAATTTGTAGGTGAACGAAAGGTTTGGAACCGATAGCCCTGAAGTAAATTAAAGTAAATAACACCTACTACGCAATATTTGGTTGCATATCCCTTGCTTGCAATAACTGCCTCAAACCAGAGACCCACTGACATGACCAAACGGTTGCATTCTTCTTTGATGCTTTCCTAGGCTTGTAGAGCAGCTTCTTTCAGTTGTTTGTTTTGTGGGGGTTTTTTCCCTACAGTCTCTTCTTCATGAGGTGAAATGCATGCTCAATTGGGTTAAGTCTTTTGTTGTGCTGGCATCATAGTCTTGCTGCACGATGACGTTCCTCTCAATTAGACTGGATGCATTTCTCTGTAAATTGGTACACATGTTCCTGTAGACTTCTCAGTTCATTCTGCTGCTACCATCATGAGTTACATCATCAATAAAGATTAGTGACCCTGTTCCAGAAGCAGCCATGCAAACCCAAGCCATGACACTACCTCCACCCTGCTTGAATAATGAGCTTGTATGTTTTGAGTCATGAGCAGGTCCTTTCTTTCTCCACAATTTGGCATTTCCATCACTTTGGTAGAGATTAATCTTGGTTCCATAACTTTTAAGGCTCATCTCTGTATTTCTTTGCAAATTCCAATCTGGCCTTTTCGATTCTTACTACTAATGAGTAGTTTGCATCTTGTACTACGGCCTTTATATTGCTCCTCTTGAAGTGTTCTTTGAACGGTGGATTGTGATATGTTCATCCTTGCCCTGTGGACATTGTTGATGTCAGGGGCATTTGTTTTGGGGTTTTTAAATCACAGCACTCACAATTCTGTCATAAGCTGCTGTTGTTTTCCTTGGCCGACCTATTCAATGCCTGGTTGTTAATAAACCAGTGGGTTATTTCGTTTTCAGGACATTCCAAATTATTGTATTGGCTACGCCCAGTGCTTGTGTAATGGCTCTGATCAAGTTTCCATCTTTTCTCAGCTGCAAAATGGCTTGCTTTTCTCCCATAGACAGCTCTGTGGTCTTTGTGTTGGTTTATCCTTTTTATCAACAAACGCAGTCTTCACAGGCAAAACCCAGTGCTCAAACCAAGAGTAGACATTCAGAGCTATTAATTACTTAAACATTCAATCTAACAGGACACACCTGGGCAATTGAGTCGAGAGGCAAATACCAACTAAAATATTACTAATGTGAAATGGGTAAGTGGGTAGAGCTTCCAAACCAGTCAGCTGGTTTGAACATAGTTCAGAACACCTGTCAATCATGCCATTTTCACTAGGGGGAATAAGAAGAGTAGATTTTTAAATGTAACTTATACAACATATATATGGAGCTCCTACACAAAATGTGTGAACATTGGCAGGTCTGATGTTTAATATACACAACAGTCTGGCTTATTTCATGACTATTCTCTGGGGGGGGGAATAAATAAATAAAATAAAAAGGACGACACTTCAGTCACATACAGTATATATTTAATCAGAAGAGAGAATGTGAATTTTGTAAGGGATAAAAAGATCCCTGCAGCATTGAGAGGCATTTTAAAATAGACTATGTGGCAAAAGAAATCACAAAATTTGGATTTAAAAAAAAACAACAACAACAACAATAAAAACCCAGATGGGAACCAATGGTATATTCAGAGTCACAGTTGTTCTACACATCTGGAATAAATCTGTCAATATCTGATTCATTATATGCATATATACTATATTTTATGACCTATAAATTCCAAATCAAAAGATGCCACTGTCAGTCATTAAAATGCATAAAAGGCACAGACCGGTCTGTCTTGTATACAGTATAATTAGATATTTAAATCACACAATATTACCGGCTGATTTTTTTTTGGGACAGCGTTCTCTACAACTGAGATGAAGACAGCATCGAATGCGTCTTTTTTGCACTATTTTTAATTCACAATATGACAACACCCTACTCCAATGTGTTAGGTAGCTGCCGTGATAACAAAATTCATTGGCACATGTCTGGTCTGTTGTCGTTGATGGGATTGCGCAGTTAAATCCTTTGAAATGTTAATATATTTAATATATTATATAATATATATCTCCACTACAGGCAAACGCAATGAGATTCTTCAAACCCAGAGCCTTGTGAATTTCTCTCTTCAGCTCCAGATATCCTGCAGGTATCGTTTCTCCTCTCGCAGTTTCGCTATGGTCTTCATAGACTCCAGTTTATCCACCTGAAGCCCCGCCCCTACGATCTCCATCAGAGTATCGTTCACATCTTTTGCCATGTTCTTAGCATCTCTGTAAAAACAAACAGGCATACATGTCAACATGCATGTCGACATATCAATGGAAAACGATAGCGTTCTGATCCGTTCTACGTATTTTACTGCACTGTACTACATCATGTCTATTTACATGTCTAACATTACACTATGCCGGGTCCCATTATGGATTTCTGATTAATAAACAATAAACTTCAATCTAATTTGAACCTTTTAAATCACGGTTTGCAATTTCACCATAGTACGTTCCTCAGTAAGCATCACTGTGATGTTCCGTGATAGTTCTGACCACAATGTTTTTCAAACTTTCATTAACTTGTTCCTCAAAGGACGCATGCAAGGCTCCTTCAAATCTATCCAAAACATCCATCCTTATGAAACAGACTTCATCTATAAAAAAAAACAAACACTCCCCGATCATGCTGCCTACTTAGGCGCTCTCTATTTTTATCCATTGTTACATATCGTTATTGTTGTTTTTTTTAAATCTATTATTACATTAACAATATTGTGCATGTTGAGTATTGTATTTATATTATTTCCACCATAAAGTACGCTCAATTCTGACTGGTCAGAAGGTGTTGATTAATTTTCTGCCACAGCAGTTCTGACAGCAGTGCCAGCTGCAGGGCAAATCACAGGTTTATATTAATGTGCTCATTCTATACATTGTCGTTTCTATCTTAACAGGTCATACAGAGGGATGTGTATGGCTTACAATCTACATACTCTTAGACTAATAATAAACCACCTACAGGTGCATCTTAAAAAATTAGAATATCACGGGGGGGGGAAAAAATTTGGAATTCAATTCACAAAGTGGAAATTCATTACACACAAAGTGAAATATTTCAAGCCTTTTTTTGTTTGCATCTTCATAATTACGGCTTACGGCTCATGGAGATCAAAAATCCAGTATCTCAAAATATTAGAATAAAGAATTTATAATACAGAAATGTCGACCTTCTGAAAAGTATGTTAATTTATGCGCTGATACTCGGTCGGGGTTTTAATCCTTTTGTACAAATTACTGCATCAGTGCGGCCTTCAGCTCGTCTGTATTGTCGGTTCTGGTGTCTCTTCTAGATTCTCTATGAGGTTCGGGTCAGGCGAGTCGGCTGGACGATCAAGCACAGTAACACCAATACCGACACCAGCAGATGACCTGGCACCTCAAACCATCACTGACTGTGGAAACTTCACACTGGACTTCAAGCAGCTTGGATTCTGTTCCTCTCCGCTCTTCCTCCAGACTCTGGAACCTCGATTTCCAAATGAAATGCAAAATTTACTTCCATCGTCCCCGTGATCGTGGTTGTGTACTGACCCAGACTGAGAGATTAAAGCCTCAGGAAACCTTTGCAGGTGTTTTGAGTTAATTATCTGATTGGAGCTCTTCTCAGGTCGACATTCCTGTATTATAAATTCTTTATTTGAATATCTTGAGATACTGGATTTTTGATTTCCATGAGCCAAATTTTCTCCCAATGGAAAGTATTCAGGAGAGAAGACTTTCCGGTTTCTCATTAACATGACAAACTGTGGTGGGTTTTTTTTTTTTTTTTTTTTGCCTTATTAACATCAAGAGAGAGAAAAAGTGAGGCTGGTGAGGAAATGAATGTCTATAGCTGCTGTAACGTAAGTGAACTTGTTTCATGGACTTTCCACAACTATAAACGAATAAAAAGTATGATGTGTCATTTGTTAATAAAATAAAAACTGCAATCACTGGCAATAAGAGGAATAACAGACTTTGGGACATGCTGTTTATAGTATACAGTAACCTACCCTTATGGTGCAACTTCAGCCCCCAAGTGTTTTATCATTTACATAACACATTCCTATACTAGACAAGATGAAAACTAAAACACGCCTACTATTAATCATGAATTCACGAATCAAAAAGAATTCAAACAGACTCACCCACAGACGTAGAGACAGCCGTTTTCTTTGAGCAGAATGCGGGCGATGTGCTCGGCATGAAGGAGTAGGTTATGCTGGACGTATTTGGGTTTGGCTTCGGAACCACTTCTGTCCAGCTCGGCTCGAGAGAAACACACTTTCAAATGGCTCAGTGTTTTGTTCTCCGCAAACCTTTCCAACTCCTCTCTACAGACAAAGCGTAGAAAGATGTATTCGTATGACGAGAGATCACGATCAATCGTGCAACAGAACTTTTATTATTATTATTATTATTATTATTATTATTAGGAAATATTGCATGAGTAAGAGTGCTGCTATACTGAATATCAGCACAACACGACTGCGCTTTTATACAACAGTCCTATTAATAAGAAATTAATACCGACATGATGTTTTTTGACACGACATGGCAAAATATTTTGGATTTTTGCTCCGACAACAGAAATAGTTTCCAAAGAAGAATTTTATGTAGCAAACACAGACAACTGGAGTGATACAAACAGTTAAATGTACTAGGTCTATTATAGTAAAGATCGGCACGCTTGGAACGCCGCTTGTCCTATCAAATTAGTGGACCAGAGCGAACTGTTGCATAAATTAAAAAAAATGATCGAAGTAGTTGATGAAATATGAACAGTTCTTGGAATGGAACTCAGGCTTTGGAAACCGGCAATACATTCTCACGCTGTGAGGAAGTACACTAAAACTTCTTATATACTTTGAAAGGTTGTAGGAAAGGTCAGGGTCTGGTGTAATTCTCTCTCAAACTTCAATTTTCAATTCAATTCACTACAAGGGTTTGTGTTGAGTATCCTTCAGATGATGCTTCAGATGCACACACACACACACACACACACACACACACACACACACACACACACACACACACACACAATGGATTGAAAAAAGAAGGTCAGGATCCAGGTTATTATCTTTTTACAGTCAGTTGCTCTGCTTTTCTGTCAGCTAGCTGGTGCTCACCAGAACTCTGATCAGTCTTTGTGTTTCGCTGAAAATACTAATGCACATGAGCCACAGGAAAAAAGTTTTCCATAGAGCGCCGTGTTCGAAAATCAGGTGCTCTCCTCTGCCTGCGTACATAATTTTAGTGCCTGCGTACATAATAGGGATGCACCAAAATGAAAATTCTCGGCCGAAGCCGAAACCCGAATATAATGAAAAACTTGGCCGAAGGCCGAAGGCCGAATACCGAACACGTTTTTTCCCATTTATTTTACCATTTTTTTCACCTTCGAATGAATTAAATAGTCAAAATGGGCTTTCTACTATTCTGTCTTGCTTTTCAAAGAAAAAAATCAATTACAAAATCTGCAATTTCAAAATATTTATTTAACACTGAACTTTTTTTTTTCCATTCCAGCAGGAATAGGCTTACAACAAGGCACGATATAACTTTAAATAAATAAATGAGTAAAATAAAAATATTTTGATGTGGTCATCTTTGAGCCCCTTGAATAGCCGATGTTAGGCCTATAACTGACTGCTGAAAGAATGGAACACTCTGTAGCCTACAACAAAAAACTGCATCAAAAAGTGCATTGACAAGAGTGCAGAAAATGGTTGTATTGGGTTCTATAGGGCTGATTATATTGGGGATATATACCACTCGCGTCCCTGTACACCTCGCCGAGTATTAGAGTGGATATAGTATAGTTAGATACGTTGTTAATGTTATGTTCCCTTAAATAAATACGTCTTTACCTGCTTCCGTACTCTACTCCCTTACGTCTCGCGACGTGACAGAATAGTCCGGAACAGAAACAAAACAAACGCACGTGTCCACGGTAAACAGTGTCACGGTTGTCAACATCCGAAGAGCGTGCGCTCGTGCACGTCGCTCGTGCGTGCGCGTGTCCCCTCATCGCTCCGAGCGCGCTGCCGGAAGTGGAGGTCGTGAAATTCGCGCATATCACTCTGGTCGCCAGGCTATTTGGCGCGTCATCAAACACGTCATTGTTCGGTCAAATTTATTCGGCCTTTTCACACCGAAAGTGTTTTTTTTTTTTGCTATTTTCGGACGGATAATTTCGGTTGCCGAACATTCGGTGCATCCCTAATACATAATTCCATGTTACATATAATGTGCAGTAACATGGTTGATAACTGTAAGCAAAAACCCTACTACCTGCCTATATAAAAGCCTGGAACATTCTCCGACACCTCGTCTTTAAGAAATCGCCAATACGTTTCCTGAAAACGAGTCAAAATGGTTTTCATTTACGTTCTAATCTTGCCACGGCTGTCCTCCGACAAAGGTCAAATCGGGAAAGGAACCGGTTCAACGAATGCAGCGATAATTACAGTCAGTATGCCAAAAGATGTCTAAAACCTTACTAGTTGTGTGTAATTTCCTCACACTTTGATCAACTTCTTGTACATGCAATAGCGAAACATAACCCTAATCAATTCAGTTTGCAATCACATACTGGCTTTTTAAAATATCCAAGACGCTCCTGCGTTGTAATTTTCTCCCTTTTCCCTCTTCTGGCATTAACCAGATCGTAAAATGCTGTAATTTTACTTCTAGTAAATTTAGTTCTACATCAAGTTCAAGTTCAATATCAAATATCAAGTACAAAATTTCACCCTGTCGACTATAGACCTTAAACGGAATTTGACGTGCATGTGACCGTAGTCAAATATTGTACATGTTGGATTTTGTGACTGTACATGTATGAGTCTATAATCAGCACACGTCTCATCTATACAAGATAATTCTTAATCATGCTTGCTACAAACCATGGCAGCAAAGCTGCACCTGTCTCAGTGGAAACATGTCATGTGATAGGGGAGAACTAGCCAGTGAGTAGGACCAAATTAGGACAAAACTTGGATTAACTTATTTCTTCACGTTATAAAAACGAAGAAGTATCAGAACACAGGACTGTCTTGAGTTTTTGAGTTTGGTTGTTTTGGGTTTGATATAGTGTATAGTGTATGCGTTAGTATGGTTATATTTTTCATCTGCTCCAGATTCTCAGCTGATCTAAAATGCTAAGTGTTTACAGAGAAAACCCACTCGAGCGATCAGCAACCGTGAAAATCTCCTCTCTTTATACGTATATCGTGAGCCTATAAAAACCCTAGAGAAAGCACACAAGGTCAAGCTGACTCCTTTTACACCGTAGCCATTACGAAATCATTGTGGGTTGCTTTTTTTTGCTTCTGTAAGCTGTAGGGAAAGAATGGAGGTCTGCTTTTAATCCAAGATTAGAGTAGGCATGTGTATATATTCAATTTTCAAATCACAGTAATTTACAGTGGCCATCAGAGGCTGTCTGCTTTTCTTTTCTTTTCTTTTCTTTTCTTTTCTTTAAACAACCAGCACACTGAGTAAAACACATATGTTAATCAGTTCATGTAGATTGTGGTTTTTAAGTAGTTTTTTTTAAGAGTGAGGGCCATATTACATTAAAAATAATACCATTTGAGTGGGAAAAGATGTTTGATCAAAAAAAAAAAAAAAAACCTTGTCCTTTTAGTAGGTCTATTTTTATTATGTTTCTAAGTGCAGAGTAGCGAAAATAATCATGAAACAAAATCGGTTACATAGAACTGTATTACGAAGCACGAGAATGCTGTATCAGCCATATGACGTTCAATCATGATGTCCAATAGAAAATAGCAGTGTACATCCTTATAAATCAATCAACAGCGGTTAAGCACTGCGATGTTGCAACATGAATGATTATTTAAATATCTGAGAAATATTAACCCCTCATTTTGTGCGGAGTTTCTGCTTTCGTGGCGAACACGTTTGCCAGCAACGTGAGAAAAGCTAGCTGAATTCGAAGCTGATAACTTTACAACTCGAAGGGTTCGTTTGTTTAGAATTTAATTTATATACAATTTTCAAAGCGAGAAGACAGGTTAAAATGTAAGGAAAGTTGATAAAAAAGGTTTTTAAAAAGTTTATCTTCGATAAAAATGTAAAAAAAAAAAAAATCTAAAACTAAATCTGGCCTCGCTTCATTAGAAATAAAAGAAATTTTAGAAAGAGCCTGAAGTGGCCTGTTCGTCAACGGGCGTAGACGATACGGTCCCGGAGGTTATCAAAGTAGAAACGATGCTTTCTACGAACAACAGGACAAATCAAAAGGTAAACACATACTCATCCACGAAAGTTTCTCCGAATCAAGCTTACCTGTCTTTCTTTACCGGCTGCTCACGTCACTTTTCTTACCTTCCTCCCTTTTAAAAATTAAAATTGGCAAGTGATTATTGTCTATCATGCGAAAAGCCCTTAATGCATACGAAATGTGTTTGTTTTTGTTTTTTATCATCAAAAGGACAGTAAAAACATACTCGAGGGACAGATTTGGCCTGCAGGCCACTCAGTGAATAGCCCTGATGCAGAGGCTGTTTCGCAGTAGTTTAATGATGTGAGGTACTGCACAGTGGTCGGTCAATTCCTCTGTGTAAAATTTTAGTGTTCTGTTTAAGACGTTACAGCCAGGATAAGAAATATGACATGATAACATTAGACTTTAATCATCCAGGAGATACGTTTCTTGCCAACATGTGCTCTAGAACAGCTACATAAAAAGAAGTAACAGAAGTACCAGTGTGATGATCTGCGATGATCACGCCTATAAACAAGACTCATCGACTCAACGTGGTCAAGTTTTGTTCTGCAGTGTTTCACAGTGCCACAGTCTCAGACCTGTTTTGCACTTGAGGCAGGGAGAATAAATGTATACTTTTCTGTCCAATCGTCGTTAAACATTCTGCTTTTTAAAACATCAATTTTTTTATTTATTTTTTTTTTTTTAAACGAGCCATGCTGTCACTTCAACAATCGGATGAGAAGGGGCAAACGAAATTAAAAATCTTTTTAAAAAATAAATAAATAAAATTTGTGAAAGTTCATCCCTGACTGACGTAAAGTGTCTAACCCTGTAGTTAGTCGCTGGTCCGATGCTAGACGCCATCTAATTAATTTACATAAATGCATGTGATTGGATAAACCGCAGAAGATCTGCTACAGAAGCTATGATGGTTCTAACTACACGCAGTTTTTTTTTTTTTTATACATGTTGAACTGCTCTGTAGTACTGTACTTCAGTACAGTCAGTAAAGAATACTAGAGTATTCATTCAGTTTGGTCCTCTAAAACACTTTTTGCTGGGTTCACATCCGGACTGCGGTCGGCTAGCTGATGGCCCCCTGATATAGAGCACTGGCCTCCCAAGACACGCCTGTCTACCTTGGGAGCCTACTCATGAACAAAATGCATGTGTAGATATGATATTTTATTTGTTGAATATTTGTCAAAAGACTCCAGATGGAAGGGAGATTTCTTACTCAGACTATACACGTTCCTGTTCTCCATTATAACAACACCGTCAGTTTGTATCCTGGTCAGGTGAGAGGAAACCGGACAACTCCACACAGGCAGTAACCCGAGCTCAGGATCAACCTAGGGTCTTCTGAGCTGTGAGTTTGGCTGTTTATAAAATGTTTAAAAAGAAATAGAGACAACGAACATAATCCTCATGAAGTTCATTAATTCAGCACACTGTACCATGGGGAAAACACGAACGGATACAGAGTAATTGTATTCTAGGCAGTACGGTGTATGTGTGGTGCATCACTAATGGGAATTGGACTTGATTAATGCACATTAACTCTGAGAGAAACTCTAAAAGAACTCTCCTTCTTCATCAAGCTGAGCAGAGGGACGGAAAGCAATGACACCGAACCATGACACGCAGGCGTTAGGCATGTGCATATAACTGGTTCTCGAGCATTTTGATACGTTTGATGGACACTATATTGTTAGCGCAGACACTTTAAAGTAGGGTAACTATTACTTTAAAGTAGGCAGTATTTTTGGGCAAGGGTGTGTAGGCATGAGTCCTCTTCAATAGGCAGCATAACTACTTATTTTGGACAAACTTGAAGCAGTACTGCATAGTGCTAGGGCATCTCCTAGTGGAACATACCGTAATGAGGTCGGCATTTTACTGATTATTGCTCGTATATTTGTTCATTAAAGTTCTTGACATAACTTCAGGGGTAATGAGTGCACCTAAAGAAATTTTTGTGAATTCACCAAACAAATGACATAGTCACACAAGGGGTATTTCTGTGCTCTCGTAGATATTCCATAACAATGTTAGGAATATCTCATTGTAAATCGTGCTAATGTAGTTTAGGTTGTTTGACAGAAACTGAGCTCAGCTAGTACTAGTTTATTCATTCACCTTCAGTAACTGTTTTATCCCGGTCACGCTCGGGCTAAATCCCGGAGCTCTTCCCGGAAACAGCCTGGATGGGACGCCAGTCCGTCGCACCACATTCACACACACAAAGGCAATTCAGAGTCACCTACTGGCATGTTTTTTTGGGAGGTGGGAGGAAACTGGAAACCGGAAACATTAAGAAGCTTTGAACCGGAGCTGTGAGGAGACGACGCAACCTGCTGTGCCACCTTGCTGTGTGGAAAGAAGTACTAGTGAAAAGTTCAACTTTCTCCTTCTTGGATTGTTTGTGCAAGCCAGACAGAATGAGTAGTACCTTTTCAGCCTCTGTTTAAATCAGTATCGCATTAAGCGCGTTCATTTTAAATGTAAACGGCTTCCGCTAAAGTCAGGTTATTAATCTCTAGGACGACGTCGCACACGGTTCCACTGAGAGCACGGCGATCAGATAGTAAGCTTCAGCGCTCTACGAGGAGTTGTCGTGCTCATTTGGCAGACGCTTTTATCCACGGTGATTGAAATGTGTCAACATCCAAATCCGAACACAGAACTGAGCTGAGAGAGCTGACATTTAAAAGGACCTTTAAAGAAATTGTGGATTTCCCCAAAGAAGTCATAGATGCCAGGACCTGTCCTTATCCTATTCATGAACTGATGTATAAACCATCCCTAACAAAGGAAGATAGAATCCTTTTAGTGCTCGCTTACCAATTACTAAAAAAAACCCTTTAAGATAGTAGTGCGACAAAGTGTGCTCCCAGTAATCTCCAACAGACTGTAGCTGTTCAAGATGTGCTACAGACATATCTATTAACAGGGCCACTAAAGCCTAATCCTATTGGATTCAGTGGCTGGATTAATAAATAAAAGCGTAATGGTCCCTAAAGGATCGGAGCTTGACCCCATCACTGCTTATACAAGAAGATATGTGATTAGCAATGCATCAGGAAAACAACAGATGATTGGCTGATTGCTGTCAAGCTTTATACTATAAAAATGAATGATCTCTCCATTAGAGTAGCAAGACCCTTCAGTAGTAGTAGAATATCCATTAGTGTTGCTGGTTGTTATAGAAGCAATGAGGTGAGGAAAGAAATCGTGCAATCGATAATTAGCACGCCTCCACATTTCCTGGCACACCTGTTAGTTCTGTGTCCACGTCATATGTTGCCAAATCAAACCCGGCAAACTATCTATCCGCTCACTTTTTGCCGCACGTTCTAGATTGTTGTGCTTTTGAAAGATAAACCCACCGTGGAATTCTGGTTTTCGTAGATAAAAAAAAAATTGTAAACTCGAAACACGTTACATTTTTCTTTACTTCAGAAATCATGAGAGATGCAAACTTCTGATCTTAACTACACGTAGACACATACCCACACTCACACACACTTTATGCACACGTGCAAACACACAAATGAAGTCGTCTCTGTCTTTAGTGTGTGTGTGTGTGTGTGTGTGTGGGGGTGGATGTGTATAAAGCATATAATTTGTCTGTCTGTCTGACCTTATGGTGTCTTGCTTGTGTGTAAATGTGTGTTTATAAAAAGCACACACCTGAAGATGAAGTCTCTGTCTTTATGCCTGCAGCCGAAGAAGAGCCAGGTCTCACCGAAAGCACCGTCCTGATTTCCCTCTCGCTCCTTTTCCCTGTTAAAGCAACATCACATCAGCACTAATAATAATGCTTGCTTTAAAAAAAAAAAAAAAAAAGCATGCACAAGCACAACTCCAGTTTAAAAGGAAACACCTTACGGGGTTTTCACTAACTTCACCATCTGCTGTGCACACAGTCATTAACTTTCTGTGATTCATGGGCGTAGGAACCATTATACATGGGGGGGACATGTCCCCCCGCCCCACACACACACTTTTCAACATCTAAGTTTTGTCAGGAGTAGAAAAGACGGAGGAGGACGAGCTTGTAAGTTGTATGGATAGGCTAGTTCCCGTCACGTTTGGGACGAGGGTGCCACCGCGTGAGGATCGCTATGCGTTGGAGTTCGCCATGTGTGTGTTTTCATTTTCTGTCGCGATTCTGGAAAACGTCAGCATGGTAGGAACATATCAAGAACTGCCACAGTGGGTCACACCGTCATCCAGCGAGACAACTGGACAATGGAGTGTTTTTTCTATAGCGAAATAGCCTCCAACTCATACTCATAGCTTCAACTCACCAACAGAAACAGCAAACCTCACAGGATGGCCCCCACGTCTCAACATGTACCGTGGCTAGCTACATTAACCAGCAGCTGTTCTTAATGATTATAGTAGCTAGTGTATCAAATGAACAATTGTCTGTTTGGAGTAATATTAATGAATAAATTGAACTCATATCTCCATTTTTTTCATAAATCAACGCCATTGGTCACCCTTTACGTCTGCCTGTGTGTTTTACAAATATTTAACCAATGAAAAGTCAACGAAAAGGTTCGAAAGTCACTCCTATAGCCCCTGCTGTGATTAAAACAGAACGTAAGATTAATATTGTAATATTATACTTAATCATGTGCAGATAAATTTTTTATACTACATAGTTTCAGACTTTCCTGGAAGTCTCGCTTTCTTGGACAAAGACAAAAGCCATTTATCCACAACTGGGACTTTTAGAAAAAAAAAAAAAAAAAAACCATACTGCCTCCTAAATAGGACTGACTTCATCTCAGGAGCACGAGCGCTGTCCAAAAGTATTACCTTCCTGCTCAGCCTCCCCCGATGAAACATTCTGGAGTGTTATTGAGCGTGTTAAATACTGTGATACTGAATTAAATTGTAATATAATAAGCATCCCATACTGCCTTTCACTTAATGTCTTCCCTGCGTACTCCATCCGCCATACGGTGTTTCATTTCGCTCCTGTCGCTCTACAGTTTAAGGGCATTTAACCGCTGAACAGATCTGGGAATGAAGTAATACCAGAAGGCATCTTCAAGAATGATTCCTCCAGAAGGTCTGGCTCCCTTCCCAGAATGCCTTTCACAGAGGTGGCACAAAAGCAGCAGGCACTATCTGCTCGCACACCTGCTCATACCTGATTGCTTTGAGTAGATAAGAGTACCAGTGTTGGGTCAGGCCATCCAAACACAACACACAGCACACGACACACCACCATGCAATGATTCGGTGGTATTAGAGACTGATGTTAATGATTTTCTGTTAAATATGTGTGTCAAGTTGTGCACTGTACGCGATATAATGTGTATTTGACTGTCTAGTTCCTGGACGTTTGGGGCAGCAATGTCAGAAATCGAGGTATTAGGTAGAAATAACACATCATCATTTGCCGGACCATGCTATTATGCCACGCAATTTAAACTGCAATATAAGACCGCCTTATATTATGTTCTTAATGTTGCCTGGAACATTATTTCCTAGTTAAGGGGAAATATACAAGAAAACCTTTTTCACTGACCAAGCAGATAACGATCCCTTAGATGAGCTATACTGCTTCAGGAGTTCAGCAAGGTAATATAAGACAGCCTTATATTAGTCGTCTTAGAAGGCAGGGGAAGACAGTGTAGCTCGAATTCCCCGTCACAGACTAATTTTGGGGACCGGTGACCACCCGCTCTATCCCCAGCCGATATGTTGGCAAGAATTCACCGCGCATCATTGCGACGACCGTTCGTGTAATGTGAGCAGCTCTGGGATGCAATTTTCTGTCTGTGAGCTATTGCGAATGCTTTGATATTTACAAGCATGTTTGAAATTCTTGGTGATGAATTTTGTAGTGTGAGGACCTGTACGACAAGCAGCAAGAACGACAAATGAGCAACAGCCAATGATGTGTAATGGCATGCCATGGCACGTAGAAGAAAACAAGGATATTGTTTCTGTAAGAAATTATTTAGCACGTCATATCCAAATGGTTGTTAGGAACTGAAAAATAAAACCAAACACAATAAAAGTCCTGGTGACACCGCATAAAAACAGTTGTTTCTTTGCACCAGACATCCGTTTCTCTTCGCAGAACGGACCGTTCTGGGTAGAACAGATTAACGTGATACGGTAACTAGAGCTCACACGTCAGTCATACTGAAACGCCACATTGATTACGCTACGCTTCTGTCCACAATGTTTTTCAGCCTTTCATAGGACTCTTGTCTTGAGGAGAGAATTATGAGACTGTCTCCTTCAAACTTGACCAAAATAAGGATGACCTTCAGTCGCCTTCCAAATAGCGACACAATATGAACGTGTCCACGAAGAAATTACAGATAGATTGTGTAATTGATTAGCAGGCAATGTCTGCTGCATGCCTCACAGCAATACTAATGCAGGTTGAATTTAACACATTGTTATGATCCGAGCGTCAGCTGCATGCACAGACGGCTCAGTCTAATTACAATTAGAAAAGTAATGAACCAAATCAGAACAGGGCTGACTGATATGGGGGGGGGGATGGGGGGGTTGGTTCCTCAAGTAAAAGCAATCTGTGCTGCTTCATTTCATATGCAGCCTTTAGTGACCCATTACATCCAGGTCTAACTACCAGGGGATTGCAGAGAAGAGCTGGCAAACTTACAGTAGTGGCCAAAAGTCTGGGTCTACTACCATTACTATTATTTCATCAACGAACACAAATAAGATTCCGTTATTGTTCACTATAATAAGTATAAAACGGTGTGCCCTTAGTTGATGACAGCAGGGATGACCACGCACAACAAAACGGACAAGAGTACTGATTTGTTCGTTCATCTTCAATAATCGCTTTATCTGGTCAGGGTTTCGGCGGATTCGGAGCCTACCCTGGGAACACGAGGCGAGAATACACCTCAGATGGGACAGCTACAGGGCACCATGCACACATACATTCACAGTCACTCACACCTAGAGGCAACTTAGTCAACAGCATAGTCAATCCACCTACTTAAATGCTTTTGGGATGTAGGAGGAAACCGGACAACCTAAAGGAAACCCATATGGACATGCAGAGAGCATGTGAAACTCTAACATGTTAGTTCATTTTTGCCTCAATACTCCAGTGCAAAATAAAGAAGAGACCAAACACGTATTGGTTTTCTGATTGACGGCATTTGGAAGAAAAAAAAAAAACGCAAACCACAACCACACAGCTACTAGTCCAGGCTCTCGTGATCTCAAAACTGGACAAAAAAGCACTACTTCCGGGCGTCCCAGCCAGCTCCATCCGAGGATTCAGGATGCAGCAGCACGCCTTGTTTTCAACCGGCCCAAAAGGACCCCCGTCAGACCCCTCTTCGTCTACCTCCACTGGCTTCCTGTCCCGCTTCAAATTCAAGACCTTGATAACCACTTACAAGACCTTGTCTGGAACAGCAACCCCCCCAACCTCAACACACTCCTTGAGGTTTCCCGCAACCTGCGATCAGTAAACAACCAACACCTTGTAATGCCTACTCAGCGAGGCATGAGGTCTCTTTCCAGAACCTTCAAACTGACTATCCCTCAGTGGTGGAATGAACCTCCAACCTCAATCCGGACAGCAGAATCAGTCACGATCTTCAAAAAATGACTAAAGTCCCAACTCTTCCATGAACACTTACTTAAATAACCCCTAACGTGTCCCCACTCAAAAAAAAAAATTCTGCACTTACACCAAACTACCATCCAAAATTTAAGCAATGCCAATTGTTTTGTTCTTAACACGGCATCACTAATCTGGGGCTCCTGATTCATCATGTCTTTCTACAGAAAATTAAATCGAGGAAATTAGGCATGACATAAGATTTCTTGCTGGAGAAGGGATAATATTCGCATCTGATCAGGAATCAGCCTTCAATAACCCAGCTGTTATGCGGATTTACACTGCCCACTGGGATCCATACCAATATGAAAAACCTGAATTCTGTTTTAACTAAAAAAAAATAATGCAGACCGGACCAGCTTCAACACTTGAATACAAATCACGTGTTCTGCAACAGGAGATGGATGCCGTGCACTTCTTAGCAAGAAAATCAGACAAACGATACCACTGGAGGTCACAAACAGGATGAGAGCCATCACACACATGCATTACCTTTTCCTGAGCATCATGATATGTTATCATTCTCCCACTTTACCTCTGTAGAGGGGTTATGTGCCCTGCATGCTAACACTCTTCTAGCACCTAGGAGATAGGAGCACTTGTGGAAGTAGATATTCCAACCTTATTTTTTTATTTATTTATTTTTTTTTACAAGCATAGGCTGATGAACACAGCTATAATGGCTGATCACGTGACTCGTCTGACTTGAAAGCAAACGCAGGTTCACCCTAATCACTCCGTGTTGTTTCCTACACCGAAACACCAGCATTATGTAGCACAGAATGAGTCGTTTTCAGTAACTGATCTCATTTAATACATGCTTGTTTCAGCATCCTGTCACAAAATTCTAAGGACGTGTCCTAAACCAAACCCTATTCACTATCACAGCTATATCCCAAATTACACACCATACTTCTTAGAAATGCTAAATGAATACCATCACAAGCGACTGACCATCATGCAGAGAACAGGGCGGTCATTTCCGAAATGGATTTGGATCACTACATGATTTGTTAATCATTTAATCACAAACACTATGGATGGATTCCAAATCGCTCCCTGTTCACTATCAGGGGTGGACAAATTCATTAGCTAGCCCACCAGGCAAGTAAAAGCTCCAGTGTGCTGCCGAGTCCCATGATCTGGCTGTCCAGAAATCTAATTAACAAGACACCGCGGACACTTTGGACATGCCGATCAACCTACCGTGCATGTCTTTGGACTGGGGGAGGAAATCGGGAGTGCCCAGAGGAAACTCCCACAGCATGGGGAGAATGTGCAAACTCCGCACACGCAGGGCGGTGGCGGGACTCGAACCCCCGACCCTGGCGATGTGAGGTGAACGTGCTAACCTCTAAGCCACCGTGCGCCCCAGTAGCTAACATTATGTGATAATGTATGGCCACCTAGAAAGTCAGTTAAGCACTTCTGTACAAATTAAGGGAAATTTATATGTATATAAATTCCTGGTGAGGCAATGACTGTGTAATTACAGTCCTTATCTGCTCCTGTTAAAGTATTTGATTTAGCACATTGTGTTTGCAAGCTCAACAAAAAGTCACCAAATTCTTGGCAAACATCTCAGCTGCGGTGTTCTCCCCTCACATTACATGAAAAAATGATGACATAATTAATAAACTAATAGTATGGACATGAGTTCTGCTTCACCCAGGCTAGAGATCTGTCCACCCCTGACTATGTAGGCCATATAAACACCATCACAAAAGTCTCCCCATCATCAGTCCACTGTGGACGTGTCCCAAACTACACACCCTATTTACTATGTAGGTCACAAAAAACACCATCGCAAGTGTCTTCCCATCGTCAGTCTACAATACATGTGTCCCAAACTATGCACCCTATTTATTATAAAAGGCAATATACTGTAAACACCAATACAGCTTCTTCACATCACCAGTGTGGATGCATCCTAAACGACACATTCTGTTTACTATAAGGATCACAAACCCCACCACAATCATCTTTCCATAATCAGTCCTCTGTGGACATGTTCCAAACAACACAGACTAATCAATATTCTCAAAACATTTTAAATACCTAATAGACATCACTCCACTGCAGGAGTGTTCCAATCCAGGCACATTAACTGTTTAGGCAGTCTGAATCTTCCAATGTCACCGTTCTAGGTAGATAGTGTGGACACTACATGCTGTGTTGCATTAGGGCTTTCATGAGTAATTGTATATTTAGGTCAGCTCTTTGCTTTTGTTTCTTGGTTTTAGCTTCTCGCTGATGAGCTGCATAGATTTTGGTGTTTGTTGACCTTTTTACTTTCTTTCTTAGCTCTCTCTCGTCCTGAGCTGCACAATGCGTCTCCAATGCCATGCTTCCAGCCATCGATTCATGGCAGGGAAGATCGAAGTGTCCCATGCTGTTTTGCTGCTAAAGAGGGAGCTTTGGGCTTCCTTTTGCCCTTCTGACTAAATAGCATCTTTTATAGACAACAAGCCTCAAAAGGTGGCTGCGTTTGGGACAAACCTGAAGCTAATAACCTTTAAACAAAGGCAGAATTCACAGCTTGGAGAGACAATTCAGTGGCACATGAGGATGGCTGTACAGCAGGTGTCTGGCTAAATCGTCTTTCCTGGTTCCTGGGTACGGATGATGTTTGTAAATGAGATCTCTAGCACAGTGAGATGGAACTTGAAGTGGTGCTCAGTTGGCTACAACTGGGACAATGACTTGGCGTCGTATTGCAGTGTCATAGCTGTGGAATCAATTTGAAAAACTGTATATGAATTCTACACAGCTCAACTGTGAAGAGATGAACTGTACTGGAAAGATGAACACTGTTCGTCTCTGATGCTGCCTCAATCGGTGTTTTGATGATGATGATGGAGAGTGCTGTCGAATACGCTGCTTCAAAATCTCCCATAAATGTTCAACTTGGTTGAGGTTGAGGTTCAACGTGATGAATGGGAAGACCAGAGAATAGGATTTACATCAATTTCATCCTCGTCAAATTATTCATTGAGCCCTCTTGACCTGTGGATGTGAGGAAGCTGAAGCTTGGACGTCATTGGACCTTCCAACAGGACAATGATCACAACCATACCATAAATTCCACCAAGGCTTGGTTGCAGAAGAAGTCCTGGAAGATTATACAGGGCCATCACAGTCACCCGACATGATCCCCATCGAAAATCTCAGGTGGGATTTGAAGAAGGCGTTTGCAGCACGCGAACGCAAGAATATTACTGAACTGGAGGCCATTGCTCAAGACGAATGGGCTAAGATTCCTCAGGAACGCCGCCGGAAGCTGGTGTCTGGCTATGCATCTTGTTTGTAGCAGATCGTAACAGCAAAAGCGTGCTCTACTAAGTAATCAAGATGCTTGCCATGAAGGGGGTGAATAATTTTGAAACTGGAGAAGTCATTATAAGTTGCATTTTTCAGTTGAATTTGAAGCATTCCTTGTGTTGAACCATTTCAATTGTTTTTGTTTGATTTGATCACTGCAAACAGCTGAAAGTCTGTCAATTTTGACAACAAACCTGATGTGCAATGGGGGTTGAATCATTTTGATTGGAACTGTATTACAAATCCTTAACTACTTTTCTTTTTCCGTAAACTCCAGCACGCTACTTCACCGACTCTCACCTCCATATCTCTGTGCTTGTAGTGCAGCTATCTGGCGAGTAGCTTTAACAGAAAGTGTGAAAATGCATCATTCCAGCTGGTTAACCTCGTTTCTCATTATAGAAGCTGGTATCCAATAAAATGCGACTAAACAAAGAAAACTTATTATAATCATTACAATAACTACACAAATACACTTTGATAGTTTATGTTAGCCTTTCTTTTCCTACATAGATATAAAAAAAAAAAAAATTATATAAAAAATGTCTAATTGGTGTTAGTTGATAGAGTATGTTAAATAAGTTGTTTTGTTTTTTTTTTTATTATTAGATTACGGCCCTTGGCGTCTCACAAAAATGCTGTGGCCCAGGCAGAAATTGAGTCTGACACCCGTGCTCTAAGGGAACAAGCAGACCCAACCAATGCCAAAATGCATGACAGACGCACTAGGGTTTTTTCTTCCTTCAATTTGTCACCCTGTCATCATGCATACACAGATATAATGTAATTCGGTCTTACAGACACGCTACATTCTCATATGTGCGATTTTGTCTTGCATTTGTGCTTACTACATTAGTGCGAGTAGGGGGAAAAAGGCGATAAAAAGGAATGTTTGTAGTTTGTTAAATAATAATCTGCCTTGTTTAAATGATAAAAAAAACATCAGTCAGTCTAAGAAATGTATCTGCAGATACCGAAGAACTACTGCGCGTTCTCAAAGAAGATTTCCTTAGAACGCTGCACCCAATTCTACCTTTATTAGGAAATGTATTAGAATAAGAACCACAAAGAGAAATTATGATTTGATTAAAATTTCGCTTTACAGTGTGAATGTAGTAATATAGCAATTTTGGTGAGACTCTTTAATATCATTGTACGGATTTCGTTTTGTTAAGGCGTCATCAATTTAGAAAATGTGTTTAAGCCTTTTGCATACAACAGCGTATAGTGACGGTCTAAAGTTTTAGCGCACCTAGAGTTTATGTCTTATTCAAGTTTAATCACTATTATTACCTTAAACCGAAATGATACAAACGTGATACAGAATAGCAATTACTTAAGGAAAGCTAAATCTCTGTGGAACTTATTAACCGAATGCTGTCAGATCCTAATGGGACACGAAATGAGTGCTTCATGAAAGGCCCTTGCACTTGGAGAGCGAAGCCGTTAATCCGACAGATAAGCGACTTTTAGACTGTGCTAGTATTAACTGTGAAACAAAGATACGCTGTGCTAGACGTATTAGTTAGAGTGATCATAATTTTGGACCGTTCTGATTACATTAGGTCTAAATTGTTAAACACCACGATTAACACTTTTAATTTCACTAAACATTAATAATAAACATTTCTGAATTCACTTCTAACTACTCCCTGGTGAGAGTTCCAGATTGTAGAGTATTTAAAAATGAGGTAGTGCTTTCCCTCCGGTCACGCACATGGATTATTATTGAGGTTTATCTATGTTTTAGTAGCTGCTAGGGGTTGCACAACTACTGCACAAAAAAAAAAAAGCATCAGACTATTCCATAGTTAAAGTTAAAGCAAAAACGTGATTTAGGACACCACTGCAGACCGATGCCGATGAACACGTAACAGCGATACGTTCATCAAATTCAATTAACAGTCACACAGCTTATACGACGTTACACTATGAACCAAACTTGTTTTTTTAAAAACCGTGAAATAAATACGCGAAATAATTTATCTGTGCATCATACTACACGATTAACACCACGGCTCTTGTTAAATAAGCGCGTATTTAGATGATGTAGCAGCTGAGGTTAAATCACTGACTCTGAAAGTGAGAGTGTGCTGCATGGAAGCTCATATCCATCAACAAAGTACTCCTTATAGCTCAATGACCTGCGTTCCTTGGATTGACGATGCTATATCTACAGCAGCAAGAGAGGTTTAATAACGTAGTACGTTAAACTGCCCTGTTCGAATCCAGCTTCAATAGCATCTGAAAATGAGTCTGGATAATAGGCCTCTAGGAGTTGGCGTGCGCTGCTGATCTGACTCGAAACTAACTGTGTGGGAGTGGACAGTGAAGTACATCCAGCGGCACAGAACGCGCTCTTTCACACAGAACCGGTCATGACAGAAATCATCATGCCTCAGTGCAAGGATTTTATTTCAGTTGTTTTATTTAGCTTTAAATGACTACTGAAATAACCTATGGGAGTGATAACTAGAAATAACCGGTCGACATCTCCATAGCAGTGACTAATGTACTGGTCAACAAGTCGACCAGGCTATACAACTTCTAGTAGCTGTGCTCTTTTACTATGAAATATCGGAATTTTTCTTTCTTTTTTTTTTTTAAATAAATAAATGAATAAAAAGTTTGATAGATTACATTTTGAAAGTTTAAGTTCTGAGGTCTGAGCCAGTCAAAAAAAAAAAAAAAAAGATTTATTGCACAAACACTGGATTAAAAACACCTCTGTGTGCGTTCCTCGTATTATCAACGTTACGTTCTAATGTTAATTACGGAATTGTAAATATTAACAGTGTTACAGTACTGCTTTTCTGAACTGAAATTTTAAGGTTGTCCGGCACTTACTGTTTCCAGTGTATTTATGGATATACGTTATTACTACTACTACTATTATTATTAAACAATAACAACAACAACAACAACAACAACAATAATATTAATATGCATCACAAGAACTGTGACCAAATACACTGCTACATGTCAGAAGCCATCATAGCCTTCGTGCTTTATGTTGTGTGTGTGTTCCAGATACATCACCGTTCCCGATTCACTAGCTGTTTGTTATTTTCCTCAGAGGCGATATCAACACCTGTCAATCATACACACCTTTTCACATTATCTCTCTCTTACTCATGCTCACATACACACAAAAAAACAACACAAAGTGCTTATTTTTAACCCACAAAGGCGCTGACAGTTTTCTGACAGGTAGCACGGTGTGTGTGTGTGTGCGTGTGTGTGTGTGTGTGTGCGTGTGTGTGGTTAGGGATTTGCTATGTTGAGCAGCAGTACGTTACATTTGTTTTCATCCAGATGACATGGGCAGCTCAGCTTATATAAAATCATACAATCAGTTCTGAAGCATGGGACATAAAATCGTCCTTCCCGAGGATACGCGGCCATTATGAGCACAATTTCCCTTTCAGACTCCAGTCTCTAAGGTCACTTTTACCGAGCTTGCTTGCTGCAACATGCAGCAGACTTTTCTTTTTTTTTTTTTTTTACATTGGCTACTATTAAGTGATAAACAATCCAGTAACAATCTGACAGATAGTTTAATCCTACCTTTAGAAATCCACGATTTTATTGTGGAATTCAAAACAATAACCAAGTCTGCTAGCAAGCCAATGTTCGTCTGATTCTTTTATTAGGTAGCTAAAACTACCATTTTACTCGAAGGGATATGCCATGGCTTATAGTCGTATGATACACCTCTTTATTAACAAGTTTGATAACAACAATTATGTTTCTTTCAGAGGACACTGGCTAGATTAGTCCCATTTGGAAGGACAGCCTTCTGAAAGTTTCAGCTTTGATCTATTTCTCAGCAAAGACATTCCTACATTCCACAAGTTCACCAGATAAACGTTCCAGAAAACTTTGATAATCACGGCAGACAGAACCGTCACACCGACCGAGCAATGATATTTTGGGATTATAACGTAAATAATTGTGTCCATCACAATTACGAAGATAATTTAATACATTTAATTACCAGCACGCATCCACTCTGGCCCTTCTTTGTCCCGTTTTACTCTTTTCTTTCTGCCGCTGTAGAGACAGACGTGTCTGAATAACACGAGGAAATGTTCCAAGAAGGCATTTACCAAAGTGCAAACTCGCTCTGCTGATGCTTGGATTAATATTTGCCAATCTACTTCCACCAGTGAACATTTAGAAATGATGTTTTCCCTCATGTCACAGGAGGGACACAGAGGCTCATGAATATAAATTTATTCATTTCTCTTCAGTAACCGCTCTATCCTGTGGACCCCGAGCCTATCCTGAGGATCCCTGGGCAGGAGGAGAGAATACACCCTAGATAGATGAATTCAGAGGGCACTACACACACACACACACACACACACACACACGCACAGAGTATCTTGCAAGCAGTAAAATCAATTTGAGATTACTAATGAATGATGAGGAAAGGATAGTGCTTCCAGGGTGTCAGTTATAATCAGAAAATTCAAAACACCTACACAACTGTCAGTTATTCTAGATTCATGTGTCGAGTGGCTTATCTGATAATCTGCTCATTTGCATATTTGTTATGATTTTATCGTAGCCATGGTCATGATAGTTAGCGTTTGTTAGAACACACAAGATAATACAAGACTGTAACACCATATAAAACCATTCAGTGGAACTGTCCTTGCAAATGTTCATTGCCTGAGTTCCTACAATGGGAAAGGAGTTCCCATTTCAGAAAGCTGTACCTTTGCTGAAGGAAGCCTATGAAGGGTGCAACACCTGACCCTGGTCCTACCATCACCATAGGAACTGTGGGGTCAGAGGGCAAGCGGAAGGTGTTGTTGAGACGAGGACTAATGTGGACCTGAGAGGAGAAAACATATTAATGACTGCGAGTTTTGCTTCATTTCAAATGAGTGCAAACTGCAACACAAGACGTAACTCAATTATAATCAACTTCGACATTTCTCCACTAGCTACGTGGGCCGGACTGGTTTTTCTTCAAAAGCTTATTCCTAAGGTATTCTGCACTAACAGTGGATTAATACAATATACAGCCACAATCGTATAGTGCGATGAACTACAGGGTGGTGTGACGCAGCCAGCATGAAGCCGAGTTACCGGGACCACCATAACGATTATTTTCCTAAAAAAAAAAAAAAAAAAAAAGCAGGTCCCGAAGTAGTCCACTTACATCATACGAATTAGTCAACGTTCATTTTCAAAAAGTAAAGAACGATACCGCTTACTTTTTTATCCTTTAATTGTTACATTTAATGTTCTTATTCCTTTATCATCTCTCTTTTTTTTTATTTGAATGAATAAGACAAAAAAAAAAAAAAAAAAAAAAAATGCAGTTTGCCATGTTCCAAGAACCTGGAACGTGCCAAACCCTCTGTCCCAACGACTCCCATGTTTGAAGATTTACCTCTGACTGTTATTAAAGATTCCTTCTAAAAACACACAATGTTTTTTTTTAAAATCAGTTTATATCAACCTTCCCCCATACAAGTCCCTGTGTATTATTCGCTACTATAGAACGTTGCATTAATATATTTGGTACATCAGGTAACAAAGAGTGGCGAGCTAGCCAAGTTAGGTAGATGACTGTGGTGATGTCGGATGATCAGGTTTACTATTGGCTGATCGGATTTTAACGGTGGATCCAGGGACACCTGTCGCTCAATGAAATCTGTACATGCACAGCGTCATGTAAATACCGTGACGTCCTGAAATCCTTCATTTCGGACTATACAATTATTATACTTTGAATATAGCGCATCACCCCACTGGAATTTTGCTCAGCCATTCAAGGGTTCATGGCAGCCTCATGAACTATGGAGGTGTGCACTAACCTTGGGTAAGGCTGCATAATCTACACTCTCTCGTGAAGGCTGTTTTGTCCCACAGGGCTCGATGATGGTAGACACACGATCCGCTAGCCATCCTGTACACAATCCCGTCCTCTCTGGATGCTCGGCACATGCTGGAAACCTCACGACGCTGAACACGATATGGACCTTTCCAGGGTGGCGCAGACTCGAGCTGCACAATAACACACAAGATTATAAGCCATTAGACCTCTCTTACTTTGTACATCATTATCTTCCAGTCTACTTGTGTGGAACCCTGCTGACCAGACATTAATATTTCAGTGACCTAATGTTGCTGCTGGACAGGAAAAAAACCCATAACAGCATCATTACACTCCATCATAAGCATTAGTGTAGACGTGGAGCTCCTCGGAAAAGAAATGAGCACATAAGGCACTTTGGAATGCAGCATCCTGACCCTCTGTTGATAAGAACGGATGGGTTCAGTGCCGGAGTGCAGCCCAAAGAATATTGTTTCTTTAACAATGATTCGCAGAGTCTTAAAGACTAACGTCAAAACATTTAATATGTGCCTATATGAAAAGAAGGTTTCGGCCATAAATTAAATGTGTGCAACATTCTTCTTGCTCTAAACGTATTCAAATCAGCCTTAAACTGCATTGTCGATCTCAAATTTTTGCTTATTAATTTCTGCCACTATATGATGCTGTTCTTATCTATAAAAATAGATATAAATACATCACAGATCTACAAACATCTTAAAATTGGAAAATGGAAACTTTCTCAGGGCAAGACGCTGAACCCCAAGTTGCTCCCGATGGCAAGTTAGCACCTTGCATGGCAGCTCTGCTACCACTGGTGTGTGAGTGTGTGTGTGTGAATGGGTGAATGAGACACAGTGCAAAGCGCTTTGGATAAAAGCGCTATATAAGTGCATGCCATTTTCCCATTTACAAACTGTGACTTAAACACCCGTGCTAATTACCCAAAACGTGAAACAGGTGAAACCAGTCATGTGACATAGCAATGGCTGCTGGGATCGTAGTCTCGAGTTCAATCCTGCATATCCATGACAGTTATAAAACTGTCTGAAACCTTGCAAGCCATGTGTCATTTCCTCACACAATAAAAAGCTCAGTTTGTAATCAGCTACAGGCTGTCAAAATGTCCACGATACTCCTGCACCGGAGTCAAAATCAACTCAACTTTGAAAGCAATTTTCTCCTTTTTCACTTTTAGGAGTAACCAGACTTTAAAAACGCTATAACTTTCCGTGTGATTGAGATACATGAAAAAGAGAAACCTATTTCAGGAAAATCTGTAGTTTTTAAGAGCTATACGGTTAGAAAATGTGAAGATTTCACCACGTGAAGTATTTTCCCAGGCCACCGCATACATATTTCCACTTTCATTTGTATATTTAAACGTACTTTATAACTTAAGACATTCATGACTGATCAAATACATTTAAAGTACGTGGTTGTAAGACACTGTGTACATTCCATATTTGACCAAACTGGTACTTTTAATTCATACATTAGGATATTTGTCCATCTTTTACTGAAGATTAATAAATACGGAGTTGGAATAATACTATAAGAAATTTTAATCTAAATGAAAAAAATCTGAATCTGAATGGTATTATATTGATTTTGTATTATACGATTTAATATTTCGCATCCAAATTAAAATCTAAAATCAGAATTTCAACTGCAAGGCCTGTGATTTAATGTTTAAAATTCAAAATGAAGAACATGTATAATGAATTTCTAAAAAAAAAAAATGTGTCTATTAATTCATATTTTATCTTTCCCAATAACTTCTGGGTAACCTGCAGGCAAAAGCAGTCGAACACAGGAATAAGGAACTTTGCTTTCTCTGAGAAGGCCACGTGATCTTTCAGATTTGTCCCAAATAAAGATCCCTTAATTATTCCGCCCTTTAAATAGGACAGACTTTCTCTCACATGTTTACACGCTGCCAAAACACTCCGTGTACCTAGGCAGCCCTAGGCTGTCGATACTGCGGTAAAATAATATAGTTGATTATGGTCAGGGGCTTCTTACCTCGCGGCTGAGTACGCTCTCGGCTGCAGCTTCGGTAAATGCTCTGTAATACAGCAGAGGACACGGGGTTACAAACGCTGACATATAAAGATGGCATTAAGAGCATTTCACATTATTGTAGACATCAGATTCAGGACGGTGCCTTTAAAATCACTTTTAACACACAAAACTTTGAGCCAAGCCTCGCACCTTGTTCTGATACCACACGGCTGACGATGAAAGTGCTTCTTCATGGAGCTTTTCTCTCACATTCTGCTTGATCACCCTAAACAAAGGTTTTGCACACCCAATTATGCCCAAGTCCTGAATATTGTAGATTTGTACCCAAGAACTGCTGCTGTAATGAAAATGACTCCTGTGTTCATCCCAACACTGACACACAGTATGCCCATACTGAACACGCTTTCTACACACGTAGTACCGTTTCATTTTATACGATACCGTCGTAGACGGAACTATCTGGAGTCACCCAGAACAGGATGGTTTCCCTACAAGTCTGGTTCTTCTTCCTTACGTCATCAGAAGTTTTTCCCCTCGCCACTGTAGCCTCTGGCTTGCTCATTAGGGAACGTAATGTACATCCAGATTTCTGTATTTCAACAAATACATTCTGTAGTTAGAGCCTATTATTGCACCACCAACTGCTCACGCACAGTAATGTTTTTTTTTTTTTTTTTAGATTCGTCCTCAGATTGGGCCCATACATGAGTGTGTCCAATTTTGGTGAAAATACCTCATTCCGTTCAAGAGTTATAGCCATTTAAGTAAAAGTGGCCACTCCTACTTCAAACGTTTTGACGTGCCCTTGTGAGGTTAGATCAAAAAGATATTTGGATAATTATTGATCATGGGATTCCACAGAATCTTTCTGCACTGGTGTGGGTCTTTTTGGAGTCTGGTTCAACATCTTTTCGAATGTTTTTATGTCAGAACCCACACTATCATGTTTGTTATAGTTTCTAAAAAATAATATACATATTTTTTAAATGTACTTTGTAGCTCCGATACCAATACAGACAATAAAAAAAAAAAAAATAAAAATAAAAAAAACACGTTAGCTGTCTGACTAAGGCAACTCGTTTTTGGATTTAAGGATTAAACATTTCAAGCAGCTGTTACATATCTGCTCTGCTCTGGACTGAGTTGAGCCTCATAAAAATAACATGTTTAGTCTTCATGGCAGCAAGAACTACAGAGACATGTCAACCATTTGCTTGCATTTAATGAGTTGCTCAGGCTCTGGGCTACTGATCCGAAGGCCACGAGTTCAATTCCCAGTGCTGCCGCTACTGTTAAGGCCTTGAGGTCCTTAACTTTCTCTGCTGTAGGGACGCTATATCATGACTGACCCTGAGCTCTGGCGCCAGCCTCCTAACGAGTTAGGGAATGTGAAGGAAAGAATTTCACTGTACTGTACTTGTATAGGTGCAACAGTGATACAGCGGGTAGCATTGCTGCCTCACAGCTTCAGGATCCACGGTTCCCTACTGAGCATGTTAGAAGAAGAAGAAGAAGAAGAAGCTTGGGACGTATAAGGTACATATGTGCGGAAATATAAAATATCCTTATGAAAGGTTTCGATCAAACTCTTTTCTCTGTGTTGTATATCTACTCTCCAGAGACGTGGATATTTACCTGAAGCGAGGGAGACAGTTGGATTTCATGTGATTTTACTGCCACCTAGTGAGCAATCAAAACCATTTCCAAAAACATGCAAGAGTGCTACCTTTCTAATAACCCCACTGTACATGCTTTTTGTTGTTACCTTGGCTTGTCTGTGCGAGTGTCTGACTCTCTGCCAGATATGTACGCATGCCGGCACATAATTACACAGTCCCATGCAAAAGTATTGGAACGGCAACGTCCATTTTTTTGTTTTTGTTTTTGCTATACACTGATGCTCTTTTCTGTTTCAAAATGGCTTGCTTTTCTCCCATAGACAGCTCTCTGGTCTTCATGTTGGTTTATGCTTTTCAACAACAAATGCAGCCTTCACAGGCGAACCCCGGGGCTCAAACCAATAGTAGACATTCAGAGCTATTAATTGTTCAAGCAATCAATCTAACCGGGCACGCCTGGATAACAAGAAACGCCACTCAGTCGTGTGTTCCAATATTTATGATCACTTGAAAAGTGGGTGGGTTCAAACAGAAGGTGCTATGTTCGAAATTGTTTAACACATCTAGATATATAAATATCCGGAAGCGAAAGCTGAAATTCGGATCGGTCGTCTCATTTTCATCTTCTGCTCTCGAACACAGATGTCTTCAGTGCATAACAAAAACGACAGAATTAACCATAAAATTATCCCAATATTTTTATTCATGTCTCTCATTTCCTTGTTTCCCCTTCAACGCTTCGTAGCTCCACCCTCTGAGGACAAACGGAAAGGATGCAGGGAAAGGAAATAAGGACAGGGCGAATTGAGGACAAACTTATTGGCTAAACGAGACATCCTTGCTCACTGAAGCATCACTTTAAAGTGGTTTCAGTTACTAAGGACATATTGCAGAGATCTGAACAGATTATACAAAATACATTGCGACCACACACTGAATAAAAAAAAAAAGACATGAAGAAAGGCATAAGTTCATCATACATTTAAATATTCTAAATAATTTTTTTCATGTTAGGTACATTTTTATTTAACTATATGATCTCTCTGGAAATCTAAAGACTCAGAGAATTCATACCTATACAGATATATAGGTGCATCGTGCTGTCGCTTTACAAAAGCAAAAAGCTGTCCTGTACTTGTAAGTTAAAGCAGTGGAACCTACGATATCTCAAGAATGTTTGTTTTTTTTTTTTTACACAAGAAGGTTCATCTGCTCTTAAGAACGTGACGGCAATGTAATGTAACGATGGACATCCCTCGATTAAGGAGAAACGTATTCAATATCACGGAACATTAGACAACTGAAAAATGACCTCTATGACGAAAACACTTAGATAATCAGTGATGATGGTTTAACTGACCAATGAGGAGGCTGAGAGGAGGCGTGCAGGAGGGAAAAGCACGCAAAAGGTCCAGTATACACAAGCTGGGTTTTCTCACAAATCGGTCATAATCTGCAGCCCCCTCGCGGCTACACAACTCCTGGAGTCGTCTCTTCTCCTGAGCTTGCTGCGTGCAGTCCACCAGAGATCGCAGAAAAGCCTGGAACACACCCACACACACACACACACACACACACACGCACACACACACACACACACACAGTAAGCCCTGATCTGCTATCAGTCCAAATCCTTAAAGCAAGGAAGTATCCATTTGTGACAGTTTACCGTGTATAACTATAATACAATTTTTAAATAAGTAAAACAATCAGTCCCACTAAAGGAGGCATAGCATCTGCACCTGTCATTCACAATAAAGGGGGTGTGGCCTCCCATCCCTCAACGCTAACATTTTTAAAAACGTAAGTAAAATGTCATTTTAATTCTTTTAAATTTTAAATATTGAACAATACTGAATGATATATTACTGTACTGAAATGGCTCATGAGTCAGCAGAATTTTATTGCATCACTGGCTGTTTTGAATGAGTTTTTTATTCTTTGTCCTAGCGAAGGAGGCGTGGCCACTGTCTGTCAGCCCCAGTCAAGGGTGTGCGGCCTCCGACTCCTGAATGCTAATGTTTAAAAAAATATATCAAACCGTTTGCACAATACCGAGTCATATTGAGTATTGAAACGGCTCTGAATCAACTGAAATTTCTCAAATCATAAAAAAATCTATTATACTTTTATCCAAGTGAAAAAGGAGCGGCCTCGGCGTCTGTCGGTCCTAGTCGAGGGGATGTGGCCTCCTACTTCTCAAGTCCAACATCTTCATCTTTTATTAAACTCAAACTGCTATTACTAAACTATAGTGAGTCATAGTGTATCATACTGAAGCGAGTCTGCATTGCTGAATCTTTCATGATATTTTTATTCATTGAATCACTGCATCAATGTACAGTGTGTTGTTTTGTGTCAGACACCATTTTACACAGTGTGTACATTACCTTTTTGGGTATACTCCTTATCTCCAAGCACCAGGTCAAAAGATACTGTAGAGTACACTTTTCTGTGATGTAGGGAGGAACTCGTGCTCCTGTGGATGCACATAATATAAATGCTTCAAACAAAACTGTATTCTCTTGTGTAAAATGATTGGCACAATACGCACGCACACACACACACACACACACACACACCTCAAAAAATTTGAATATCATGGAAAAGTTTTTTTTTTTTTTTTTTTCCGTAATTTAATTAAAGAAGTGGAATTTTCATATATTCTAGATTCATATATTAAGATTACTTTCATCTTCCCCGTGATTTTGCTTGTGTTGAAACCTTTTTTGGAGTTAATTCGCTGATTAGATCTCTTCTCAGGTCAACGTTTCTGTATTATAAACTCTTTATTCTAATATTTTGAGATGCTCCTGTATGTGTATACATATACATATACGTATATAGGTGCGTGTGTGTGTGTGTATATAACAAATCGGGACACGCCATCATGACACGCTACCCTTCTTTTTGGTGGTTTTGAGCAGCTGCAGGTGAACAGAATGATTCTTTTTGTCATGTAGACTCAGTCTGTGAAGCAAGTCCTCCACTTCCGTCTCTCTGTTTGGACAGAGGAGGTCAAACGCATCGCCCGGCTGGTAAGAAACACTCTCATTCTGCAGTGATGATCACAAATCAGAGCACGTTAGTTTGCATGCTCAAGAAGCTGGCGATATAACAAACGTGTGGCGATGTTAAACACCGTATCATCATCATGCTAACTGCTTAACCTTTTGGCTCAGTTACAACATTGTCATAATTTCATTTACAAACACGTCTACGTGTAACTGCACCTGGCATCACTTTCAACTATCGGATGTCGCTGCAGCTGAATTCTGGCAAAAATGAAACGGAATTAAAAAAAAACAAAAAAAACAGGGTTTTGAACAAAAAATGGGTTTTTCTGCCATATATATACTTTTTTTTAAGGGTATCTCCATAAAGAAATATTAAAGTCAGGACTATGATTAGGAGAGCAGGATGGAATCGGCAGGAAAATCTGTTATATATGTTTTAAGTTTAATTTGAGAGCAAGGACGGCAAACATACCTTTATATCGAGCTCCAGCAGGATGGCAGGTTTCACCGCATCATCTCGAGTTAAACAGACTGCTCTTGAAATCGGCACTTCGCGAAAGCCTCGTGCAACAACATGAGCTTCCTCCTACAAGAGAAATTTCTTTTAGCACAGATACAAAATAGACTCTGGGTCAGGTTTTGTCTCGATTGTGGTGTTTCAGCTGTACTTTCTTTGGCCATGTTACACTGTTATAATAATTTGAACACACTTTCCGTTATCGTAGCATCTGTGATACTGTTTATTTATATCAAATGTATTTCTTCTTTGGATGATCAACCCAATCCCATATGCATTTCCTGTATTAAGTCAGTTAGGGTATCAACTTTTTGTTCCCCCCGTAAGAGGTTATTTCGCAATAGCTAAGACAGTGGTTTATTTGTGCTTTTGATTACTACATTAGATTTTGAGCGGGTCAGAGGTTTACCTACACTTTGGAAGTATTTAGAGGCATTGCATATTAATTGTTTAAACTTGAATCAAACCCTCGGGAAAGCCTTCCATACGCTTCTCACGACACTTTGCAGGAATTTTAGCCCCTTCCTCCTGACAGAACTGGGGTAACTCAGTCGGCTTAGACATGTTTTTTTTTTCTTTTCAGTTCGGTTCACAAATATCCGTGGACAAAAAGGGATTCGGGTCAGGGCTTCGTGATGGCCACTCCAATGGTTTCACTTTGTTGTCTTTAAACCATTTTGTAGGTATGCTTATGATCATCGTCTGCTGGAACACCCAGTCGTGACCAAGTATTAACTTTCTGCCTGTTGTGTCGAGGTATTGTTCAGTACTTCTAGATCATCCTTCCTCATGATGCCATCTATTTTTCCGAAGTGCACCAGTCCTTTTTTCAGTGCGAGACCCCCGCAACATGCTGCTTCCACCCCCATGCTTCATGGCTGCTTCGGATTAAAAGCCCCACACTTTTTCCTCCATGTTACGGACAAAGAGGTACATTTTTGTTTCAACTGACCAGACAACACACCTACAAAAGGCTGGTGCTCACCTGCACACTTCAGTCTATTTTTTATTTTTATGCTGGTCTTAGAATATGGGCTTCTTCCTTATGTGACAACCTTTCAAACCATGACGATGTAGGTCTCTCTTAACGGTGGATATACCGTACATACTTTGATACCCTCGCCCTCACCAGTTCCTTTGTTGTTGTCTTAGAGTGCAGGTAAACCTTTCAAAGAGTTCATTTGTGCCTCTTTCCTGAATGACACCGTGTCTGTGTGGTTCCAGAACGGTTATATTTGCATTCAGTTGATCGTATAGATGCTTATGGTACCTTGAGTTGTTTAGAAATTTTCACATATCAGCAATGGGATTTTCATATAGTATCAAGAGCACCGTCTCTAACATTTACAGCCTTTCTACAGCCATAGGTACGCTCCCAATTAACTCATAATTGTGACCGTTGGCCAATCGGAAGTTTAAAAAAAAAAGGGACATGTCAATTTCTTGAATATGCCATGATAGGGCAAGCACTTTTCCGCTCTGTGGTGTTTTCTGATGCATGCTTTTACAGGCTAGCTGATGCACAGGATTATGGGATATGTGGGACGGTGTCATTATTTCTTGATAATGTGTTGAGTGCACAGCAACAATTCTGCCGATTAACCAATTACCCATCAGGCTATTGGCTAGCTAGTGATTAGGCCTAGTGGTTCCCAAAAACTCTTATCAAACACATAAAAATTTTACCGTATTGAACAATACTCTACAGCCACCATGTCCGACTTTTGCTCCTCGTCTGTCTTCCTGTAAGCGACTGGGAAAATAAATAAATAAATAAAATCTCACCTCTCCAGTAGGCACATCCCCAAAACACACCTCTAGGTAAGATGGGGGAAGTGCAGGGATGCTGAGTGAGGACTGAGCGAACGGAGCTATGGATCGATTCAAAGACGCCTCCAAAGGAGTTTCTGCATCCAGGCTCTCAGTTTCAGATTCCGGTTTGAATTCCCCTGCATCGACATCACTAATATCCAGCAGCTGAAGGCTTTGTGCGGTCGACTCGAGTTTCACCTGTACGGCCACCGATTGAGGACCATCGCTCAGAGAAATGCCACTAATGAGATCGGAGGCAGACATTTTGGCAAATATCTTCTTTAGTGCGTCCCAAAGTCCATCGATCCACGGGTCCAACACGACTTCCAGCCTGAAAAGGAACCAACGACTGATTTGGAATTTTTACTAAAAGTCTAACAGGAATAAAAACTTACATCCTAAATAGTTTTGCACATCACAACGTTTCTATTAAGTCCCAGAAAGTGACTATTTTCATCTTCTATGTAATACGACACATAGTTTAGCCCTGCCACTGAAGTTCACTCGGCCTGATGCAGCATAATATTACAGTCTATGTTAAGTAATTTGACGGCCTCGGTCCTTACCCTGTACCATCATCAGCAAGACCAGTTTCGTAGAAATGATTTGCGCCAAGTTCCTGTAGACGTCTGTCAATGGTTTTTCCACAGTTGCAGAAATCTGTATAATTGGTGTCCCCCAAAGCTGGATGACACGAAAAAGATGGTTATTCTCGCACTCTGAGAACTGCTGGTCTCCATTATAATTGCTCTCGAATAATCATTTACCCAACAGTGCGTAGTGCAGATGAGAGAAGTGATCACGGGGCAGAGATTTCTTCTTGATGCTCCTGACAAATTTCAGGGCAGTGTCTGGAGGTTCACCATCTCCCGTCGTGGAAACGACAAAAACCACAGGGTTGTGTTCTGTCTCCAAGTTGTACTGCAAATATGAACGGAATCGTTGAGATAAAATCAATCGCCTCTGAGCGTTAGAGAAAATCGCCGATGTAATCACGGCTATGCGAGTTTACACTGTGGCCTCGCGCTGATATTACATTTTCAGATCATGATAACTGGCTATTATTTTATTACAGGATCGCAGTAATCCAAAATCCAGCAAACTTTGCAATGTTTTGAGTAGCTCGCGAAATTTTCCAAATCATGGCAGATTTTCGGCACATTTGGGCCAAGACGCGTCACGTGACCTCATCACAATGTGCATTCGGCCAAAGCCTTCTTCGACTCACGTGCGGTGAACGTGACTACAGCTAAAAGGTCTCATTTACCGACAAACATCACGGTGAAAGACCGTGCAAGACATTTTCGCGCGACCGCAGTTTCGCCAGTTCGGGAAGTTTTCCGCAAAAAAACAGGACAAAAAAAACTCAAAAACAAAATCCGTGAAGTCCTATATGGACTGGTTTATATATTATCACGATAATGTTTTTAAAAATGTCTAATGTGGTTTTCAAACTTTCTTGAAGAAAGTCCTGACAATGTAACAGAGTTATGGAATTGTTTTCCTGTGATACTTGCACATTGTGACTGACAGGCACAGAGGACACGCCTTCGGCACTGGGATTAATCCTGAGGTTTTTAAATAGGTGCTATACAGTATATTGAAACTTGCAGCATGTCCTACCTTGTCCCCTTGGCTCAGGCAGCTGACCTCTGCCTCAAAGCCATGCTCGGCGGCCTGATCGGCGAGCTGCTCAGCTATGGACTGAGCTTGACCTTTCTGCGACCCGTACAGTATCAGGAAGCGAGGTGATGAAACCCCACGGGGCATGATAACGTGGAAACTGTGGACTGAAAATCAAATGCAGGATACATCGCATGAATCTTGCCAGTTTCACACATAGGTTATACCTCTAGGATGACCCCCTACCTCCAGTAAGTGGCCAATTATTTTCCGTTCGAATACCTAGAAAATAGCACCATGGACATTTTAACATCGCTCTCGGTTGCTGCTCTGACTAACGCCCTTCTAACCCGGTCACGGACTTACAGGTAGACGACTTCCTCTAGTCATAGCTGTGCCGTATTCTTAACATTTTTTTTTTTACTAACAGATTTAACGGTGGTCTGCAGAAAGTTCAAAATTTGGGAGATTTTGGAATAACCAAACTCTGTACACCTGCTCATTCACGCATTTATCCGATTAGCCAAATATGTGGTAGCAGGTATGCGACGCATAAATCCACGCAGACACAGATCAAGAGATTCACTTAACGTCCACATCAGACATCAGAATGGGGGAAAAGTGTCATCACGGTGACTTTGATCGTGGCATGGTGGTCGGTACCGGACGGGCTGATCTGAATACAAAATGTCGCCTGAACTTTTTCCAATCTTCAACTGTCAAGCCTGGGCACCACTGCGTCCTCAGATATATGGCCTGTTCTCAGAGGAGAATGAACTCGATGTGCTCTTCTTCTGTCGTAGACATCCGCCTCAAGATTTGATGTGTTTTATGTTTGGAGATGCTTTTCTGCTCATAACGTTTGTAAAGAGTTAAGTAACCGTAGCCTTACTATTAGCTCAATCTTTCTCCTCTGACCGCTCTCATCAACAAGGCATTTACATCCACAGAACTGCCACTCGCTGAGTGTTTTACGTTTCTCTAAAGAGACTGTTGTGTGTGAAAATGTGTTTACACCTCGAAAGAAGGCAATCCTTCCTCGACCTTCTGCACTAATTTAAACTGTAATGCAGCTGTGTAGCAGGTTATCATGTCCCATCTGGCTTCAGGAACATCAGATCATCATGGAGAAGATGAGCCATTACTGTTCATTTCTGTGATGCACTGCTGCAACTAATCCAATTTTGTGATTATCAGGTCATGTAAACACCTGATTTCATTAATCCTAGACATTTGCTCGATTTCAGATCAAGCCTGATCCGTCGGTGATTTGTACGGTAGTAAAGGAAATTTCGTCTCTTTTCAGCGAGCCGGTGTAGTCAGCCCAGCTCACCGAGAAGCGCTGATTCTTTCAGCTCTCAAATGACTCATTCCGAGGTTTTAGTGTTGGCCTATTAAATGATTGAAACGGTTCGATTAAGTCTCCTTGTGATTCTTGTTATACACCCATTTTGAAACGATGTGTCGTCAATTACCAAGAACATTTAGAAAAAGGCATATTATATGTATATGTAATATATATATATATATCTATATATTAGTTCTTGCATTACTCTTCATCTTGGACTTCTTTCAGAATCAGTCCTGGCTGGAGATTATTACAGATACAATTGGCAGTGAGCAGAAAAGCTATTACTCAAAAATGGTTGCAGCGGAGTCCTTCAGCGACAGCCCAACGGATTGAAATTGTACGTGACATATGGAAAGGCTTACTTAGACTCACTTGACACTTTAATAGGAACACCCGTACCTCTGCTCATTCACGCAATAATTCGATCATGTGGCAGCAGAGCAGTGCAGAACATTCTGCAGATACAGGTTAAGAGCGTCAGTAAATGTTCTCATCAAATATCAGAACAACGTCCGTCAGCCACGAACAGGAACTTAAGGCGACCGTACGCACAGGCTTATCGAAAAACCGAAACGGTTTTCCGACGGTCCAGTTTTGGTGAGCCTGTGCCTACTGTGACCTCAGATTCATATTCTGGGCTGACAGGAACGGATGTGGTCTTCTGCTGTTGGAGCCCATCTACCTCAAGATTTGATGTGTTTTGCTTTCTGAGATGCTTTTCTGCTCACCGCGGTGGTAAAGAGTCTCTATTCAAGTTACTGTAGACTTCCTGAATCAGTCTGGCCTCCGACCTCTCATGGGTTATTATTTTTCTCCGCACCGTTGAGATCCCAGGAGATCAACGGTTTCTGAAAGTCAGTGAGATCACATTTTTCCCATTCTGATACTCAAACATTAACTGAAGCTGTGGAGCTGGATCTGCGTGATTTTATGCCGTGTGCTGCTGCCACATTGACTGAATGGATAATTACATGAATTAGCAAGTGTATGGGTAAGTGTATTTAGCAGATGCCCTTTTACAAAGAGACTTATAGAAGTGCTGTTATCTTTTTTATAAACAAATCCTCATGCTAGTTCTCTAGGTCACAGACTAAGAGTACCATCAACAAAAGTTTGTGAAAACTTTGTCGTTTTATATTGTTGGCATTAATTAAAGAATATGAAAAATAAAGAAACTGAGCCAACACAAACCCATAAATTAAGTCAAATACAAGTAATTCAATTATGACTAAAGATATACCACTGTATAAATAGAAAACCTTTTCTGTACTTTGTTTCTAGATTTTGACCTTTTCAGGTGGTGTTACACTGCTATATATTCAATGCACATTTTTTATTGGCATAGAAGTTTGTCAAAATTACTTCCACTTCTGCTTCTACATTGGGAGGAAACCAGAGAACACGATGGAAACCCACATGAACATGAGAAGTACATGTGATGCTCCGCACAGAGACACCTGAACTCAGGATAGAACCTAGGTATCCTAATATTTGCCTAAAAAGAGTCGACTCCGAATATTCGCCTAAAAGAGACGGCTCCGAATATGCGTCTAAAAGTGTCGGCGCTCAAGATTCACCTAAAAGCGTCGGCTCTCAATATTCACCGTAAAGAGTCGGATCTCAATATTCACCTAAAAGAGTCGGATCTCAATATTCACCGTAAAGAGTCGGCTCTCAATATTCACCTAAAAGAGTCGGCTCTCAATATTCACCTAAAAGAGTCGGCTCTCAATATTCACCTAAACGAGTCGGCTCTCAATATTCACCTAAAAGAGTCGGCTCTCAATATTCACCTAAAAGAGTCGGCTCTCAATATTCACCTAAGAGAGTCGGCTCTTAATATTCACCTAAAGGATTCGACTCGTAAGATTCACCTAAAAGAGCCGACTCCGCATATTTCACCTAAAAGAGTCGACTCCGCATATTAGCCAAAAAGACTAGGCTCATAATGTTCACCTAAAAGAGTCGGCACTTAAATGTCACCTAAAGGAGTCGACTCTTAAGATTCACCTAAGAGTCGACTCCAAATATTCACCTAAAAGAGTCCACTACGCAAGAGAGTCGATTCGTTGGCAAAGGAAACAACGTTCTCGTCCAGCCTCGTCAATAACAAAAGATGAAAACTCACACTACGTGTTCATGTGAACATTAAACACCTGTATCGTATGATGATAGTACAACGATAACTGAAACGTTATAAAGTTTAGCAACACGTTCCGCAAAATTTAACTCCTTTCAGTTGACCTCAGACACATCTGATGTAATCGAAGCCTGGATTAACTAAAGCGGGTATTAAATGCGGGTTGAAAAGCAGAACAACAGATATTTCTGTATAAAACGCAGAGACAGTTGATACACAAACTTACCTTTATATTACTAACAACAGACACATAGCCTCCAACAGAGTTTACGTTTTACATATGACAGCACCACACGAGGTTCTCCTACACAACGGAAATACAACATAAAAGCGATACGGAAAATCAGCCCTTTTTAAATAATAAGGAACGCCCTTCGCGCCATAGATAACTTAACATTGCGGTCGATCCAGATGCTATAGAAAGGTATTTTTGCTGGCGCGAGAATAAGTAAGATCTCGCGATAGTGGAACAAACCATCTGCATTAAACTTTTTATTTTTTGAAAAGTGTGTATAATGCGTTGTTGAATGCCTTTAGTTCGAGCGCTTGTTGTAATATTTCAAAAGTTCATTGTCGCTTCGTGGGTCAAAACTAAAGAAAACATAATAATACGTGTGGCCTCTTCGTCTAAAAGGATTTGGTTTCGTCCGCCTCGCCCCGCCCCGAGATTCTTCTAGAAGGCGCCGGCGAGGTGCACACAGCCTCGGTTGGATATAGTCCTCTAAAAATAACAATAAAAAGAGTTTCTTTTGAGCTGTGTGTGTTTCGCCGTTCACAATGTCCACTTTGGGAACCCTCGCGTTCGATGAATATGGACGGCCTTTCATAATTATTAAAGACCAGGATAAGAAATCTCGTCTGACCGGCCTTGATGCGCTTAAGGTATTTTCACTGAAGCCAAGGGCCTCAAACCAAATGCCCACATAGGGGCCTAGATTAGTGCACTCTCTTTGGTGTGAAATAATGGCGAGTTCGCCATAAGCAGTGCACTCTGTATCTAATCGGTTACTCATTTGGGATTCGGCCATTTGAGCTAACTAGCCGGTTAGCTAGTTTAGCCGGACTTCTTTCTTTTTGAGTTTTACTAGTTTCATAGTCTGTGTAGACGTTTAGTATTAAAACTTGATAGATTTTCAGGGGTTAATGTCTAGTCATGTCTGAGACCAGTGTGATATTTATTAATATGTTATTGTTGGGGCTTAGCTTAGCTTAGCTTAGTTTAGCTAGCGGCGTGCTGCTCTGCACATGTGCTGCCTTTTATTTCCCGTTTAATGAATTTAGCTAGCGGATTATCGCAGTACTGAGAACCTGATTATTATCAGACGTTATATTTGTTAATCTTTAAAAAAAAAAAATAGTGTGTGGCCATGCACGTTGGATATTTTTTTATTACGTTTTTAATTAAAAATTTAAAAAAATCATGTTTTTGGTCAGACTGCACTTGTGCAGGGAAATGTGGTGTTTTAAGGTTATATCATGTGTTTAACTGCATCTCTGTTTTTCAGTCCCACATCATGGCTGCAAAAGCTGTTGCCAACACCCTGAAGACCTCACTGGGTCCCAATGGTAGGACACACCATTAATTATCCAAACCTCTAGTGGGTTCCGTCTCAAATCTGCTACATCACTGATGAGAGTTTGCAAGAGAGCACGCTAAGATCTGAAATGTAAATTCGCACTTTAAAGTCCCTGTGAAATCAAAATGGAAGTTTTGTGGCCTTTAGTATGGATATGTTAGCCTTAAGGTTATCTCTGACAAGATTTGCATTTAGAAGGCACGGTTGAGGTCGTAAGTTTAGGTACACCTTGCAGAATCTGTAAAATGTTCATTATAAATTTTTTTAAAAAAAAAAAAGAGAGAGAGAGAGGTATGATAATTGCATTTTGTTGCTGTTTTAGTTCTGCCCTGAATGAGCTGTTTCACACAACAGATTTTTACACCCTGTGTAATCCACGAGACACAATAATAACGGAATTTACACCCGCGAACCAGTTCAAAAGTTTACATACGCTTGATTGTTAATACTGGGTCGTTACATCGATGTTTTGCGATAGTTGCTCACGAGTCCCTTGTTTGTCCTGAACAGTCAAACTGCCCACTGTTCTTCAGGAAAAATCCTCCAGGTCCTGCACATTCTTTTCTCTTCCTGCATATTTGACCCCTTTCCAACAGCGACTGTATGCTGTAGACATCTATCTTTTCACACTGAGCATCAGTGAACGTTCGCACCTTTTTGTAGTAGTCGTGTACGAGTCCCTCAGTTGTCCTCCGTATGAAAATATGGACCTCAACGTCGTATAGCCGCTGATGGAAAAGATTCAAATATGTATAAAATGCTAGAAAAGCAAACAGTGTGCAGGACCCGGAGGATTTTTCTGAACGGTGGGCGGTTTAACTGCTCAGGACAAACAAGGGACTCTGTTTTTATATACACACACGTCATTGATAATCAGTATTTTATACAGTTTCCCAACTGTACATTGGTTAAGAAGGAAATTGCTTGAATTCGTGTGCTTTTTTTCTAATGTCAGGTTAACATTAACCCGGGCTGTGTGGTAAGCTAAAAGCTATTGGCTATTATAAAAGGGGGGATGAGCCACTCAATAGGTCACGTGCTGACTTCCTGTTTCAGAGGAAATTACTTGTGCGTCTCATCAGCTCCCTCGGTTGTGTATCAGTATAATCTGCATGAGTTCGGGCACCGGTAAGGTAACCGGCTCGCTACAAATTGGGACACCGATGACTCGATTTTCCGGCGACATGACTATGTACTCGCGTTGTAAAACATCACCAAAAAAATTAACAAATTAAAAACATTTGTTTTATATGTCGTACATTTGTTAGCTTAATCACACTACTTTCTGTCATGGTATGTCAAGCAGGATGATGGACTAACTAGTGGATTTTTATTATTTTATCATGAAACACTTCAGTCATTAGACTGAATCAAACCCTATATAGAAGGTAAAATAAAGTTAAAAATCGCTAACGTAAGTAATCATCTGAGAGGTACAACAGTGACAAGCTACTTATAGTCGTAGACAGAAGTTGACAGAGTTAGGCTGCCGTATTTTTCAAGCTTAGAGGCTTCGGAAAATATGACCTCTTTTCCAGTAAAGGAGCATGGTGAGCATCGACGGTCCCAAGTTTTTGTAGTGAATTGTGGGATTTAAAAAAAAAAAATTCAGGTAGCGAACGTTCCAGTGCACTGGAAGGATTTTGCGATTGAGACGGCCCTTAAAATGGCCGACTCCCTGATCAGGGCCCTAGGGAGCCGATTGAGATGCAGCATACGCTAACGCATTGAATAATGCTGCACGTTTCAAGGCACTTCACAGGAACTCTAAGGGTGTACAATTGTATGGTTGGGAAAATGCAGGGGGAAGTTTGTCTCCTGAATTCATTTGGTTCACATTTTGCAGGACTTGATAAGATGATGGTGGATAAGGACGGAGAAGTGACGGTCACCAACGATGGCGCTACCATTCTCAGCATGATGGACTTGGATCACCAGATCGCCAAACTCATGGTTGAGCTCTCAAAGTCTCAGGATGATGAGATTGGAGATGGCACCACTGGTGTTGTAGGTGAGAAGCATCACAACCTCAAAACATACATAGGGGATTTGAATTGGAGCACCCCCACCCCCGCCGTTCCGAAAAAAAACGCGTATCGGAGAGTACAGACCAAAGTTGTGTCCCGAATGACGTACTATACACTTACACTATGCAGTATGTACTCTTCCGTCACAGTGGCACGTGATGTGAAACGCTGCTAGCTTTAGCAGGACACCCAGAATCAACATTACCTTTTATGACCTCTGTCACCATCAGACGGAGGCGTAATCGTTGCGTGACACCGGAAAAAAGTGTGTCCTCCAAGGCAGGGAGGCATTTTATATTAAATGTAGCATAGAAGACTGTAACCTGCAAACTTTACAAAGTGGAGCTTGTGTAGCACAGAAGCGCAGCAGTGATGCACGAGCACAAACTTGTTTATATCCAGAATGCTCCACTGTGTGCAAGGGGTTGGGGAAACCGGTGGCAGTTGCTTAAGAGGTTCAGGTTAATTCAAGTTTGTCATTATATGCTGTATTTGTGCGATGCAGTGTAAATTCTGTCGTTTATTATAACGGCCGCGACGTATTCGTAACGAGGCCGCGTTGCTCCTCACTCGCAGTGTAGACGGGATGATGCACAACGGGAACGCAAGTAAGATCTGTAATGTGTAATTAAAACACTACAGTCAAAGTAAACAAGTAAAACAATGTCTAAAGGCAGTGAGTAACATGAACCACAAGGTGCAGTGAAAGTGAGATTTTATTAATTTAGGACTGTAGTTTGATCAGTTAGTCTGGGTTTTTTGTGCATCCATGAAAAATAATGCGTATATAAATATAGTTGGACAAACAGTTGTGTTAATATAAAGTTTAGTTTGAAGTTTATATTTGTAACACTCAGCTTGTGGATTTTATTTTAGTTCTTGCCGGAGCTCTTCTCGAGGAGGCTGAGCAGCTCTTGGACCGAGGGATCCACCCCATCCGAATCGCTGATGGCTACGACCAAGCCGCGCACATCGCCATTGGACACCTGGATAAGATCAGTGACAGTTTCCCCATCGACATCAACAACACCGAGCCGCTCATTCAGACAGCCATGACCACACTCGGTTCTAAAGTGTGAGTTCAGGTTTACTTTTATTTTATATACGCCTGTCAAACTCTTACCTTCAAATTTCAACAGCAGCCTATTAGGCAAATGAGTAAAAGAGCAAGATGTAGAACAGATGGTAAGTACCAATAAGTAGTGCACAGTCACCGGGGATTGTAATTATACACTTACTGCCCTCTTTATTAGGAACACCTGCATATTTCATGCAGTTGTCTAATCAGCCAATCATGTGGCAGCAGCGCAATGCACAAAGTCACACAGATACAGGTGAAGAGCTTCAGGTAATGTTCACCTCAAACATCAGAATGAAGAAAAAGTGTGATATCTGTGATTTTGATGGTTGTTGGTACCAGATAGGCTGGGTTGAGTATGTCAGAAACTGCTGATCTCCTGGGAATTTCACACACAATCTCTAGAGTTTACACAGAATGGTGTGAAAAACATTGAGTGAGCGACAGTTCTGTGAGTGGTAAAGCCTTGTGGATGAGCGAGGTCAGAGGAAAATGGCCTGATTGGTTCGTGCTGCCAGGAAGGATATGGTAACTCGGATAATCACTCTTTACAACCACGGTGAGCAGAAAAGCATCTCGGCAAGCCCAAAATATTGAACCTTGAGGTGGATGACCTACAACAGCAGAAGACCACATCAAGTTCCTCTCTTGTCAGCCAAGAACAAGAATCTGAGGCTATCATGGGCACAGACTCATCGCGACTGGACCGGTCCTTTTTCAGATGATCATTCTGCTCTTTTTTTCCTCTCTTTTCAGGATTAACCGATGCCACAGACAGATGGCAGAGATTGCAGTGAATGCCATTCTTACCGTGGCAGATATGGAGAGGAAGGATGTGGATTTTGAGCTCATCAAGGTGGAAGGGAAGGTTGGAGGTAAACTGGAGGACACTCAGCTTATCAAAGGGGTCGTCGTGGACAAAGAGTTTAGCCATCCTCAGATGCCCAAGGTACCGTGTGTGTGTGTGAGAAAATATAAAACAAAGACTTACCGTATATTTTTTATTTTTTTTTAAATGTTTTTAAATAGATCATTTAAATTAGACAGCCATCTTTCTACATCTTACCAAGCTTCTTTGAGCTGTCTCTATTTTGGTTCCACACTGGATCAGGTTATGGTACACAGAACTAAATAACAAAATTATGACCATATTGGGCTAGCATTTAAAATGAATGGATTAACTTGACCTAATATACACTATGGCTAAAGGTTTGTGGACACCTGGCTATCATACCATTACTTCAAAGTTAGAAGCACACAGTTGTATTGAATGTATTTGTATGCTGTAGCATTACAATTTTCCTTCACTGGATTAAGAGGCCCAAACCTGTTCCAGCATAACAATGTTCCTGTGCACAAAGTGAGTTCCATGAAGACATGGTTTGCCAAGTGGCATGGCAGTGGGATAAATTGAGTGGCCTGCACAGAGCACTGTTCTCCTCACCCAACATAAAAGCCTGAGCTCACTAACGCTCTTGTGGGTAAATGAGCAAATCCCCAAAGCCATGCTCCCAAATCTAGTGGAAAGCTTTCCTGGAAAACTGGAGCTTATTATAACAGCAACAAAAAAAAAGTGCGGGGGGGTCAACAAGCACACATGGGTGTGAGGGTCAGGTGTCCACAAACCTTTGGCCGTATGGTTTATTTATGTTTTTTTACAGAGCTACTTAAATAATCTTATAATAACTGGATTGTGCAGATTTAGACAAAACATAAGAATAGAATACTGAGGAAAAAGAAATGCTGCTTTCCGTATGCTGACCGACTTTATCTCAGGATAACCTCGGGCAAAATACTGCCTATCTAGACAGCCTCCTCCCCACGAGATGCATATTCTAGCAGATTCTCTCGACGTTGTACGGATGCTGTAGTGTTTGAGCTCTTAAGAACATGCTGCACTGCTTGTTCCTCACATAGTTCCTGCCCTAGGCTGCACCTGATATTTGACTAAGGCTTTTATGTAACACTCAATTCATTTGCAGGTCTTAAAGGACACAAAAATCGCCATCCTGACATGCCCGTTCGAGCCACCCAAGCCTAAAACCAAGCACAAGCTAGATGTGACCTCAGTGGAAGACTATAAAGCTCTACAGAAATATGAGAAGGATAAATTCCAGGAAATGATTCAGCAGGTCAGTGTGTGATCTCTTGTATAGGAACCGATGATGGTATATATTTGATCGCTAAACAGTCTAATCAAGCAAACACTTCTACATGCATTATGCGTCTAAATGTGTTAATTGTAAGTCGTATATCAAGTAGTGGGTGTGTGCTGATCACTGAAATGGAGACGTTTTCTGTTAGGGGCTGTTTGCGTAACTTTTTTCTTTTTTTAAATGGAGCGAGACTCCAGTGTTACTGCATTGTAACATGGGTAAATCCGTAACTTGGTTTACCCCTATGGCAGAGTCTTCAGAATGGAGGACACTGTTTTGTGGGTAACAGCTACACCGTTTATTTTGCTTATTAACTTGGAGAAAAATCTGAGGTCATGATTACAGCTGCTATAACTTGATTAATAACAGGAACTAACTTCATTCATAGACATTGAATTACATTAAATATAACTACAAACTGCTAAAAAATATATATATTTAATTTAAAAAATATTAAATAATAGTTGGTAAATTGCTAGAGAGTAAAAGGTGATCGCATCACATCACTTTGTCATTGATTTGCCTTTAACATAACAGAAACGTGAGTTAATGCACAAGCACATAGGCCTCTATTTCTAGGTAGAAGTCGAATGGAGCGCAATAGTGAATCTGTTAGGGCAACAATACAGCTACTACTGTACCATGTAGCACATGTGTGCAAAACTGTTATCAAGCCCAACAGTTTTATTGCAGTTTAAAGAAAGGGGGAAAAAAACAGGCCGACCGATTTCACGTGCAGTATGTAGGCTTCTTGCTTAGATAACAAGAATGGCATAGGAGAGGGAGAAGGATATTCTACTTTAGTATGAATAATAAGCGGTACATGAATCGATCAATTTGTCGATGTCACTGTGACCAGGTGAAGGAGAACGGCGCTAATCTTGCCATTTGCCAGTGGGGCTTTGATGATGAGGCAAATCACCTGCTGCTGCAGAATGAGCTGCCTGCCGTGCGCTGGGTCGGAGGGCCCGAGATTGAGGCAAGTCCAATTCTGACACCGTATTTATAATGTAATTATACAGATTAAGTTGTGGTGTGTCTTGTTGTTTAGTTATTGGAAGTCCTTGTTGTTCTTGTTTCTAATCTCATTTCTCTGATTTAGCTGATTGCCATCGCTACCGGCGGCCGCATCGTGCCCCGATTCTCTGAGCTGACTCCAGAGAAATTGGGCTATGCTGGCCTGGTACGGGAAGTCTGCTTTGGCACAACTAAAGATCACATGCTCGTGATCGAGGAGTGCAAGAATTCCAGAGCTGTTACCATCTTCATCCGCGGAGGAAACAAAATGGTAATCGTTAGGACTTTGTTATCGAAACACTTTGACTCTTCCCAGTAGGGTCTAATAGTAAAGAATAAGAAGTTGTGAAGTCATCAGAACACACACCTTTTTTTAAAAAAATCTCACTGATGTTTGTGGTATAATGTCCTCAGATTATCGAGGAGGCTAAGAGAGCGCTCCACGATGCACTGTGTGTTATTCGTAACCTGGTTAAAGATAACCGCATGGTTTATGGCGGCGGTGCATCTGAGATTTCCTGCGCGCTTGCCGTTAATGAAGCTGCTGATAAGGTACATTTTAATCACGCTGTCTCAATTGTACCCTGTTATTACAGAAATATGCCTGTCCCCCCCCCCCCCCCCCCCCCCCCCCCAAGTCATGATACCACCATGCCTATAATAATGGGAATGTTTTAATTGAACTATTTCTTCCCCCCTCAATAGTGCCCCTCTCTGGAGCAGTACGCCATGCGGGCATTTGCTGATGCTCTAGAAGTCGTTCCCATGGCATTAGCAGAGAACAGCGGGTTGAACCCCATCCAGACAATGACCGAGGTCAGAGCTCAGCAAGTCAAAGAAAACAACCCTGCACTGGGAATCGACTGTCTGCGCCTGTCCACTAACGGTACGTAGAAGTGCTCGGCCAGAGGATCGCTTCTCTGATTAGATAAAGATGGTTAGGGGAAAAAAACGTATAGTATTAATATATTCGATGACACTGCTGCCAGATCACTGTGCACAAAGCTGACGAAAATTAGGGGTCTAAGTTCCAGCACTAGAATTTTTTTTTTTTTTTTTTAAATACAGTGTTTAGAACTGAAAATCCATTCTTAAACATTGTTCACTTTATAATTTTTGTTGGTTTCATTCCATATATTCCATTCAAATGATGACATACACTCCTAACTGGGTTAACGGTAAGTAAGTGTTATGGTCAGGTGTCCACAAACTTTTGGCCATATAGTGTACAAGTCATCTGAAGCTTTCAGTACATTGGATCCCAAATATGATCCCCCTTCGAGCCAGCTGTGGAGGTTCTTAGAGTGCATGCTTATATTGTCTGTGGCTATGTAATTAACCATTCCAACCTTTTTTTTTTTTTTGGTAGGCTCAATCACTGACAACCAGTTACTGATGCTCATTAACTAATCGTTTTTTTATTATTATTTATTCTTTACAGACATGAAGCAGCAACATGTGATCGAGACCCTCATTGGAAAGAAACAGCAGATTTCTCTAGCAACCCAAGTGGTGAAGATGATCCTGAAGATCGACGACATCAGAAACCCTGGCGAACCAGAAGACTGATCACGTCTCCGGCACTCTGACAGCGACGTCGTCGTTCAGTGTTATTTATCATTTCGTACAGCACTCGTATACCATGTAGATCAGAAGCAACCATTAAAATGTTGTTAAAACTTAACGTTTCTTTTGTTGTCGGTTTTAACACAAAGTACAGCATTTAAGTACTCAGTTGTCCCTCTTCCTAACAATGTGCACCTCAATACTGCGATTAGACATAAGCATCAGTAGACGATGAGTTCATCTGTCCATCCAGCCAAGATTCTCGTTAGTGATGTCGCTAGCCGTTTAACGTTTGTAGGATTTATATGGAATCATCACTGTAACCATCAAGACGAACCCATTTGGAATCGATTCAGACGGTCAGAGCACCGTCAAACGTCGGGGAAAAAAGCTTTTCTTCAAAAGCTTCCTTCTTGCCTGAAGGGTGTTTCTAGCATAGAGATTACTAACGAGAAGGATGAGACTTCTTAGTAGAGGCCTCTCAATCAACCCGGAGTCGTATTTACTTGTTCTAGATTTTAAAAAAAGACTAGGTGAACATTTGCATATGACCTCTTCACTTGGCTCCACACTGATGATTACTTTTTCAACTCGTTTTAAGATGTGTATTCAAAAGGTAGTGGTTAATAATAGCACTTACGAAATGTCCTAATTTGTTTGCCAGATCTCAGACCCTGGTCCTGTGTTAATGATTGCCAATACACACAGACTCTGATTATTACAATACATGCACACTTAAGATCTAGGTGTGGAAATGCTAAATATCTTACAGGAGTATTAGATTTTACTGTAACTTAGGCACAGTGAACCAGATATTGTGGTAATAAAACTAAGATTTATTTCAAAATGAATGAAGTCAATTATTAAACGACCCAGGATTAGTTAAGTCAACAAAAGCACTGCTATTTCATTCCATTAACAAGATTTGAGCTTTCTGATGGACACGTTTCTGCCGTCTGGAATCGAATAATAGTATTGTAAAGTAAAATAATGAAAAATACCTTACGAAGCACTCGTAGTACTAACTTGACAACAGAAAGCCCACAATGGCTAAGAAAACAATTCAGTCTTAGTACTAACTAGGTTCCTTAATACAACCACAAAGTGGATCATTACATATCTACCAAACCTATGCATTATAATATGACTAATCCCACTAAGCATATGGCCAAAAGTCTGTGGACAACTGACGATCATACACCTAGATTTAGTTCCTCTAGTGCTGATGCAGTAACCGCCACTCTTCTGGAAGGCTTTCCAGTTCATCCCAAAGATGTTCAGTGGGACAGAGTTCAGGGCTCCGTGCAGGCCTTCTTCCACGCCACCCGCGACAAACCATTTCTTAATGGATCTCATCCGTGTTCCAGTGAAAGGAAATTGTAATCCTACAGCATACAAAGACATCCCATACAAGTGCGCGCTTCCAACTTTATGGCAACTGTTTGACGAAGGCCCAAATATTTTGCCATATATGTATGTAAACTATTATCTCCATGTACGGGTAGAATGCATACTATGGTTTCTCAATCCAAGTCGAAGCGTCGCACTATTTCTAAAAGTAAAATATGATCTCCATAAACATACAATTGTAGATCTTAAGTCGGCAATTAGTAAAGACTTTCCACGACCAGTTCTGCCTCTCTCTGCGAGAGACGTTACCCCTCTCCTCTCCCCTCCCTCACCTCTTCCTGCTCAGCTCACCCCCTTTAAGATGAAAACCCTCCTCGTTTTTAATACCCAGTACTTCCACTCAGCTCAGGGCCATATTTGAAGTGGGTTTGTACAATCTCATAAATTTTACGTCTCGTTGTATATAAAAAAAATAATAAATGGACAGAAGGATGTCCGAGAGCAAAGGCTAATAATAAACTGATTTTAAAAACCGTGTTATTTAACAAGAGAAAAACCATGTAATCGTTGACTTGGTGAATCTTTCTATATGGGGATAATTTATTTAACATTTAAGGAAGGAATCTCCAGTGTCAGTTTGTAACAGTAAATTTTCTACCACGGGAAAGTCTTCACCTCAGAACCTCAGGGGTTTCTCAGAAACATGACAAACTGCATTTCTTTTGTCTGAACATCGAGAGAGAGGGGGAAAAAAAAAAAAGTCTGGTAAAGGAAGACTGTTATAACGCAAGTGATTTCAGCAAAAAAAAAAACCCCACTGATATTCCACAGCATTATATATAACGATAAACAATTAAACATCACAATGCGTTGTTCATTCATATACTTTTTCATGTTAATCTTTGGCGAATCGCTGTGATGTAAAAGGAAAGAAACCCTTTGGGACATGCTGCTATTGGAGAATAAACTTCAGTATGATAATCTCATATTAATGTTCATTTTGCACTGCCTTAAAAAAAAAAAAAAAAAAAAAAGTGGGGCTGCTTTCGAAGTATGTTTTGGGTTAATGTCCATCTGCACCGTGAAGCACTGTCCAGTGAGTTTAGAACCATTTGACGGAAACTGATAACATAGCCCTATACACTTTAGAACTCATCCTGCTGCCACATCAATGAATAGAAGGAAACTATCTCCGCTGGCAGCCAGACATGCCCACACCCTAACACTACCACCACCAGGTTTCACAGATAAGGTCGTATAATTCAGATCATGAGCTCTTTTCCTCCTCTTCCCTTTTACTCGTCTCGTCCCCCAATTCTGGTGAAGCAGATCCTTGTTCCGTCTGTGCATCGGATGCTTCCTGTTTTTCCTCCTTCACGTGTTTTTTGCCATTTTTAACTCGTCTTTTGTTCTTCCTCTCTTTGATGTTTACGGTAGACCAACTGTATTTACTCTGGTGAAGTCTTCTCTTGATCGTTGACTCGGACACGGACACGCCTACCTCCTGGAGGGTGGTCTTGATCTGGCCAACTGTTGTGAAGGGGTTTTTCTTCACCAGGGAAAGAATTCGTCTGTCTTCCCCCTCGGTTGTTTTCCGTGGTCTTCCGGACCTGTGGTTGTTCATGAGGTCCCCGGTGTGTTCGATCCTTTTAAGGACAGCCCAAATAGTTGATTTGGCCACACCTAATGTTTTTGCTATCTCTCTGATGGATTTGTTTTCGTTTTTCAGCTTAATGATGGTTTGCTTCACTGGCAGCGACAGCTCTTTGGACTTCATATCGAAAGTTAAAAGTTTCCAAACGCAAATGGCGATTTAAGTCAACTTTTTAGCCTTTTATCTCCTTATTTTTTGGGGGAAATAAACTTATTCTGGTATTTTAAGAAAGCTTTATGTACAACTGCTATTACAAAGCCAGATAATTTCTTTTAAGGAGAGTGTGATGATTTAATCATGCATTACACCACAGCAGCCTCACCTTTAGGCACCAATCAGGTCTTGGATCATCATCAACATTGGGGGTAAGACTGTCCCTTTTGGAAGCATTTAAGTGAAACCTAATAATTTGCACCGGATTAATCTTACATGTACTTATTTAACCAGTTAATCATGTCCTCCCTGGCCTCCTGAATGTACGGTTTGTCCGACGGATTGACGTCTTCTCGTTTACGGTGCACAAATCCGTGACTTTGATTGGGGAAAACCTTCACCTTGAAGTCGACAGTGCACTCGTCCTTCAGTTTTTCCTCAAGTGTCGTCACCTTGGTAAAAAAAAAAAAAAACAAACAAAAAAGTCAAATATAATTAACATACATTATAATTACCAGTTCAGAATTCCTGTTGACTGCATCGTGAAGTTGTACATCTTACCTGGTCAAGTGGTATCACGGTGTCGTTTTCACCAAAGATGAAGAGCGTCGGAATTTTGAGTTCATAACAATCCTCTCTCGCACGAATGATCCCTGCAAAGATCATATTACATGGGTAAGTGTGTTAATAAGCATCGAAGTTAGTTACTTAAGGTAAGGCAAGTCCTTACATACTGTACTCGAGCATGGTTTGCAGTTGTCCACCCTACCGCCATATTACTTCTCTTTGCTTGAACTGGGGAGCGTTTCTATGGGTTTGGTGATGGGTGGGGTTTTTCTTCGGAATCACCCCTTTCACTTTGTGGCGCAAACGGCGACCACCGAACGCAAATAAACGTTCAGCGTTTTTAATTTCATTTCAGTGACTAAATTTATTCAAGTTGTTCTCTTATTAAACACTATTATAACTGTACTAGCAACGTGTGACGTTGACATCAACGTGGCAGGCAATCATTAAAGATGCAAATATACCTCACGTACATGTTCATACAGAGCTTGTGTGTGTGTGTGTGTGTGTGTGTGTGTGTGTGTGTGAGATTGTTCATATACTCGCTTGGGTATCTTAAGACAGATGTACGTCTGGAGAATTAAAAGCGCCATCCACTAGATGGCGCATAAGAGCCAAAATATCCCTGTCCACCTGGTTTCCAAATCAAACTGTAAGGTTTAGTGAATTTAGTGTGCAGCAATGTTAAACAGACTGATGAGCTCCATTTCTCTTGAAAACTTTGCTGCTGTCAGCGTGACTTATGATCCGCGTCTCAAATCATAAACCGTCACTGTGCATTCAAAAGTATTCAGTAAAGTAGAAAATCTGGAAGACTGGTGCTCAGAATGGACCATTCCGTAAGCTCAAAGAGGTTTACGATTCAAACTATTACAGTTAGTTCCAGTGCAAAACAAAATAAAAAGCAAACAAACATTTCAGAACTATGTATTAGGGAAATTGTGTACATCCTTTATCAAAATGTATAACTTTATCATTTTTTTTATTATTTTTTTTTCGAGTGAGTTACCGTAGACTGACACTCCAGCCTTGACTTCAGGATATTGGAGAGCTATGTAGTGTGTGGCCACGCCACCCCAACAGAAACCCACAACTCCGATCCTTTTAGCTCCACGTTGTTCCTTGAGGTATTTCAAAACCACATCCACCTCCCTAGGTAAATAAAAAAATACTTCATTAATAAGTTCATAATAAAAATGGAGCTCAATTCGGATTAGGGTTTGGACTACTGATTGAAAGGGAGCGAGATTAAGAGGGTCTTTGAGCAAAGCTGTTGAATCCTGTCTCAACCGTAATAAAGACGTCAGTCAAATGTCTACACTATGTGGCCAAAAGGTATCTAGCCGTATGTGGGTCTTCCCCAAACTGTTCCCACCAAGTTGGAAGCACAGGATTGTCTAGCATATGCTAGAGCGTATGCTGTAGCACCATGATTTCCTGTACCAGGCTCATCATCATCATCATCATCATCATCAGTGCCTGACCTCACGAATATTTTCTAGTGATTGAATGGGCAAATCCCCACAGCCACAGCTGGAAAGCCTCCTCAGAAGAGTGAAGGTCATTATAACGGCAAAGAGAGGACTAAATCTGGAATGGGATGTTCAACAAGCACATATGGATATGACTGGTCATTCCACATACCTTCAGCCATACAGCGTATAAATCCAAGACATGCCAATGATTAAACATTATGATTAATGATTTACTTGTTGATATTGGTGGGTTTTCTGTCCTCAAGCCACTCCTGAAACGTTGACCAGTCACTTGAAGGACACCATGGCTCCTTTCCAAGAAAGAAGTCAGGGCAAACAGCACTGTAATCAGAAGGGAAAGGAGGAAGGAGAAGAAAAAAAAAACAACAGGTAAACTCATACAGTTCATTCTGTAGTTGCAGAAGATACAATTTGTGGCTGAATTTAATAAAGGCTATTTGTGCACATATTTTGATTCTTCTTTCAAAAGAGCCCATTTTGCCACATACGTGGCAAGAATTTGAATTGGAATATTTGAAATAAAGAATAAATATATTACACATATCCATTTGAAGCGAGCATGTCAGCCATGTATCGTGTATTGGGGAGCTGCCATCCAAAAATGTCCTGAATTACAATGACCGCTTTGTCTGTTGGTGCTTTAGGTTTCACCACATAAGCTTTAACGTGCTCAATCTGAACCTCTTCACCGAGACTGCCATATTCCATCCTGTCCCCAATGTCACAAGGGCATGGCCTGGCTTCATTTGCCATCTAAAAATTGAAAGGATGTTTTTATGTGTTTGTTTTTCGTTTAAAAAAAACAAACAAAACAAAACAAAACAAAAAAACACCTGCTGTGCTGGAGCATTTACAAAAGTACATGCTACGTATAAATACATTTCAATGCAAACACAATAAATACATTTCACTGTCATGCAATGATTAGAGAATATGAATAGCTGAGTCACTGTTGACTTCCACTCACGACTTCTACTTTACCTTCACAGTAATAACATGCACTATAATAACCAAGTTTGTGGACACCTGACCATCACAGCCAGCCTTTCTCAAAGATGGAAGCACAGAATTGTATACAATGCCTTTGTATGCTGTAGCATTATGATTTGCTTTCACTGGAACTAAGGGACCCAAACCTGTTCCAGCAGGACAATGCCCTGTGCACAAAGCGAGTGCAAGAAAGATGGAATGCCAACTGCGCGACTGGCCTCCTCGTCCAACATCGGCACATGAATGCACTTATACCCTTGTGGCTGAATGAGCACAAATCCCCACAGCCATTCTCCAAAATCCAGTACAAAGCCTTCCCAGAAAGAGAGTGGAGCTTAAAACAGCAATGGAGGGACTATATCTGGAATGGCATGTTTATCATGTACATATGGGTGCAAATGGTCAGGTGTTCGGATGAATGGAATCGTAAAGTTTGGATGATTACATTTTTAAAATAAACATACGCAATTTTTTTTGTTTATTTCTATTAACAAAAATCAAGGCAGCAAAACACATGGTATCGCTAATGATCTCAATTGTAGCATATAGACTACGTTTAAAAACACGCAAAGACCAAGAATAGGATGTAACACTAAATGGAAAGCTCACGTTACATTATCTCGGTTAGCGACATTAACGTCACACCTGGCCGTAAACCCTACCGTTAGTCATTTTTGCATATTTGATAAGTGTTTCCGCAGAGTGAGGTTTTTGTGCATACGGACGATGAACGATGTTTTCTTGACTGCCATAAGACCAGCTAGTACAAAATCATAACAGGTATGGTTGTAGGCACTGAATTACAAAACAGATCAGATAACTCGGATGCTACATTTCACCAAAATTGCGGGACAGGAGGGCAGTCACAAATCATGAAGAAAGGTACATGGTACCTTTGACACACTTTGAATAAGGGATCGCTCATGACGTTCATGTGGTGGAGTTTAACAAACCACGTCTCCAAAGCTTGCCCAATGGAAGTGTAATATATGCGGCCTCCACCAAAATGTAATAAAATCTGGACACTATACCCTTAAATTGTTTCTGCGAAGTAAAAAAAAGACATTTCTACTTGGGTGAGCAAGCACAGGACCATGGGACAACATGCACTTTCAGTTTTGACCTATAAGCTGCAAGTAAAAGAACAAGGAGGAACCTGGAAAGCCAAATGTATTCTTGATTTCACTGAACAAACATTATAACCATTATAACCATTTCATTTTTACTGCACCACACCGGGCAACCTGGTCTGAGAAATTCTGAGTGTAATCTCTGCCTCAAGATTGCGTCATTTGAGAGATCTTGCATTGGATTAAAGCGAAATCATATATAGTATTACTCCTTATTAATCGAATAAAGGCATTCCTTAATACGCTGGGGTCTTTCAGCATTAAACGTAATGAATTCACCAAGGTCTGTTATGTATGAGACTTAAAGTCACTATTTTTTTTTCTGTGTTCCAATAGATCACACTGGGTTTTATGTTGCCTGTACGCCAGGTGAACTTTGCTACTGTTTAATCAGTAAGCGTACAAGTTGATGGGAAACTACTGAACCCATTTCTGAGGACGTGCACAAGCGGCACGCCAGACAAGGATAGGTGCGGCAGCCATCTTGTGAACATGTGGTTTATAGAAAGTATAATCCAGCCTTTATAACCTGTACTACATCCGGACTCGATAATGTAACATGTTACATTACTAACGCAGCAAACTACTTATCCAGCTGACCCTCAAAGCTAGATAAACTACCCGATAGCGCTGTTTATGTCGAACCCAAAATCTGCTACTTCAGTTCTTTGCGAACACACGTGCTTCTTACTCACATGCTTACTTTCATGAGCACATTTACGTAAAACTACAATTAAGCACATGCATTAGATGTATGCTCTTTAGTTACAACTGTCTGACTGATCTGTTTGGATTTATCCAAGCGTGGCCCCTTTAGAAACACCCACAGAGCAAGTATATCCATCTGCATCCTGCAGGATTATAAACCACGCCCCCTACAAGGCACACCCACTATTTTAAGTTATGCACACAACAAATACAGTTAGGGTAAGGGTTAAGCGGCGGTCACACGACTTTCAGCATGCAAACCTTCCAGTGACTTCCATTTATACGCATGTGAATGCTGGAGACCGGAAGCGAAGAAGTTCAGCATTTCGCTGCGTTCCAAAGTTCAAGTCATGGTGTGACCTCTTCTGAAAATCCAAGATGGAGGAAGCACCAATTATAGTGGTGTCATAGCATCCTGTTTTATACAACACAGCTTAAAATAATATCAAATCAACATCAAAAGAGAAGTTGCCTGGATTGTGTGCAGGTACATTTTAACGTCGGAGTGTGAGGTCAGATCCAGTCTCCGCCCACATTCGCAGCGGTCTCCAAAGAAACTTTGCATGCTGAAAGTCTAGTGTAACCGTCGCCAGGGATGGGCGATATGGACTTAAAACTATATCATGATATTTTCTGAACCTCCAAGCAGTTAAACACCACCACCAACGCCCCAGCCAGTTAAACACCCCCAACAACGCCCCAGCCAGTTAAACACCCCCAACAACGCCCCAGCCAGTTAAACACCCCCAACAAAGCCACAACCAGTTAAACACCCCCCTCAACCTCCCACCAGTTTAACGTTAAACACCCTACCCCGACCAGTTAAACCTCAACTTGAAATTCCCACTCGTCAGCTTGGAGTACTCTTCTCAGCTGACAGTTGCTTCCCTGAGTGACGTCATATCAACATGGCCGCTCACAGCCTCAGAAACAAACAAAGCAGCGCTCAATACCTTTAGATTAGACATGCTTTAAACCCAAGTACTTACTTTGGACGAAATCAACGCATAGACATATTCGCTGGTTAACACTGGGGGTTTTTGAGGAGGAAAATATACATCCCTCACAGTTAGCGAGCTAGCTTGTTGCTAACAAAAGACGAACATGGAGGCGCCCGTGTTTTTGTTACAGCTCGCAGGTGAAAATGGCACCGTTTCATCTCGCAAATACCCACTTACAAGACAAGACAAGACAAACGCAGATTCATTGGCTTTTCCACTCTGCTCTTTATTCCGTAAGCGGAAAATGAATTAAGGTCGAATGAACTCGTTCCCGAGGACTTGCACAAGCGACGCGCCAAACGAGCGCAGGATACGCGCGGAAGCCATCTTGTGTGCGCGTACGCGTGGCTTATAGCAAATATTATCCAGATTTTTAAACTGCACAACGTCCAGACTCGACCACGGAACAGATTTACGTTACTAATGCAGCAAACTATCCAGTCGACCCTAAAAGCTCGCTAACTCGCCTTCAATAACACTGTTTATGTCTAACGCGAAATCTGCTACTTCTTCGCAAACACGTACGTGTTTCTTTCTCGCTTTCATGAACGAATTTGCGTAAAACTACAATAAGGCATAAGTATTAGTTGTATACTCTTCAGTGGATTTTGGTGCATTTCACTTACCGTGTTTTTTTTTGTACTGAAACGGTTGTAGCGATTAAAAAAAAAGAAAAGAAAAGAAAAAAAAAGAATAGGCTCCGAAACTGGGAAAGGAGGAGGGAAAACACTCATTTATCTGTGCAGGGCCCCTTTAGAAACGCCCACAGAGAACAGTTGGATTTTTCCACCAAGAGCTAGATCCAAGTGGGCGGGGCTAGCTTCAAGTGGGTGGGATTAGCTCCAACTAGGCTTCCGATGGATTAAGGTTAGGGTTAGGGAAGATAGCCCATTGAATCATCCTTTACCGAGACGTGCTATATTAACATGTTAACATAATAACGCAATTGGAGCTAGCCACATATATTTGGATCTGTACCATCCATTTCGGGCTGGCTAAAGCTACAAAGATGCCACAATAGCAGAATATAACTGCAATATACTATATGGTCGCTAGATGGCGACAGTCTCAACAATTGGGAATAAATAACTTTAAATGGCAGAATGCATAGACGGCGCTAGGACACAATTTAGCGTCCAAAGCAAAAGGTGCTCCGATTTCTCGATGTCACCTAGTACAGTGGTTTTCAAAGTGGGGGCCGCCAGGGGGCGCCCGGGGGGCCTCAACAATTTGGCGTGAAAAATAAATTCTCACTCTCAGACAACCACACACACAATCAATTCCTAATGTAAAGATGTAAGACGTAATTATTAATAAAAAATAAAAAAGGGGGGTATATTCAGAAGTCTGTATTTTTAATGTGTTTTAAAGACATCTTGCAAAAGGGGGGCCTCAGTCAAATATTAATGCCATTTGGGGAGCCTTGCCCTGGAAAAGTTTGGGAACCCCTTACCTAGAAGTAAAGTCTTCGAGGTTTAAGCTCCACCCACTTAGTACAATCAAGTGTCATATATCCATGCTAAACATGTTTCCTGCTATATACGTAAATGTTTCCATTATGATAACCATTTCCTTCATAAACATTCTAAACCACACTTACTGAAGTGGAAACACATTAACTACATTGTAGTTTTTCTCATGTCCTTATATGTAGAATGGGGAGGCATTTGGGAGACGCCCGTTTTCTTTTCTTTAAAAAGAAAAAAACGTTACCTCATTAGTAAATGAGTAGTAGAAACAAAGATATATACAAACACATATAGGTCACAACCTGGACACTCCCTGATTCTTAAATAGCGAGGGTGGGTTTAAGAAGAAGGGAAGAGAGGAGGAAAAAGGCACCGCTGGGATTCGAACCCAGGATCTCCTGTTTACTAGACAGGCGCTTTAACCAACTAAGCCACGGCGCCGCGCTCACCATTGGCGCGTTATTTCACAAGAGGGCGTTTGTAATAATAATAAGTACCAGCGATTCTTATCATTTAAACAAAGCCCGCTCCTTAAACCTGTTAGAATATTTGTCAGCCGAGGCACGTGAAAAGAAAGTATTACGGTTTGGCCGATTAGTTTTATCGCTAAATATGATTTAAACAGATTATTTCCAGTTTGTGTCTTCAGTCTCTGAAGCTCCATGTTCTCCAGGAACAAACTACAGTTTTATCTACAGTTTGGGACTCGACATGTAAACGGATTCTTTTAAAACATTACGACTATGAGAGAACATTTTCTCCCCCAGAAGAAGTTTACACAGTGTGTTCGTGTTGAAAAATACACTATACTACACATTTACATTTACACTAATGAAATATACACTACACCTTAATATATACACTAATGTAAATGTTAATCAGGATCCATTAAAAAACATTTTTTTAATGTGCAAGTTTGCATGTACAGGTACAATCACTTTCTTAGGAATAGTATATACTGGTTAAAAGTCAAAGTTGGCTTGACGTTGGACGTTCAATAATTTAGGGACCGTCTGTAAAGTTACATACCTTAATGGTGTGCACGTTTCTAACTTCAACAGCTTTTGAAGGGAATGACTTCCGGTCACACAACCAACTGTAAAGTGTTTGTTATGTCCATCCTCTGCTTACCCCTTGTTGTAGCAGACCTTTTGCCCTCAAGGGTTGTACACATCAGAATCTCTTCAACAATGTTATTTGTGACAAACAACTCCCAGGCATCTTTAGGGGACACGGTGATGGGCCCTGTAGATGGTCCAGGATGCTCCCTCGAGATGCTGTGACTTTGAGCTTTGCTTTGATTAGGAGGTTCATGACTCCAACATGATCCATTATGGCTTACCCATGTAGACAGGACTTGGGTCTCTCTTTCAGCCTCTGAGGCCTCGTCAGTGGATCTATCACCTGTCATTACATCCTGATGTTCCTGATCTCCCGTAGAACCTGGTCTGCATTTTTACATATGGTAAAGTTGTGTTTATATTCTTTGTGTGTGTGTGTGTGTGGTTATGCCTATACCCAATGGCTATTTTTTTCAAATTTGTTTTCATTTTTGAAAGTAAATAAAATATCCTTGAGTAGGAGAAATATGAGGGTTGTATAACTGCGTTAATGGCGTTGAGGATTAATCTCGCCTAGGGCAGCAAATGGGGTAGGACAGGTGTTCTGTCGATTCATGCTACCCATCGAGATGTGCTACTTAGTGGTTCTGCGCATGTGCAGACCCACATTATTTTTCTGCGTTACAAATTATAGACTTCAATTACAGCTCTTGAGTGTCTCACAAAAATGCTGATGTGGCCCTGCAGATTTCGAGTTTGTCACCCCTGATGTTCAATCTTTCATGTAACACTATATCTGTGAGGTGGTGGTGGTGGTGGGGCCCATGAATTAGCTGTTGCTTAGGGTCCCAAAATGTTCAGAAATGTCCCTGCCGTGGAGGCTTGTGGGACCTCACATTGCAAATAATGGGGTTTGAGCCACTTTAATTCCAAATTAACAAATTGATTAAAAGTTTGACCAGCCCATCTGTGGACGCTAAACACTGGTGCGAATCAATGTAATCAGTGTAGATAGTTAGTGTAGTTCACGAAGAGGGTATGACATAAAAGCAGTAAGTAAGGCTGTACAGTACGGAGCTCTTTCGGGGATCCCGACTCTGCATTTCCTGTACTAATGTCTAACTAATGTATACTCATTGGTATGCAGTAGGTTCATGCTCAATCAGTGGAGGCCTGTGGCTCATCAGGGATCCGGATCAGCGTTTCCTCATGGAAGCAGGTAGCTGGAAATGCCTGGCTTCCCCACAGCACCAGCAAACACGCCTGGGTTTTGGCCAGGCTTCAACTCTGGGAAGTTGGTGGGTTTCCTCACATGAACTGCTTGCTTCAGGTCCTTTCACAACATTTCTATTGGATTAAGATTAGGACTTTGACTTGGCCATTCCTAAACATTAACTTTATTCTTCTGTAACCATTCCTTAGTAGAAGGACTTGTGTGCTTAGGATTGTTGATTTGCTGCATGACCCACTTTCTTTTGCGATTCAGATCACAGACAGATGTCCTGAGATTTTCCTTTAGAGTTAGCTGGTATAATTCAGAATTCATTGTTCAATCAATGATGGCAAACCGTTCTGGCCCAGATGCAGCAAAAGAGTCCCAAACCATGATACTACTACCACATACTATCATAGATGGGATACAGTTCTTATGCTGGAATGCAGTGTTTTCCTTTCTCCAAACACAGCACTTCTCATTGAAACCAAAAAGTTCTATTTTGGTCTCATCCGTCCACAAAACATTATTCCAGAAGCCTTCTGCAGCAGTGTTCTTTTTGGAGAGCTTTCTCCTTGCAACCCTGCCATGCACAGCATTGTTGTTCAGTGTTCTCCTGATGGTGGACTCATGAACATTAACATTAGGCAATGTAAGAGAGGCCTTTTAGTTGCTTAAAAGTTACCCTGGGTTTATTTGTGACCTCCGGACTATTACACATCTTGCTCTTGGTGTGATCTTTGTTGGTCAACAAGTCCTGGGGTCTGAACAATTGTCTTGAATTTCCTCCATCTGTACACAGTCTGTCTGACGGTGGATCGGTGGAATCCATACTCTTTAGAGATGGTTTTGTAAACCTTTCAAGCCTGCTGAGCAACAACTCTTCTTTTTCTAAAGGTCCTCAGAAATCTGAATCTTTGTCCATGCCATGATACACTTCCACAAACGTGTGTTGTGAAGATCAGGCCTTGATAGATCCCTGTTCTTTAAACAAAACAGGGCGCTCACTCGCACCTGATTCTTATTCCATTGATGGAAAACACCTAACTCTAATTTCACCTTCAAATTAAACTGCTAATCCCAGAGGTTCACATACTTTTGTTACTCACAGACAAGTCATTTTGGATCATTTTCCTCAGTAAATAAATGACCATATGTACTAGGTAATATTGTTGTCTTGTTTGTTTAATGGGTTCTCTTTATGTGCTTTTAGGAATTGTGTGATAATCTTTAGGTCATACTCATGCAGAAATATAGAAAATTCTAAAGGGTTCACAAACTTTCAAGCACCACTGTATGTTTATTAAACTTTAGTGACCTTTTTCTTTTTTTTAAATTAATAATAAATAATAAAAAAAAAAGACCACTGAAAAACTGAACAATAGGAACATTTATTTCAGGAAAGAAATTACAAAGTCTCCAAGTAGCAATAAAGCATCAGATCACAGTAAATACGTCAGTAATCTGAGTAATGCTCAAGTACAGTTTAGATACAGGGCTATGTTTTATTAAACTGGATTTTTTTTTGATTTTTTTATTCAGATTATTTTGCAGAGGGATATATGTGACAAGGATAACTCTAAACTGGATAGACCTGTGCATTTTATACCTTAAGCTGCACAGCAGATACCCTTTCAGGCTGTAGTTTGGTGTCTATATGTACATGACATTGACAGTTGGTTGTGGAAAAAGAAAAACATGTGACCTACAAGACAGAGACATAAGGGAATCAGTATTTGAGGAAGTTCAAACCAGTACCATAAGTAATATCAGTACAAAGCCAATGAATCCCAGGGGAAACAGACATGAGGTAGGCATGTACTGATATTAAAATAAATAATAAGTTTATAAAAGTCTATAATGTATAGAACTATACATTAACATTACTATTACGGGATTGCCTTATTCGAGCACAAATGCAAATATGAAGCCTTAGAAAAAGCTGCCTTCTGAATTGGACAAAGCTTAGCTTAAGGGCACAAGTGCTGCCCAAAGATGCCACGTATCTAGACAGCCTCCACCTTTGAGTTATTGAAAATCACAATGTATTGTATAACCAACGACTGACGGAAGCATAATACAGAAGAAGAGATTTGAGTGTTATTACATAAAACTTAACTGACCGGGTAGAACAATCTCACGAACAATGTGTAGCTGGACAAAAAGAACGATTAAGTTAAGTAAAACTGTGGAGAATAGCCAATATACCTTAAACAGATAATGCGCGATGGTTCACTGATCTCTTTAGAGCCCACAAAGATGCCTTTCCAGTGTATCGGTGCTCTCACACAGTTTTATGATTACACTCAAATAGGTTTTAGATTACGTGAGGCAGCTAGAGTTATATTAATTATAAACATCTACCAACATGACATAAAAATTCTCCCAGAGGTTCTGTCAGGTTAGCTCCTATGCTATATGACCACCACACCTATATACGGGCCTTTCCCAACCTGATGCCACAAAGTTGAAAGTACACAATTATATATGATGTTGTATGCTGTAGCATTACAGTCTCCCTTTGCTGTAACGAAGAAGCCCAAATATGTTCCAGCATGATAAAAATCTCTGTGCACAAAGCAAAGTCCATGAAGAAATGGCTTGCCAAGTGGGAGAACGTGAGTGGCCTGCACAGAGCCCTGACCTCAACCCCATTGAACACCTTTGGGATAAACCGGAATGCTCATGTGCCCCAAGACTCCTCACCCGACATCAGTGCCCGACCCTTACAAATGCTCTTGTGGATGGATGGATGGATGGATGGATAAATAGATAGATAGACAGGTGTCCACAACCTTTTGGCCAATATAGCGTATTGGCCAGCGAGCTAATGTTAACATTTATGAATATTACCTTGAGAAACTCTCAAAAGTCAGATCTGCTTGACACATTCCCATCTACGGCATCTCACTATTCGCACGTTCGAATCCTGACAATGCCTCCGCCATCTGCGGCCAGGCGCTAAGCAAACGAAACTAACCGATCATGGACATCTGTCAAATCATGTTTGAAGAAGAGGGCAGATAGTGCTTTCATCCGAGTGCGCTACAACGCCTCGGGCAGCAATTCGAAAATGATAGTATTAGGTGTTAAAATAGTAATATGCCTTTACTGTACAAGTCATAGAGCTCAATTTGTCCAGCAACACATTCTATCCTGAGAAATTCAGCCAATCTGACCTCTGTGTGATTATTAATCAAATGTATAAAACAATACTGTATAAATAGAAGTGGCCTTTAAACACATGTTTCTTTACAGATTAGACTGAAGACCTATGTTTTGGCATGACCCCTCTGAAGAAAAAAAAATAATAATAAATAAATAAAAATGCATATGTCCTTTAGCCCTTTGCTCATGAAACAATACAGGAAATGTGACAAAACTGAAAACAGCAGCTGGTTTATCTTAGTGGGATCAAGACAAGTCTACAGCAAGTTAATAAATTAAACAGGGTTAAAGTGTTAATATATATTTGGCAGAGGTTTGCAGGAGATTGACATGTATAGATCACCTTTACTCTCCTCTCACCCCCTTTCCCCTTTCATCAGTAGTGGAGGACCAGTGTTATTGCCTAGCAGTAAAAATAAAAAAACACCCTTCAGAGTGCAAAATTTAATCACAGATTAGTGTCACTATCTTTATAATCATCATAATTCAAAAACCTTCTACAGCTCATAGTGTGTGGCAGCAACACAAATGACTCTTAAAACAAAAACCAACAGGATTTTTTTTTTGTTTTTGTTTTTTTTGTTAGACATTTAAAATGTCTATTTTTGTCCAGTTGTTCATAAGTGCAGCAAATTGCATCAGAGTTGGAAGTGGTGGAAGAAGCACACGTGTGTATCTGTATGTGTGTGGGAGTGTGTGTACACATACAAAACTTCCTCAAACACCATCAAGCAGAACACGAGGGGAATGGGACGATTTCACGGTTAACGACGTGGTGGAAATGCAGTATGCGGTTATTGTACAGGACATTACGATTACAGAACAGACGGACGTATTATCGTATTATGCACAAAAAAAGTCCACAGAAACGTTTGCTATTCAAGTCCTCTTTAAATGAGAAAGCTAATTCTGGGGGGGAAAAGAAAAAAAGCTTAAACAGCTTAACCAGCAGTATTAACCAATCCCTCCCTCCTTCCCACCCCGATACCCACCCCCTGCCCCTGCCTAAAAAGTATGTTGCTTTTTGTTCTTAAATAATCACTGGCCTACTGTTTAAAAGTGTAATCAGTATATGAAGACTACTTTCACATTTGTAAACGTTTTTTTTTTTTGTTTTTTTCCTTTCTCACCCCTCATCCTTCTCAGAGACCCTCAGCTACAGCGCTTCATGTGTTCCAGGACATACTCAGGGAAGTGCAGGCTGCACACCTGCAAGCCATCCAGTTTGCAAGGCATTCTGGGATACTCATCCTCCTTCCACTTGTTCTCCTCGGGGTCAAAGGTGAGTATAGAGTCGCTGTAATGGCCGTTGTAGCACAATCCACCCAGCACCATGATCTGTTTGTCTAGTACGGCCACGCCATGCCCACTTCGCCCAATGGGCATGGAGGCAAGGATGGTCCATTCGTCCGTTTCCGGATTGTACACTTCCGTTGAAGGGCAGCCTTGGGATTCGAAAGACGCCCTCAGGATTACACAAACCCCTCCGAACACGTAAAGTTTCCCGTTGTGGGAGATCATCTTGTGGAAACAGCGTGCATAGTTCATCTTAGATTTGTTCTCCCAGCAGTTAGTAAGAATGGGATTGCGGCGTGTGCGGTGTTCCGATGCTCCCTCGCGCTCGGGATCAAACACACACACCTGTTTGGAGGTGGAGGATGATGTGATACCACCCGTGATGTACAGTTTTCCATTCAACACCGTGCCCTCGTGGCCGTATTTGTTAACTGGATACGGATCCACGAACTCCCACTTATCCTCTGCAATGTCATAGCGCTCTGTCGAGTAAAACGTCTCGTCCCGTGTCCGTCCTGCCACGGCGTAGATGAACTTTCCGATCACACCGACAGCAAATTCTGACCTAGGGACCGACATGTCTGCCATCCTGAGCCAGGAATTCTGCCTTGGATCGTAGCGGTAAACCTTGGATGATGCGTGAAACTCTCCATCTGGCCCTAGCTCCTCGCCTCCTAACAGGAAAGCAAAATTGTTGACGATGGCCAAACAATCAGGCCGAAGAGGAACTTGTGGACCTTCCAACTCCCACCAAACCTTTGGCCGATGCAGCAGGAGGATCTTGCTGTTCACCATGCTGTGACCGATCATCCCTCGGAACACGGCCGTCTGAGGCCGAACAGATCGGATCCGGTTGGACTTCGTTTCGGCTAGCGGCTGCTCGTTCACCGAATGAAAGTAGTTGAGTGCCTGGTCCACTTCCTGCCTCAGCTGACGGGAGTAACGATAGAACTCGGACGTCTTCACCTAAGGAATAAAAGCAAGTCATGTCAACGCTGTTATGATGTCAACTCAAATCCATTAACAAAGTCTTTTAAAATATCAGTGACGAGTCAAACCCTAGATACCCAACTCTACACATTTGTCTTCTCAGTCCACAGAGTGTGTGCACTGTCGTCTTCAAAAGAGTGTCCCTTTCATTTAGGTCTAGCTAGTGAGGAATTAATCCTCCTATACTTTTTTGATAGGCATGGGCAAACTATGCAGCATAAATGTACGTTCCTTGGGTTTTAAGGAGCATAAAACTAAATCTCTGAAGATTAAACACACCAGGCAACAAAAGAAAATGGTATTTCTACAGAACCTTGTACATTTTCTCAGGACTGAATTGTCTAATGTAATTTGAAGAAAACCATAAAAACCAATAACGTTACAATTATTAACCATCCTATTATGCTGGGGGACATAAAGTTACACCCATCATCATGTTATGCGTCAAAATGACTTCCAGAGTTTAAATACACACACAAAAACAAACAAAACCCCAGCAAAGAACAGCTTGAAACAGTAAACCTTTATTATGGCTTATCCTGAGATAAGCCATAAGAAGAAATATTCGAATATAAGTTCATGACAATAAATGAGGAAAAGTCAAAACATTCACAGAGAAAATGTGGAAATTGGTCAAATTGACCCATAGCATAATAGGAGTGTTACAGCAGGACCAATCTTTTGTTTTCAATAGAATATAATGCTGATATTTGAACTTGTGAGTGTTGTGTGATACACACTATTACTCCAATATGTAAGGCCTTGTGTGAAACATCACTGGCATGATGGTGGCAGGTATGTACTTATTATTACATTTATAGCATAAAATATATCCGTGGTTCAAATAGAAAAATATGTCAAATCCAAGCTGAAATCAATCTAGCATTTCGGATTAATATCATTCCACAGCATTGGATCCTTCACGATTATCATAGGGATTGTGCATACTGATCTACGCTTTAAAGAAATCAATACCGAATGAATACCTTTTCGAACACTTGTGTCGGTGTCATGAGGCCAAAGCGCAGGTTCTGCACTACGGCGTCCGTGTGTCTCCAGCGGCGTCGGTCATGTCTGAGCCAGGCCTGCACAGCCTCGTACAGCTCGATCTCCGGGAACCGACTCAGCCGTTCACTGCCCAGGCACACCACCAGCTTCTCCAGGCTCAGGTAGGACAAAAAGTCCGGCCTCGACATCAGAGGCACAAAGTTCTCCAGCAGGAAGGCGTCCAGCCGTTCCTGCACTCCCTCCACAGCTACACTGAAGTCATCCAACAGCCTCATGACCTCGGCACAGTTCTCCAGGCAGATTTTGGCCAACAGGAAAGAACAGCAGAACTCCACAGCCTCAGTGAGCTGCACGTACATGGCCGCCTGCAGAATCTCCTGCACTGTGGGCATGCTGAGTTCCAACGAGCCATAATACATGAAGCGAAGGACGTGGCCGAAGCCAGCTGCTGTCAGCCCTTTCATGTGGATCTTGTCCTGGTCTCGCTCGCGCATATCTGCCGTGAACATCACCCGGAAGTAGTCGCTCTGTGTGGCCAACAGGGCCTTGTGGGCCTGGAAGTGATGCTCTTCTATCAGGAGCGTCACATCCAGCAGGAGACGTTCCTCGTACAAGGCTCGGAAGCCTGAGGACACGCTCCCATCATGCACCTGTGACAGGTACACCTCAACGTCCCCAGCCATTAAGCACCTGAAAGGAAAGAGGGAAAGAAAAAAAAACAAACATTTTTTAGAGCACAAATTACTAGCGCCGTGAATGTCTTCATAAAGAACTTCCTTTTCACTGATGGACAGGGTAAAGGGGGGTGATACAAGCAATAAGTGGGTTACAGTCAGTAGTATGCAAGTACAGAATATTCTATAGGGCCATTGCACCTGATAAAACGGCACATTATGAAAGTTCATTTCAGGTAACGGTTGATTTTAACGTCCTATATTTAAATGCATTATATAATAATAAGCCGATGGCATCACAGAAATGAAAACCTACATCACAGCCGCAGCTAAAGGACAAAAAAATTACACATCTTGCAGTCATATACAGTATCTTCATAGATTAATAAAACATTATTCTTCTTATGAAGAAAAATAAAACAGAAAAATAAAAATCACCCTAATTTTTTTTTTATATGAGTTGATGCGATATTGAGCTTACGCAAACACAAAAAACCTGACAGATGCTAAAGAAGCTTCTGGAAGGACTTCAAGAACATTCACACCTCAGCAGTTTGGGTTGTGATGTGAGAGCCAACTTTGCTGCTCCACACTTTCTCTTTCCATACACACACACACACACACACACACACACACACACACACACACACACACACACATACACATACATACACACATACATACACACACACATACACACACGTACAAACACACGTACAAACACACGTACAAACACACATGCATACACATACACACACTGCACACTCACCTCTGATTGGCCACGGGCATGTCACTGGGGGGTGTCCGAGCCAATCAGAGGACAGTGGCCCTTTGTGTCCGTAGGAAAAAACCTCTTTTCTGAGGGATTCACCTAAATGACAAGTCAACAAATATTCATCTATATGACAACATGCCCCAGTCATTAAGTTCATGTGAAACATTCACAATCAATTTGCCAAAATATTGTTTGTCCCTTTTTATATACAGGCATTCAGAGACACAAAATGCGATGAGATTTCTGGGAAAAGTATCACTACCCAGAACTTAGAATGTATAATTAGACCATTCAGATGCCCATTTGATCAACAACTACGAACGTGTCCCAAATGCTTGTATTGAAGAGCAAATTTCTTATTAGAATCCATCAAGAAACCAAAAAAAAAAAAAAAAAACACATGAAGACTTCCTGGAAATGAGAATAGATAAACTGTACTAAAGGTGATTGAGTAGCTAATTAGCTCTAGCACCATAATATCAGCAAAGGATGATAGTCTTACAGTCTTATCTGGTCCGTATCATTTTTCTCCATTCCTTATCTAATTATCTAAAAAAATTTAAAAAATAAATAAATAAATAAATAAATAAATAAATAGTGGACGAGTAGTAAAAAACATTAAAAATAAAATAAAGTAGCTCTGTCATTGCGCTCGTACCTTTTGGAGGCGTCCTGGCCGGTCGGCGGCTTCGCTGTCAGTGTGCCGAGAGGACGCTCACATTTCCTTTGCTTGTGTTTCCCCTGTTCTAATGTGTGAAAAACAGGGATTTTACTGCACTAACACCACAAACACTCCTACACATTTTACACAGATTTAAGAAAAAGAAAAAACAAACAAACATTGGAACGCTTTAGTAGTGTCAAATCGATGACCTAATTTGAAAGAAAAGAAAAGAAAAAACACGGCGCGTTAACGGGTTATCGGTACACTCGAGATTAGACGATATTGGAATCATGTACACCTTAAAATGCTTGCGATCTGAATATTGTTCAACACCTTTCCATTTTGAACCAACATAAAGACAGCCACGCACAATTTGGTTTTTTTTTTACGTAGATATGGAATACGGCGTGTGTCCTCCTTTGAAAAAACCAATCCTACAATCCTGTTCACCAGCTGAGCGCTCCACGAAAGAACGTCCAGCAGCACGGACAGAAAATCCTGCTCCGATTACAGTACTGTCCAATTGTTCGATCTGACTGGTCAGAAGGTGTTGATGAACTTTCTATAACGGCAGCTCCGACAGGAGCGCTGACTGTAATTCGATTGATAACGGAGAGCTTTACGTTAATGCAGTAAATCATTTTTAACGTGGTATCGTTTCCATATTAATAGCTAATTCACAGGAACTTGCATGGCGGACGAGCTACATAATCTAAGCCTAATAATCGTCACGTTAAAACGTGTTATTAGAAAGAAAAATGTACAGTCCTTGACGTGGGGAAGCGTTCTGTAAGGAGACAATTATTTCAACATTACTGAAGGAAGGAGACTGGCATGACAATCTGCATCAATCCATTTTCGGGACCGCTTATCTTACACAGGGTCACAGGGGAGTCTGGAGCCTATCCCAGGGAACTCGAGGCAAAAGGTGTGTGTGGGGGGGGCGTACATTGGACAGGGTGCCAACTCATCGCAGGGTATAATCACGCATACGTTCACATACTGAAGACAATTTGGACAGGCCAATCAGCCTACAATGTATGCATTTCTTTGAACTGGGGAGGAAACCGGAGTACCCGCAAAGCACGGAGAGAACGTGCATGCTCCGTGCTCACAACGGTCTGCATTTTTTTTTTTTTTTGTATTATTAACTCAGAAAAAAGAAAGGCCAGTGAAGGGACTACTGTTTATCGCTGCGATAAAGTAAGCGATAACTAACTTATTATAAGTAACACAAGAACCTCTTGTGGATGTTCAACAACATTAAATGTGACTGGAAATGGATAAAAAAAAACCAAGATGCTATTCTTTAACAAATAAAAAAAACAACAACAACAACAACAACATTCGAACTGTTGGCAAACTGTTGTAGTATAAGCGGAATAAAACACTTCAAGACATGCCGTTATAAACAAACAAAGGTTTTTGCCGTCGTAACGGTAACTCTGCTTCCTATCAGACCACAAGGTTACTATTGCAGTGTTGTGTTTTATTCCTTACATAATAAAAGTACTAATTTGTTAACACAATATCTTAATACTATAAATCGGGATTAATTATCACGGCAATCACAGTTTGAAACAAGCGACAGCAAATTCACATCAAAGTGTCAACCGTGATGTGAAGTATACTCTGTTCTCTCTCTCTCTCTCTCTCTCTCTCTCTCAGTCTTTCCTTATGTAAAACCACTCTGCCATGTGGAAGACAATCATAAAAACTACTACTGGTTGTAAAGTATGTCAAAAAGTGTGATGAAGTGTGGCAAGAGCAGACAACTAAAAAGAGCCAAGCGGTCAGGGTGTTAATGTGACAGGAGTGAGTGACTGTCGTGTTTAATAAGCAGATGAAGGATTTACAGATGCACACTCCATTACTCTTTAAACACAACATCAGAGCAACACAACATATATCCAGGTGATTAAAAGAAAACCACAAGCACTGAGCCAATCACTGATTAATGAATGATTAATGAGGCAGAGAGAGAGAGAGAGAGGGAGAGAGAGAGAGAGAGAGAGACTGTTACACTGTAACCCAGCAGGTAAAATGGCATTAGCAGTGTTATTAATCAGTGTTACAGTTACAGAGCCAAACCGCTTCAGTTACTACGACATGCTTCCCAATGACGTCATTTTACCCCCCCACAGCTACAGAGAGCACGAGCGGCGGCGGTAGTAGTATTATTAATTCTTCTTCTTCTTCATACGTTAGAGGTTTAAATACCTCGGCGATGCGACTCCACACAACCCCGCTTCGACCACGGAGCCCGGGATCCTTCTGACATGGAGGGCCGGTGATTAACTTGTTTTAGAGCTCAGAAAGACTGGACGTAAAAAGAAATCATGACCGGTGGTGACATCTCGTCCGTACGCGACCCTGCGTGCCAACAAACCAACGTTACTTTGACGGAATTACAACATTATGCTTGCCTACAGCCTTTCCAGCCATTCTAGAGGCCATATTATTGTCTGCACTGACGTCATTTCCTGCAGAAGATCCGGGCGACCGGATGTGGAGGTGTTGGAGTGCAGAATAGAACGCCTCTCAGGGCGAGATGTAAAAATCGTAGGAAGCGCTGAGGGGGGGCGAGGTGGGACGAGGGGGAGGGTGTGTGGGTGGGTGGGTGTGTTGAGGGGGGGGTGTTTATTTATTTATTATGATTATTAATTGCGCAGTGCGAATAACCGACATGTGATTGGCTGAGGGAAAGACGGTGTTGCGGGGGCAACTGCTCAGGTTTAGATTGACTGAAAATAAAGATATGTAAATTATGTCACCTATAAATGATTTCTGATTGGTCAGAAAGTGTAGATTAATTTCCATACTAACAGTTCCAGCTGCAAGACAGTCACGTGCTGTGTCTCAATTCGCCTACTTTGTGAAGAAACAAACAAACAAACAAAAACATATAAACATTTGAGTGTGTAGTAAAAGAGCACTGGGACATATTAACACCACTGATCTAGATATAGAAGATATAGTTTTATATATATATATATATATATATATATATATATATATATATATAATGTATGTATGTATGTATGTATATATATGCAGATCAGTGATTAACACATTTATCACGTAATGGAGGAGAACGTTGTTGCTTACTTACACATACCGTCACTGTAAACAAACTCCTCGTTGCATTTCAGCTTTTCCTTTATTCATTATTCCTTATATAATTTCTGCTAGACTAATACATTAATTTCACTGCTCCCTTGATTTATTTTTCCACATTTCATTTACATCTCTCTAAAATGCATCCTTGAATTCGGTGAAGTGGCGCACGGTGGCTTAGTGCTGGGGGGGGGGGATGTTTCCTCAGGGTACTCCGGTTTCCTCCCCCGGTCCACAGACATGCATGGTAGGCTGATTGGCGTGTCCAAAGTGTCCGTGAATGTGTATGAATGTGTATGTGATTGTGTCCTGCGATGCTCGTGCCTCGTGCCCGATGCTCCCTGGGATAGTCTCCAGGTTCCTCGTGACCCAGTAAGGATAAGCGGTATAGAAGATGGATGGATGGATGGAATTCGGTGAAGCAAACTCTCGCGTAAGGACTTGTGGGAAACATTAGCTGAAAAAGTGTCCACGGATCCACAATCTACCAGAAATAGTAAACCATCCTGGTACCTTTGTGATATTCATTTCAACACACTACGATTTGGGACACACTCATTCTAATCTCGGATATTATTTAGGATGGATAGTAGACGAATTGGGATGCAGCAACAGATTTATTTACATATTTACTGCACTCATTCTAATGCATCATTGATTCCATAGAAAAAACTGATTTACAGGCAGAGACAGGGAGGTGCATGTTCACGCCCTACCGTTTTATTATTATTATTATTATTATTATTATTATTATTGATGTTGTTGTTGTTATCACCAAATAAAGGCCGTAAGGACATCCTGCCTGAACACTTGCATAGGGTGAAGTCTTCTTATGAATATATGTATGCAATTATGTTTATATATATATATATATATATATATATATATATATATATACACACACACACTCACACACACACATATAGCTGCACGTATCGTGATCGTGTCCACTAGGGGGCAGTGTCGTACAAACCCATAGCGTTAAAACATTTTAATTTTATTGGTCACATACACAACAATACACAGTGAAATAAACAGTGGAAAAACTACATTCCCATACCGGGAGTTGAACCCGGGCCTCCTGGGTGAAAACCAGGAATCCTGACCGCTAGACCATATAGGAGATGTAACACTACTTCTGTGAAAGAGAAAGAGTCCATGGAAAGCCAAATTTGGTGCACTATTTTTGTCTAAAAATGACACCTCATATACTGCCACACAGCTAATTATGTTTTAATTGATCATTTTCAAAGTCCCCAGGTCATTGACTGTCTGTTCGATCGATCACATTTTTGGAGAACTCAGCCTAGCTTCAGCGGCTGACCTCGGTGCGCACTCCTGCGCTGCTGAAAAAAACAAAACAATAGAAACCATCACAGAAATTCTAATGTTTTCCACTACAAATACCATTGCAAATCTCATCAACTAACCATTGAAACCATTATCATCACCATTATTGGTTGTAATGGTATCCACTAGACATAACATTCCACCAATAGAAGGCAGCAAATTACACAAGGACCATTACAGTTTCCATTAAAACCAGTACAAGTCCCATTATAAACATTAAAACTATTACAAATTCTCTGAGGGTTTCTATTGTTTTGTTGGGGTTTTTTTTCAACAAGGTGGGCTTTACCTCTTGCCTCACCTTCATTGGAAACAAAAGCTTGTGGGCCAGTACTCAGGAGTAGCTACCAGTACTGTTGCTTGTTTGAAGCTGTTATAAGGTATAAAGTTATATAGTGCACAAAAACATTTATTTAAAAATGCACATACAATTTTTACATAGTGTGTACACTGCTCCCAGCTGTCTATTCTACACGTACTGGCATGGGTTTTATTTGCTTACAGTTTTGTACACCATATTGATCACCACCATGATGAAACAAACTGCATAATATACAACTGTGAAAGTTTGCTCTCTCTGTATTTTAACTCTATATGTAAACCACACCACAAAAGAGAAAAACTCTCCAGGTTTCAGTGTAGAAATAATAAATGAAAGGCAACATGGGCATAACTTTGCTTGGAAAAGCAACTCTTGTATCGAAGCACTTCAGTTTATCCAGTGTTTAAGTTCTACCAATCTAGGAATTATGGATGTTTTAGGGATTTAAAAAAAAAACTGAGTTAGCCTACTATATGGTTGACATCACCTACATTATGTTTTTAATCGGCGGACTGTTAAAACAAAAAACAAAGTAAAGTGTGCAATGCTGCAGGATTGAATCAGCCATGAATTTGATCACACTTTTGTTACAACCCGTTAGCGTTGGGATGGGAGTTTTTTGTGTGTGTGCTGTGCCATATTTTGTGTGCAGGTCCGGACACCCGCCCAGAGTTTCCAGCCTGCCCTAGCCTGCCTTGCTCCTGCCTCCCAGGATGACATCACTGAGTGGCAGCCATATCTGGAGAGGAAGAAGATATATTCTATATTCCACATTCTGTTAGACTGTAAAAGGTATGAGGAGGAAAGAACTGAGCTAGAGATGCAGATTGGAAAACAAAACATGACACTAGAGAACTTGCTGGGGAAAACATCTGGGAAAATGTACTGCCCCCTAATAAACTATTTAAAAAATACTGGTGAGAGACTTTAGTAATCTAGTAGGAATATCTACTATATAGCTATTTATCTCTTTATTTTCTTTTATTTATGTATTATTGTTTTGGTATTATTTTTTTATTTTATTTTATTTTTTATTTTTTCTTCATCTTCTCCTTCTTCTTCTTCTTCTTCTTATTATTATAATTTTTTGTTTGTTTGTTTGTTTGTTTTCTTTCTATTCCTGGCAATCTACTGCCAACACTCCAGTCCAGTAGGGGGCGGTAATGCACCTCTAGTGGTTTGCCAACCGCCATTAAAACAAAAAGAAGTAGAAGAAGAATATTCTACATTCACAATTCTATGTTCACAACTCTATATTCTGACTGCTGTTCTGGGTTTTGACTGTGATTTTGGATGTTCCTGTATCTGGTTGTGTATACATGTTCGCTTGGTTCACTAGCATGTAGGGGTGTGGCTGCCATTTCTTTTGGGAGAGGGTCCTTTTGTATCTGTTTTTGGCTTAGGGAGTTTAGGGAAGTGTTTGTATTTTCTTTGTTGTTTTCTTTTTAGGTAAGCTAGCTACCTAACAATAGAATCCTTTTGTTTATTATTTTGGCTTTGGCCCACCCTGAAGTTATGCCTGGGTTGGTTCTTTGTGGAGTGGTATGTATATAATTCTGTGTTTTACAATATACCCCAATTTTGTTTTGAACAACCTTGTTGTGTTGTTATTCTTGGCTCCCTCATTTTTAAAGGTCAAATTCCATTGAATCCCGAGCTGGTTACTCTGTGCGACCTAACCTAGACTGGGCCGTAACACTTTATGTTAGCGTATGCCACAATATCATGGTTTTTGTTTGTAAATAAGCAGGGTTGGGAGGGTCACTTTAAAAATGTATTCGGTTAGTTTCAAATTACTTCATAAAAAATGTCATCGGTATCACAGTATGAAAGTGATGCAATGTAATTATTTTTGGATTACTTCAAGGTCACATATTCGAATAAAGTCAAGATAAAAGCAATATGCTTTTTATATGCTAAAATACTTTTATTTAGCTGATTTTAGAGCTTAAAACATGTTCAGTGTTTGGATTTGTTCAAATTAATTAAAAGCTGTGGTGACCATATTCTGGTTTTTAAAAAAAAAGAGGACACCTTTCTTTTTTTTTGGCCATGGACGTTATTTCGACTCAGGACAGCTGTCATTTGCTGCTATTGACAAGCAACAGTTTGGTGTCGTACGCAACAGCGCTTCACCTTGGCATGTTCGCTGAGAGTAGGCTAGTGGTTGAAAGGCAGGAGATTTGGCCAGTAGTTGCTGCAAGCCTTTTATAATCGATCAAAAGATGTCTGAGAAGGCTGGAATTACAGAGAGGGGTTAAAGCAATGCAAACATGCGCACACATGATGCAGTATTAGACCATAAGCACATCATAATGAAATTAAAGCCGAATCCCAGACATTTTCTCAAATTTTGAAATCCCGCCCTGGAGCTTTTTTAAGGTCCGAAAAACAGGACATGTCTGGGGGGAAAAAAGAGGATGTATGGTCACCCTAATCAAAACAGTTCAGAGAACAATTTGTGTTCATTTCTACCAAAATAACTTTGTGCAACATTTATTTGCTCAGCACCAATAGGTTGCTCACGTGATCCATGACTGGCAAGAGAAAACCAGAACTATAATCAAGCATATATTGTGTTATGTCAAAAGATTAATTTATTTGGTTTTAAATGTAATACATTGTCATCCTGATATTATTCCCTTTTATTATTATTATTATTATTATTATTATTATTATTATTATTTATGTACCTGTAATCTGATTACTTTGATCTTTGACTTAACTGTAACGGATTACAGTTACCAGTTTTTTGTATCCTGATTATGTAACACCCTTACATTCATTCCATTACTCCCCAAGCCTGTAAATAAGTCCATAATACAATAATGTGATCCTATCACTGTGTGTGTATGTGTGTGTGTGTGTGTGTGTATGGGGCGATGCTGTGCCAGTCTTCGTCACTTTAATCCAATTCAAGCACAAGTCGAGTTCCAGTTTGTGTTCTCCATAATGGAGGCAGAAATGGAAACTTCGGTCTTCGTCGAAATCGACGGATGAACTCCTGTGTGTGTGTAAGAAACTAACAATGTGAATATCTTTAAACTGTTTAAGTAATAAAGAAAAATTAAAAACGTTTTTTAATCAACTTCTGTAGTAAGTTATATATGGGAACCCCACCCCCCTGGAAATCAAACTTCACTTTCAAAAAGCGGTTAAAGAATAAGGGAAATGTTATTGTTTGAATGAATTAATTCATTCATTCATTATTTTTTGTCACTTTTTTTTTGTTATTTACTTGTATAGTGCTTTTAACGATAATAATTTTAGCCATATTAAATGGCTACCGTCTAACGGATGTGATATGGAAAATGACGAGTAAATAAACTACAAAACCTATGACGTCTATTATACGCGACGGACCCCACTATTTGTCGGCTTCAGCTTCACCGCGTTTGAGAAAGATTGTACAGGTAAATTAATGCTTTGTGTAAATCGCGATGTATTGATAAATGCGGTCGATAAAAAGTATTGTGTGCGATTTGAGACTACGTAAAGCTGGGATAAACGTAATTTCTGACATTTTTTGCCAAACACATGTTTCCTCCGGAGATTTTCCTTCTCCATATTGCATCATCCATGCCTGTGTGCCGGTATTCTTTTAGTGAGTGTGCATTAGATGTCTGTTAATATATATATTTTTAAATTCACTGTACGTTTAGAATGTTTTCACTTGGTCTCTGGTGAAAATGGTCTGCTTTATTTTTATTTTAGAAAATTATCTTTCGTTTTTGTCATGTAAAATAATCAGGCGGTGTGTGGGCACACTTCCATTTTCTTTTCCTTCAAGATGGCGGGTGATGAGTCCGGAGTAACGCTGGGGCAGCCTCATTTGGCCAAACAAGACCTCAGCACGTTAGTAAGTACTTATAATTTATCTGTCATTGTGGCAAAAAATATTTTCTGAGTTCACACTCTGTCTCCACGCCGAGTGAAAGTCGGGTTTGTGGTCTCTGAGTGTAGTCTTCATGTAGGTGGTTTGCTTCCTCAGTTCTACACCAGCACATGACTGACTGGACGTTAAAAGCTGATTTTTTTTTTTTTAGAACGAAAATGTAAACAAAATGATCTAAATCAGAGTTAAGGAGTCATCTGTAATCAACCTTTTTTTTCCTAGACTTGTCCTTCCTGAATAATGAGTATTATACAAAGCCTGTAGTGATAATGTAAAGTTAGTGTAATGGAGTATTCGACCTGTATGTAGAAGAATAAAAAGACCTTACAAAAAAAAGGGTTTTAACCAGATCTCCTTCGTACATACTAACAACGGACGGTGGTTATGATTTCAGTGGCAGACCAGGGGTGATTTCCTGTCACTTCATACAAGCGCAGTTAGATTGCATGGGTTTTTATATCAGTCTTACATTTGATGATAATCTTCATTAGTGTAGGTCTGGCTTTCCAAAATGTTTTGTAAAAGCAGCGTCACCTTAAGTGGTTCAGCGTGATGCTTGCTGTGGCGTTGAACAAGGAAATCTGTCCTACGGTGCTTCTGGGAAACTGAAGGGAAGAATGAAAGGTTGCGGAAATTTACCAAATGCCAGATGTTTTCTTTAAAGACGTCGAAATGAAATGCGCTCTTTCTATCTCTCTCCTCACAGGATGTGAGCACACTGACGCCGCTCTCACAGGAGATCATCAGCAGACAAGCTACAATCAACATAGGTGGGTTCCCAGGGTCCAAAACATGTCACATGCTCCCTTAGTTTTCTATCTTTTAAGTCTAATCTCTGCTTACGTGGTTTTTATTTATTTTTTTAGGATTTCACGTCCTGTAAAACTCTTGCTTCTATTAGAATGTAACAGATCATAGCAAAAGAAAGTACTTATGTGGATGTATAGACACTGATGAGGAAGGGCGGTTGGTGCGGAAATACACACGTCTGTGTCTAAGCCATGTCTGTGTGTATATGCATTTTGTTCTCCCTTCAACGTGAAAACAAATATCAGTGGTGGAGCAATAAGATGAATTCCCTTTTTCACTGCTTGTGTTGGGATGTGGGGGGGGGGAGCACGTTTTGGAGAACACCGGTGCCAACCTGAGCACGCCTACTGAGCTGCGCTAGGATTCCGTCTTTGCGGTCTGTAATTTCCCATTTGACAGCGTGCGCCCTCGTGCAGAGACGCCAGAATAGGACGCGCTATCTCCGATATTCTCAGATCCATTTCAGGCCTCGTTCATACGTGGAAATTAATCCGATATGAATCGGATACGTACGTTTGCGTCCGCCATGTAAGCGGACAGATCGGATATCCCCATGTGAACACGAGTCGTACGTCATGGAAAAAGCGACAGTGGCGAATGACGTCAACTCACGTGGACCCCAACCGCGAAAACACAACTCTCAACAAGGGCTCTCTTCTTTTTTTTTTTTTTTTGTCCTCTGCTTCAGGAGGAAGGTGTTTTGCTCACCTTTAAATATGGTGTGGAAAGGAAAGCTCGTCTTATATTTCCGTCTGCATCCGTTGCAAATTGTGTCGTTTTTACTTCCTTCTCAGCCTAACCTTCCAGTGACGTCTACCTTGGGTTGTTTCACGAAGTGTGTAGTGTAAATGCAGATATCGGATATGGGTCACTTTTAAAAGATGATGTAAGGGGGTCGTCAAAAAAATCGGATACGGTCAACAAGTTGGAATCGGGCATCAAGACCTGCAGTGTAAATGCAACCATAGAGAGCCTATACACAAGCAGGGTTTGTTTTTCTGAAAACAGTGAAGTCCTTGAACACGTTTAAACACAATTGGCTTCTCTTAAGGTTTCAATGCAAACCCCTAACAAAATATTTATCATCAGAGGGTTGACAAATGAAAAGCAAAAGCTCCAGTCTGCTGCCCAGTCCGATGTTTTAGTAATCAGGTAACATAATTGACAAGGCTAAGAAGTTGACAGGGATGAGTGTATATAAATTGCATGAGAGGGTTTGACTGCAAGTATAGTCTGGATTCTCTTCTGATGAAGTGCATTGTCTTGTCTTTGTTTATCTCAACAAAAAAACGTCTGGACAGGGTTTCCACATACCTGCATCTGGGAAACGTTTGACTGGCAAAATTTCGTAGGAAACATGGTTTATTTTCTTTCTGATTGAACAAAAAATGGAAAACTGTAAATGAGAGAGAGAAACAATATCCTGCACGAAATCAGCCTGTCCTGGGTTCTGTAGGAAACTCGGAAGTGAAGACTGGGGCATGTCTTCAGCAGGATAATTTATTGAGAATGTGCCGTTCAAAAAAAAAAAAAAAAGCACTCAACCTTAAACAAAGTATGCAAAGGAAGTACGCAGTTATCGCAACCCACCCCAGGCTCTGGAGTTTCACAAGCCTTAATCCAGTCAGCATAACTGTACCAGTCAGACACTTTATCATCGAGACAAAGAAGAGTCCATATAAAGAATGGGGCAGGGGCACCAAGAGCCATCGCAGACAAGTTACCATCCTCATTTGACTCACAGTAAAGAGAACAGGAACTGGCAGAAACCTCCTACTAGAAACATAATCATTCAGCTGATGCTATTGTTGCCTGACTATCAAAAATAAAAATACACATATAGGAAAACAGAGACTCTAAAAAGCCACAGATTTGTTTCCACCTCTGATCATGCATTTTTAAAGGTTGTTTTTTTTTCTTCGCTCAATTCTTTGCTCAGTTTAAATAAAAAAAATGTATAATGAGGTTGTTTTAATGCTGCAGTTCTGAAAGCAAGTATTACCATTTTCACTGCAGGAACTATTGGCCATGTGGCTCATGGGAAGTCGACGGTGGTGAAGGCCATTTCCGGTGTCCACACTGTCCGATTCAAGAACGAGCTAGAGAGAAACATTACTATCAAGTTGGGATATGCCAATGCTAAGGTGAGAATAATAAAAAAAAAATACAATAAAATAAAAAAACCCACCTCATTTCTCTATGGGTTTGCAAGCTTCAGTCTGATTCCTCGGGTCAGTACAGTGATGTGATTGAATATAAGATTACAGCAGGACTTTACGTTAACAGGCTTAACACAGCGGTTTCACATCTCTGGCTTTGCACCTCACCTTGTAGGTTCTTGTGTATGTTCTCGTCGTGACTGATGCTGTATGGCTACGTCACGGCTCGCTACAGGACATATGTAAAACCAGCCATTTGACCAGTTCGGCAAATTCCCAATAAAATTCTGACATCTTGCACATTTTCACGACGGACACGTACACGCATTCTACATAAGAGTAAGGATTCTGGAGGACGACGCTTGTGTCTAAATTGCATCCATACGTTTATGACTTGTACGATCATTGGAATGAGACATAAACCGCGTTGTGCCTCAAACACGTCAAGTCAGACCAGTTCAAAGAGCTGTGACTAGGAGTGAGGAAGCATATCGCCGTTCCTCACTCGCGTTGCTAGACGCCGCGCTGCTTTACTCTCGTTTGCGTTCGGTTAAAGCCTCGAACTTGCCCCGCCCACTCCTCCACAGCATTGAATGTAATCATTTTCAGTTTGAGAAAGGTATTTTAGGGATGTACCTAAACAGAGGTCAACCGATTTTACCGATCGCTATGTCGGGCAGTTCACAGTTAAACACTGAGAGTAGGAGAGAAGAAAACAGAAGCAAATGACACTAAAAGAACAGAATGCAGATACGACACGATGACGGAATGAATGTTGATTAGCGCATGACATCATCTAGCAAGATTTAGCGACTTTCTATTGAAAGCCTTTTTGCAACAGTGCTCCTGTTACTCACCTGGAGTATATTGAAGTTATGGTGAAGATGAAGCAATGCCTGGGAAATGCAGATTTAGTCCAGCATGGCTGGAAATGGCGCCATTATAAAAATGGGTTGTGTTTAATTCTTATTCATTCATTCATTCTTATTCTCTGATATTTTATCAGATGGCGGTTGTTGTCAACTGTAATTAATTGTTTCCTGATTTAGGAAAGACTATAGAATATAAGACTTTTTGACAGAGCCTTCCCTTTTGACAGAGAATACTTGCCATAAAGTTTCACAGGGCATCTGTTTGAGACCAGTTTTTTATATATATATATATGTGTATGTGTATGTATATGTATAATGTGTGTGTGTGAGATATAAAATGAATGGAAAGAGTTTTTTTTTTGTTTTTGTTTTTTTTCTTCCAGTTTTTCCATAGCGAGAGTTCACATTTAATTAAAGCAAAACAAAAAAAAACCTTCCGGTTTAGACCATGCTTACTTCGAGTTCAAATCCAGATATAGATACAGATATTTGGAGCACTGAATTGATACAGATGCAGTGTAATTTACGTTTATATAATGTCATTCATCCTATAATTAATTTTTTTTTCCTCCCAAATTAGAGCAGCTTTTATAATATTTTACATCACGTTTCCATTAATGTTTATATTTTGCAGTAGGAAGCTACTCCAATGAGATCTAGTTTAACAAAGGGCTTTACTTCTCCGTCAGGTGTATAAGCTGGACGACCCGAGCTGCCCGAGGCCTGAGTGTTACAGGTCGTGTGGCAGCAGCACTCCTGATGAGTTCCCTACAGACATTCCTGGCACAAAAGGCAACTTCAAACTAGTCAGGTAAATATTCTGGTGTATTAGGAACATTTTATACATTGATGATCATTTGGAGCTCATCGTGGGCCATCGTGTGCATAATGAAAGTAGCCTTAATTTGTCGCTTTATGCACGTGTAAATCCCACTGTGTAAGTGTGTACAGATGAGAATTGATGGCAGTTGTGCTCATTTTATGAGAATCTTTTTTTCTCTTCTCGTCTTATTAGACACGTGTCCTTTGTCGATTGCCCGGGTCACGACATTTTGATGGCCACCATGCTGAACGGTGCCGCTGTGATGGATGCTGCACTCCTCCTGATTGGTGGGTGCTTCTGATTAGCCAATTCCAACACAGTCTCTTAATGTACAATAATCGATTTGTAAGTGTAACCCGAGAAAACATAACTCTTCTGTCCTGTTGTTTTAGCCGGCAACGAGTCGTGCCCTCAACCTCAGACGTCAGAACATCTGGCCGCTATCGAGATCATGAAGTTAAAGCACATCCTCATCCTGCAGAATAAAATCGACCTGGTGAAAGAGAGTCAAGCCAAAGAGCAGTATGAGCAGATCCTGGCTTTCGTGCAGGGTGAGTTCTAGCTCTCCGTTGTTAAGAGTTTGTTACTTTTGGGATTAACGTTTATTCTCCCGCTAGTTTTGGGACTTTGGTTAAGCGAAGGTCTGAGAAAAATGGAATATACAATTAAATATTCATTACACGGTGAACTTAGCGTTGTTGGAAAGACAGCGTTGTTAGTTAGGCAATAATCATGTGATTATACCTCTAGTGGTGTAATTGTTTGAAACGTGAATTCCACACATGCTTCCACTGAGCTGTAATTTTTTATTTTTTTTTTAAAAAGTAGCTGAACCCCACACACAAACTGTTAACGTGAGAAAAAAATAAGGTGATGAATAATCAGTCCAGTCATTGTTTGGAATTCACATATTTAGCCAGATTGATTTGAATTAAAAAGCAGACCTGACTGCCTTTATGCCTTTTGCTTAGTTCCCCCTTTCTAAACATGTCTTACTCCACTTGTGCATGCATATTCACTTGTCTGTGATGTACTTTTTTTTTCTTTTCTACAGGCACAGTCGCAGAAGGTGCTCCCATCATCCCTATCTCGGCTCAGCTGAAGTACAACATCGAGGTGGTGTGTGAATACATCGTAAAGAAGATCCCTGTGCCTATTCGAGACTTCACCTCTGAGCCTAGGCTTATCGGTAAAATACCGATTCTTAGTAGCAATTTGAATTTAATTAACAATTTCATGAGTTTTTAACGGAGCTTTTTGTTGACCCTTCTCTGTCCTGGCAGTCATTAGATCGTTCGATGTGAATAAACCTGGCTGTGAGGTGGACGATCTGAAAGGAGGCGTAGCTGGAGGCAGTATTCTGAAAGGAGTGCTGAAGGTTAGATGAAACTAATCTTAACCTTAATACACTTCATATATTTCAGACAGCCTTTTAGTACAGTTTGTGACCTTTAGTATTGTATTACACTACCAAGACATCATCACTCAGATGGAGCGACGACTTCTTTCTGACTGTGAACAGAATCACGCAATTATGTTTAGATGCTTCAGATCTGTCCAAAATATGACCCCTTAGAAAACAGCTATCCTTGTGCGTCCTTCTGAACGGAGTACAAATAATGGAGACTCCTCCTTAACAATCAGTATTTTGACAGTGTTGTACATGCCAGGTTCTGTGATGTATATTTATCAAATGTTAAGTGGGGAGGGAAAAAAAAAAACCCCTACAATTCCATTCAGGGTTTCTTATTTCCAAAATGTAAGATATGTATAAAACTGGGTGAAAGAAAGCCACACGACGGACATCAAGACATTAGCCGTGTCTTTAAATACATGCATGTAGTCCACACATTGATAAATCTGAGCGATGCAACTTTAATACTCGGATCCAGCGCACATGGTGTGATTTGAGACAGAGCTGTTGTAATTACTAGAGATGAACACTCTTCACGTTTTCTATCCTAAGGTGGGACAGGAACTTGAAGTCAGACCCGGTATTGTTTCTAAGGACCACGAAGGGAAGCTTATGTGCAAACCAATCTTCTCCAAGATCGTCTCGCTGTTCGCTGAGCACAATGACCTCCAATATGCTGCACCTGGTGGCCTTATCGGTACGTGAGAGAGAGAATCTGTTCAAGGCTCTTTTAGTAATTCATTCTGTGAATAAACATTTATATGCTCTCGGTATTTAGATTTTCAAAGGCAGGATGGCTGACCAAACTGGAGTTAGATCAGATGTATTTTAAAGCTGTATATAAAAACTAGTATCCAGTTAGCTATCCTGGCTGTTAGACTGACAACTAAATGGACCAGTATGGGGAAAGTAATGCACTACATAAAGTATAGGAACTATCATTTAATGTCATTATGTAGTGTACTTGTACAGGGAGAAGGAAGCAATTTGGTATTTGGTTAACTCCGATTAATGGGTTGAAGCCGAATCAGTAACAGGTGAGTCATATAATGCAATGGTTATCTGTTTTGTAGCGCTGCAAATATTTGATAAATTCAATAATGAAACATCAGTGATGAAATTCATTTGAAAATACATTTGAAAATTTTGGGATCGCACAATTTAATGCAAAATTAAGTAAACTCCACAATTTTTGGAGGAGCTTGCAACTACCGAAATTATCAGATTTGGGCCAAGACGCATCATGCGATGTCATCACAACGCGCATTGAGTCAAAGCCCTCTTTGATTCATGTGCGTTGAACATAAATACAGCTAAAAGGTCTCATTTACCAACAAACATCACTGTGAAAGACAAACAATTGAGAAAAATAATTCACCAAATTCAAGTAGTTTTCTGTAAAAAAAAAAAAAAAAAACCAACCAAAAATCATGCCTTTTTGGTTGCAGCAATCACAAAAAAACTCCTGAAATCCTGGTATTATATAATTATATATATGTGTGTGTGTGTGTGTGTGTGTGTGTATATAATACGCTCGTGAAAAAATAAGTACACCCCATTGAAATTGTTGGTTTTCGATCCACTTTGAAACAGTGCTTATTAATACAGGTGATACACTCTATCAAAATTGACATTTTGTAGTAATTTTCACAATTTAAAGTACCAAAAAAAAAAAAGATCAGGAAAAAGCAAGTACACTAATTTTATGGATTTGAAGGTAAAAATGTGGGGCATTTTTATCACACCTTCAAATCAATAAAATTAGAATCAGGTATTCAAGATTGGGTGCCAGTGATTAGAACCTGTTTAGAGAGTGCAGGTGGAACCGGTCTTATTTATACTCCTCTCATATCTGTCTGGTGTTCCCTTTGTTACTGAGGTGTGTGTGGTGTCATCATGCCAAGATCTGTAAGGCCTTCAGGAAAAAGAAATTGTGAATGTCTAGGAGTCTGGCAAGGGATTTAAAAAGATCGCCAAATTATTTGAAATACATCATTCCACAACAAGGAAAATAATCCTGATTAATAATCCATTTGTTCAGCACTGGCCATCCCAGCAAATTCAGCACAAGAGCAGACTGTCTGATGCAAAAAAAAAAAAATGTCTCCAAGAACCCCAAAATTCAATCACAGGATCTGCTAAGTCTTGCAACTGTTAGTGTCAAAGTGCATGCTTCTACAATCAGAAAGAGATCGCACAAATTTGGCCTGCATGGGAGACATGTCAGCCTTTGAAAAAAACCTTTGCTCTTTAAAAAGAACATTAGAGCAAGACTACAGTTTGCCAATGAGCATATAGACCAAGACCAGGCTTTTTGGAATAATGTGCTCTGGATAGATGAATCAAAGATGGAGTTGTTTGGCCACAGTAACAGCAGACCTTGGCGCAGACCAAAGACAGCTTTTCAGGAGAAGCACCTCATACCAACTGTGAAGCACTTTGGTGGAAATATTATGGTTTGGGGTTGCTTCGCTGCCTCAGGGACTGGACAGCTTGCATTCATTGATTCAACTACGAATTCTGCATCATATCAAAGAGTGCTTGAAGATAACGTGAGCCCAATTGTCCAAAAGTTGAAGTTGAACCGAAAGTGGACATTTCATCAGAATAATGATCCAAAGCACACTAGCAAATCCACCAAGGAACGGCTCAAAAAGAAGAAATGGAGGGTTATGGAATGGCCTAGTCAAAGCTAAATCCCCAATGTTGTGGGGGGATGTGAAACGTGCAGTACATGCAAGAAAACCCTCAAACATCTTGCGACTGAAAGAATATTGCATGGAAGTTGGTCAAAAATTCCAGCAAGCCTGGTGGACAATTATACAAAACACCTACAAGAAGTTATTTCTGCTAAAGGGGGCGATACTAGCTTCTGAGGCCGAGGGTGTACGTACTTTTTCCACAGAAGGATATCGCATCTATTGATATTTCTGTCAAATAAATGACTGAAAAAAATTTATTTTCCTTGTGGTTTTGTTCAAGTATACGAACTTAAATAATAGGCACTGTTTCAAAGAGGACCAAATGTTTGCTTGTCTAAATATGTTGGAAAAAGGAAAAAAAAAAAAAAAAGCCAACGGTTTCCATGGGGTGTACTTGCTTTTTCACACAACTGTATACTGTGTAGCTACATGCAACTGAAAAACGTGCAGGAAAAAAGTGAGACTTGAAGTGAAGTAAGCAAGTAAGAGATCACATGAAGAAACACTCTGGGGAACGTGCTTTTGGTTTATTAACTTTGCAGTGCGAGTGAATTAGTGCTAACGCACCCATTACATTTGCGTTGTTTTTTGAGACCGCAGACTTTAGCGTCTGCTCTAGTACAAAGGCTCCTTTTTTTTTTTTTTTTTTTCCCATGAATCCTTGAAATTAATTCATCATTTATATCACAAAACTGCCATGCAAGTGTATATGTAGCAAATATTCTTTGAAAACATTTGTATTAATACCTCAGTTAATCATTAGAAGTGTCATTTAGTAATCAAATTTGTTACCTGTTATTTTATCATTTAAGCAAACATTTTGAAACTAGTGTCTGCGTTAAAACATACTTTTTAATTTAGTCTGTTGTTTAAGTTGGGTATGTAGATGTAATAGGGTGATGTCCCCAGAAGAGCCTTTCATATGATTTTGTATTTTACTATCAGTTTTATTAAATCATGAAAATGAAATAAGATATTTTTTTATATAGATATATATATATTATCCATATTGAATATTTGATCTACTGTTCAGGGGAAAAAAATCCCAAAGTGGCAATTGAAGCCCTACCGTTTTGCCTTTCTATCCACACTAATAAAGTACACTCAGCCACTGAAAGTGTATCTTTTTTTTTCATTTTATTCACACTTCAAAGTGGATCGATGTTTAACCCTCTTATACATTGCGGTCTTTACGTTGTAGTGTAGCGAAAACGCTAATGTACGATTGTCATGGGATCTTGACAGTTCCAAGATGGCAGCACTTCTTGCAACGCTGCTTTCTGTATTGCATATTATTATTCCACGTTTGACTGCTTTGTATTGTATACAAGCAACACTGGGGTACGCAGGAAAGTGTGGTTATTCATTTAATTTTTTATATATATATATAGTAAATAATGTTAGTTTTCTGTGAACGAAATGAATATGTTGGCACAATTTTATTTTTGTCTACAACACAGATTTCAAACATTTAATCATACACCTTCAGATCAAAAGGTTTTTAAAATCATGAATGAGAAACATATATGTATTATAATAACAAACAACTACTTGAACTAACATGACGCCCATGAGTCAGGCACACAGTATGCATGGCCATCATGTCATTTAATTTTTAATTGCTATTGTGTTTCATTGTGGATGGGGAAACGTTTAGGAAATGGACTTAAAAACGTGGTGTGGCCAGAACATAAAAACGTGTGACTAGACCTAGCTTATTTTATTTGGTATCGGTTCTGTTCTCCAGTTACATTCATACATTTTGTTTGTGATGCAGGTGTGGGCACTAAAATTGACCCGACGCTATGCAGAGCGGACCGTATGGTCGGTCAGGTCCTCGGCGCCGTTGGTGCGCTGCCCGAGATTTTCACCGAGCTCGAGATCTCCTACTTCCTGTTGAGGAGGCTGCTGGGTGTCCGCACTGAGGGAGACAAGAAAGCAGCAAAGGTGAATGAAATACTCACTCTAATTTACGCAGACACTGATTTTGAGTGTTTTTGCACTCTAATAACTCTAATCTAATACAGATTAGAGTTGTTTTTCGTCATTTTTTTTCTTTAGATTTCCTTATCACATATAATGCAAAATGCATAAATAGCCTAGGTAGCAGATAAAATGACTGTAAATCCCATCCAAAAGATAAAACAAAGAAATCATTAATGAATGTAGTAGTTTGTTCTAAGTGTAAAATGTATATCATTACATTTGGACCCACTTTGCTTTGGTCAGTGAAAATGCTGACTGGCTACTAATCTGCTCACAGTTGCTGATTAGCTGTTCGGTTTATCATAAGCCATCATACGACAACACAAGCTCCCGTAAAGGAGATGATATTAATTGTTGACCCTTTTGATTTGCCCCACAGGTCCAGAAGCTGTCAAAAAACGAGGTGTTGATGGTGAACATCGGCTCATTGTCAACGGGAGGCCGTGTGAGTGCGGTGAAAGCCGATTTGGCTAAAATCGTGCTCACTAACCCTGTGTGCACAGAGGTGGGCGAGAAGATCGCTCTGAGTCGCCGAGTGGAGAAACACTGGCGGTAAGCAAATTATAAACACTTTTGTATAGGTGCGAGTTGTTCATCAACACTTATTCAGCGAGCCTGAATAGGTCAACAAGTGTTTTGATGAATGGTTTCTCTCTGGACTCAGTAACCTTTTATTTGCTTTTTCTTTCTCTTTCTAGTCTAATTGGCTGGGGTCAAATCAGGAGAGGAGTGACCATCACGCCCACAGTGGATGATGATTGAGGATTTTACATCTGGAATAAAAGGATAGTGTTGTCGCACCATATGGCATAAATTTCAACCGTTTTCACACTAGTGCCGAGGTCGGAGCCGCATAGAGGTCGGCACCTCAGCACCTGTATTTTAAAATGTGCGCCAATCCCGACGGCAGGACTGAATTCATTTACACTGCGATATGGGAAGAAAGATGTATTTCCTGCATTTGCTGAAAAGAAAAGAAAAAACAAAACAACAAGTTGTCACCATATTTCAGTGATTACTAATAAAAACACTTTGGATCAAAACTGTGGCATGATGTTTCGTGGATCCGGTCGTGTGACAGTGAAACGATGTGCATGCACAACATTCGCATTCAGAGAATGTCTTAATATGATCAATATGGTGTTTGACCTGGGTTTTTTTTTTTTTTTTTTTTAAAAACATACACACGAAGATCATGTCAAGTCAGAGACTCCAAGATCCATGAGATTTGATTAATTACCAACTGATGTACTTATCAAAAGATGACAATCTATAGATGTACTGAAGCAAAATAAAAACCTAAAATGTAGTACATTGGGTTTATTTCTAGGCGATCTGATACAAAATGGGCATTACATAAATAAGTTTACATTTAGTTGAAGTAGTCATGACTTCAATTGGCTTGAAAATAACTGGCTGATATGACCTACCTTCTGCCAAATAGCTTTTTAACTCCTTTTATATGGCCACTACGTGTGGCTTCAGACACTGCCTTCTACACCGGATGCAGCTTAGCTTACTTTAACTCATCAGTTTACATAAATAGCTAACGAGCTCGTCTTTGCTAGCTATTAACTTTGTAATAACAGGCTATTTTCTAATAAAATAAAATAAAATAAAATAAAATAAAAGGTATTAATCGAGTAAAGATGTGAAAAATATATACTAGTACTTTATTACCCTCGGTGAAGCGAAAAATTTCGCGTTAATATAATAATACTAGTTAGCCATGTTTACATATTGATTTATAACCCGAGCTAGCTGTCAAGATAACCCGCTAACCCTAGTTACTGTATGTTTATTCTCGATATATGAGCTGTCGAAGGTCGAGAATCTAAGTACTTACCACTATTTATTTATTTTCCCCACAGGGCACGGTTTGTTAGCGCTAGCGTTTTAACATGAACTGGCTAGCTAGCAAAATGTGCCTTGTGTGTGTGGGGAGTCTTCGGTTCTGCTTACACACCATAACTAGTCTAGTTTCCCTTGAATTCACTCTGTTGTCACACTTTATTATGAAATTATTTATAAAGTTGTTTTTTTTTTAATGTGTTACAAATAATGGATGGGTATGTCACCAAGAGGGATATAATGTGTGTTCGTTTCACTTTAATCCATTTACAGTAAAGTCTTTTTCACATCCGGATTTGGATGCAAGTGAATCTTTTGGCCTTTTGTTCGAGAAGGTTCAGCCCCTCCCTCTCAGGGCCTCGACTCCACAAGTTCTTTCTGTATTTATTATAACTATATTTATTATGGATATATGTATTGTCTGACATGAGAAACGCGCTTGTCTTTTTGGAGACAGGAGGGGGGAAAAAAAGCAGCGACAACATGCGCTATGTCAATAATAAATGCTATGGCGTTAGCCCCTGACGGCGGTGTGAGTACTGAGTTCGGCCCCGCCCTCCCAGCGCCGCACTGGCCCGCCCTGCTCACACAAACTCCCCGCCTGAGCTCTGCCCGAGTCTGGGGAAAGCGTACGGCCTGGAGGCGGTGTGTGAAAAAGGTAGGCCGCTGCACAACCATATACGCTAAACACTTCCATCAACCGCTGAACACTCAGTAGCGCGTGGATTGCACGGTTTTATATCGGTGGAGAAGTTCGCGCATTTTCTCTCGTTTTACCAGTTTATAGGATTAGGAGCGTTATGACAGCTAGGCCTTTGTTAGCATCAAGTCAAAGGCCTCCGGAGGCCTCATCTAGGCCGCTATTGCAATCACACAATCGAAGTCCAAAATGTATTTAAAGACTTCGTTATAATTCATAAACAGACCACAGACACGCTTTCCAACCTAGTATTTTGGTTTTAAAGTACGTTTTATGCATGTTTATTGATCATTTTTATTAATCCAATATGGCGGTAAGCATAAAAATGGGCGTGTTTATCTTAGAAATCTGCGGTGGGTTTTTTTGTTTTGTTTTGTTTTTTCTAACTTCACCAGTGTTCCGGCAAATCCCGCCTTCTGTAATATGATTGGCCAGTGGTATTCCGAGTTCTAGATTGTTATTGGTAGATGCAAAGACGCTGCTCGTGTGAATGGCATACTAACCAATAGCGCAAAAGACGGGATTTTGTCGGAATATGGGTATGGAAAATATTAAACCCGCGGTAGCAGAGAGCGCCATTTCCGCGGTTGTCAATGCGTCGCCACCAGGCCACGCCCCTTGTTTTTAAACATCCTCATCATGAAGAAACTTGTATAGTCTATAAGAGGAAAATATTTCTTTTCTTTTCTTTTTTTTTCTTCTTCCTTTTTTGTCTCAAAGTGTGTATTGAGTGTTTTTTTTTATAATTTATAACATTGCTAAATTTGGTCCTGTGTGAAACCATGGATAAATTTCTCAAAGTAATTCTATAATCCATTAGTATATAACACATATATATATATATATATATATATATATATATATATATATATATATATATTTTTTTTTTTTTTTTTTGAATGAATAAGAAAGTGATTTCTTTTGTTACTTTCCATATTTTTTTTCCGAGCAAAATTGTCAGATGTACATTCTGTAGGCTCTGAAAAGGTTTTTTAAAAAAGATTCATCCTTTGTAGATGAAGAGTTTGGATTGTCATGTTTTCTTTGGTGTTATGCGCTGGCAGGAGTTCAAATATTATGCCGATGACCAAGGGGGTCGATGGATGAAGATGTGACGACCCTCTCTCCCCATTCCCACCAGCCCAAGATCATCTTCCATGGGTCAGGTAAATATAGAGTACTGTGTATGTCTGAAGAAAAACAACCTGTTGCACACATTATCCACCTCTGTGCTGTTACGAGTCTACACATTCATCCACCACGTTTACCTACCAGCAGCTGACTACATTCCCCTAATCCAAAAGTGAACAACGGAACATTAATATTTGACCAATAATGATATTTTAGCACTGTATGTGTCCTGTGTGTGTGTGTTTCAGGTGGGGATGGTGAAGCCGAGGAGGATGAGGTGGCAGTGGAGCTACACGAGACGGTACTGGTCTCTGGAGTGGAGGATGATGGGATAGCGGTGCATGGTTTTTCCACAGATGAACTGGTTATCCAGGATGCCATGGGAGATGTCGTGGCTGAGTATGTACAGGACGACGATGAGGAGGAGGATGAGGAAGGCCTAAGCACCATCGCTGTGGGGACATGCGTGATGTCACCGGGGATAGCTCTGGAGGACGTGCTCAATTCCTCTCAGGTGCAGGAGGACCCGGATGGGTGTGAAAACTACCTCATGATTTCCTGTGAGTGGTCACATTTTATCAAGGTGCCATCGATGCATGTATGCCATATTGCGGGTTTATCAAAATAAATATTTGCACGATGCTGTAAACTAAAAGATATCAGCTTCCGTGATTCGTTAGCAATGCTAAAGAAGCCACTACGACCCAGTGATGCATGTGAAGAAAGTGGTTATTTTTATCCCACACTTACCTTTGTCCTTTGTTTTTCCCAGTGGAAGAACCTGGGAAGATTGTGTCGGATGATGACGCTAAGGTTACAACTGAGGGCACTTTAGAGGAGCAGGACGACGGCGAAAAGGACGACGATGAGGGTCAAGAGGTCATCAAGGTTTATATCCTGAAGGCTGATTCAGGAGATGACGACCTGGGTGAGACAGGCTTTAGTCCATGCTAGGGATGGGTACGATTGATGTGGGTCCCTTAGCGCATGCCAATATTTCCATTCAGAGAGCCCAGGCTCCTTTGTCATTTCTGTTGCGTATGTGTTCTGCAGGTGGCACTGTGGACATTGGAGACGCTGACATTGAAGTGGACGAAAGTGTGGAGTTGATGGATCCGTCTGCACTCAGTGATAAAATGGTCCTTATGCCTGTTGGAGAAGCCAGTCAGAATCAGGAAGACATTAGTGAGTCTTTCCATGCTGACTTCTGTTTTTATGAACAGTCCCGTCTGAAAGTATTGGAACAGCAATTCCAGTTCTTTTGTTTTTGTACACTGGAGACATTTGGGTTTGATATCAAAAAGAAGGAATAGAAGACATTAGACCAGAATTTCTGCTTTCATTTCTAACATTACATCTCGCCGTGTTAAGCAACTTCGAACATAACACCTTTAGTGTCAGAACAGCCGAAGTTTTGGGTGAGCAATTGTATTGGGACAGATAGTCTTGACATAAATAACACTTAATATTTGTTTGCATATCGCTTGCTTGCACTAACTCCATCAGTGACTCACTGACATGACCAAACTTCTTTTGCATTCTTCTTTTGTGATGCTTTTTTCCAGGCTTGAACAGCAGCTTCTTTCAGTTGTTGTTTGTTTTGGGGAGGTTTCTCGTTTTAGTCTCCTCTTCAAGAGGTGAAATTCTGATCAGTTTGGTGATTGACTTGGCCAGTCTCAAACGTTCCACTTTTTCCCCATTGATAAGTCCTTTGTTGTGTTGGCAGTGTGTTTTGGAGCATTGTCTTGCTGCATGATGAAGGTCCTCCCAATTAGATTGGATGCATTTCTCTGTAAATTGGTAGACAGAATGTTTCTGAATTCATCCTGCTGCTACCATCGAGTTACATCGTCAATGAAGATTAGTGCGCCTGTTCCAGAAGCAGCCATGCGAGCCCAATCCATAACACTACCTCCAGCGTGCTTCACCGATGAGCTTGTATGTTTTGGATCATGAGCAACTCCTTGCTTTCTCCACACTTTGGCATTTCCATCACTTTGCAAATCTGACCTTTGGATTCTTACTGCCGAGGAGTGGTTTGCATCTTGTGGTATGGCCTCTACATTTCTGCTCTCGAAGTGATCTTCAAACAGTGGGTTGTGATGCCTTCAACGCTGCCCAGTGGAGGTTGTTGGTGATGTCATTGACTGTTGTTTTTGGGATTTACCTCAGCTCTCACAATGTTTGTCATCAATTTCTGTTGTTTTCCTTGGCTGACCTGTTCCATGTCTGGTTGTTAGTACACCTGTGGCTTCTTTCTTTTTGAGGACTTTCAAAACCGTTGTATTGCCCATGCCCAGTGTTTGTGCAATGGCTCTGATTGATTTTCCCTTCAAAATGGTAAATGGTCTGCACTTATGTAGCACGTTTTAACCTTGTGGTTCTGCAAAGCGCTTTACACTGTTTCTCATTCACACACACACACACACACACACTCGCACGTGCAAGGTGCTAGCAACTCGGGGTTCGGTGTCTTGCCCAAGGACACTTCGGCACGTGGGCCGGGAATCGAACCGCCGACCCTACAATTAGAGGGTATCCTGCTCTACCACCTGAGCCACAGCTACCCAAAAATGGCTAGCTTTTCTCCCATAGACAGCACTCTGCTCTTCATGTTGCTTCATCCTTTTTAACAAAAAATCCAGTCTTTACGTTCAAAATCCAGGGCTCAAACCAAGAGTCGACATTCTGTTTAAACAGTCAGTCTAACAGGGTAAACCTGGGCAAGAAGAAAACACCCTGCCAGTCACGTGTGCCAGTGTTTCTGATCATTTTAAAAACGGGTGGCTTTGAGCAAAATGTGCCACGTTCGAAGTTGTTTCATGTAAACATCAGAAAACGTTCTCAGATCGAAACGTCTTTGGCGTATAGTAAAAACAACAGAGTTGATCATGGCGTTTCAATACTTTTGGAGGGGACTGTAGCTGCTGTTGTGGTAACGGGTGAAACTGGTATCTGAACGTGCATTTGTTTCTTCACAGATGTGGCTAAGATAACTGATGAAGTGTACATGGAGGTGGTGGTGGGCGGTGAGGAGCCCGCCAATCACCAGCGGCCGTTTGATAACACCTCACTTAGCAAGGACTTCATGCCTGTAGCTTGGGCAGCTGCTTATGGTAAGTTCTAGACTATAGAGAAAAGCGACCCTGTTTCATAGCGGATACAAAAACACGTGGTACGTTTAAATAGCTCTTGTGAATTGTTGCCATTGAGTGATTTAAGTCATGTGACCGCTGGGCTATGGACACCAAGCGTGAGCTAGCTAGTGACTGAGGCTAACAGTAATCATTTTTCACTTCTAGGAAAAGATTCCGTGCAACTAATATTACACTAGAATTACGCTGTACGAGCAAAACCTGCAGGTGTTCTGCCATATTTATAATTGCCAACGTTTGGAATTATTTTCAAAAACACACCAGTTAGTTTGTTTCTGCCTCATATATTCCCTCAGATCATGGTGTAACGTCACGTAAAGCTTTTTCCGACCGATAGATTTCACATTTGAACCTGTTCTCAGGTGGGCAGGAGGCCGAGAGCTGTGAGAACAGGAACGGAGCGGCCAGCGCAGTGTTGCACGTCGAAGAGTCGGACATCATGGAGAAAATCAACCACCAGCGAATCAAAAGCAAGAACAGGAAACACACAGAGACGCGTCACATCCAGACAGGTACTGCAGAATTGATTTGGACGTGTTCAGAGAGTTTCTCGACCTCGACCTTGGAGCAGATGAGGGTTAAGGGCCTCGCTCAAGGGCCCAACAGTGGCGGACTGGCAGTGCTAGGATTCGAACTCGCAACCTTCCGATCAGAAGTCCAACGTATTAACCACTGAGCTTCCCACCTCCCACTTTATCCATGTTTATCCCACCTAATGCCCCATCCTTATTGGAAGAGGAAGACCTAGTGTAGCCTGAATGAGCTGCGTAGACAACAGTTATCACAATAAGTTAGCAAACTATTTAGCTAACTGAAAATGCAGTTACGCTACAGTTTTGATTTTAGCCATCTAGCATGAATTAGCTACAGAACACATTGGGACCGTTGTCCCTAGATGACGCACCCGTGCATTTTATTTGTCAGTGCGATGGTTTATCTGGGCCGGCTGCGTACGTTTGACGGACAAGCGTTTGTCACTTCCTGTTTGAAAAGCCATTGACTCGGTGGCTAACAATCCTAGACTGCTTTGCATTCTAACAAGTTCTCTTTGTATTTTCCTCATCAGCAATTATCATCGGTCCATATGGACAGCCTCTCACAGTGTATCCATGCATGCTGTGCGGAAAGAAATTCAAATCGCGAGGTTTTCTGAAGCGCCACACCAAGAACCATCACCAGGATGTCGTAAACAAGAAGAAGTACCAGTGTACAGACTGTGACTTCACCACCAACAAGAAAGCCAGCCTCCACAATCACATGGAGATCCACACGATGAGCAGCAAGAGCGCACCTTTCGAGTGCGAGGTGTGCGGCAAAGAGTTCCACCAGCAGGTGGCGTTCTTGTCTCACCGACACCAACACCATTACAGAGAGCCGAAGCTGCAGATTCCACCGGCCACCGCCACCAAAATGCACGGCTGCAAGTTCTGCGATTACGAGACGGCCGAGCAAGGACTCCTTAACCGGCACTTGCTGGCCGTACACAGTAAAAACTTCCCTCACATCTGCGTGGAGTGCGGGAAGGGCTTCCGGCACCCTTCGGAGCTCAAGAAGCACATGAGGACTCACACCGGGGAAAAGCCGTACTCGTGCCTGTACTGCAGCTACAAATCGGCCGACTCTTCCAACCTGAAGACGCACGTGAAGACCAAGCACAGCAAAGAGACGCCGCACAAGTGCGAGCGCTGCTTCCAGACCTTCGCCGATCCCGAGGAGCTTCAGCAGCACGCGCTCGCGCACGAGGAGGAAGCCAAGAGCCACCAGTGCGTGCACTGCGAGCATCGCAGCTCCAACTCCAGCGACCTGAAGCGCCACGTCATTTCCGTTCACACTAAAGAATACCCGCATAAGTGCGGCACGTGTGGGAAAGGCTTCCACCGGCCCTCCGAGCTCAAAAAGCACTCGGCCGCTCACAAGGCCAAAAAACTGCACCATTGTCGCCATTGCAGCTTCAGGATCGGAGATCCGTTCGTGCTCAGCCGCCACATCCTGTCTGTCCACACCAAAGAAACGCAACAGCAAACGCCGTTCTCGGACAAAAAAGGCCTGAAGAAGGCGTTTGTCCTGGGTGCTCACGGAGGGAAAAAGGTTTTGGCCAAAGTGCACAGGGAGCGGAGGGTGTATCAGTGTCAGTATTGTGATTACAGCACAGGAGATGCCTCTGGCTTTAAGAGACACGTCATTTCCATCCACACCAAGGATTACCCACACCGCTGCGATTTCTGCTCCAAGGGCTTCCGCAGGCCATCGGAGAAAAACCAGCACATTGCACGCCATCACAAAGACATGATGGCATCTGTGTGATGTCAGGCAACCTGACTGGAGTGTATGGGGTGTGCGATATGGCAAAAAAAAAAAGTAAAAAAAAAAAGCACATCATAATTTTTAGTTTCAGAGATATTTGGCTAACAGCATAACTGTAAAATTGAGTTGAACTTTTTTTTTTAATTCAGTGTTTAAAAAAAATGAGGCTATTTTTCCCATGAGGGTAAATTAAACAATTGGTTCTAGGAACCGATTTTAACCTCCAATCAGCGACCTGCGCTTGGTCGAGTAGTGACCGACATGTTAAAAAAACCATAATGATGTCATTTATCATGATCTTGATGTGCCATGTTGTCGCATCGCACGCCCTTCGAGTCCTCTCTTTTATCGGCTTCTTGTTCATTCGCATCGATCATGCTAACGCCAAGAACACGTCTACTGTAGAGATAGCGTCCTAACATTGTCACCATGTCGTCCCCCTTCTCCACTGTCACTGTGTTCCATTTCCTAATCGTTATATTCTGCCGCTTCGTTCTGTCGGAGTGTGTGTGTGTGTGTGTGTGTGTGTGTGTGTGTGACGCTGGGTATGAAATTCTCAGACGGTAATATTAGCACAACAGTGTATTAGAAGTCGGTAACGGAATACACACGCCCGCCACAATTGTAGGGTATGGAATTAAATTTGCGTATCGCAAAGTATCGGACGGAATTTTTTTAACAAACGAACAAAAATATACAGTGAGAAAGATGAGGGACTCGGGGGGGGGGGGGGGGGGCAAAAATGTATAACTTGGTCTTCAAATGAGCGGCGTTCTTCGTTGAGAGTTTTCTAAACTTCGTTTTCTCTCATCACCGTTAATGAATGCGCCGCTAGCGTTTTCGCGTACGCTTTCAAAGTATTTGTTTACGTTCTGGGACTGAACTCTCGTGTGGGCGGGGCTTAACAGCGATTTACTGTCATTGGCTAGTGAGATTTGGATCGGTAGCTCGGGTGTCCAGCCGAGGAGGAGGACGATGGCGACGCCGCCGCTCCGTACCTCTCCCGAGAGCTCATCTCGAAAAGACAGTCGTATGAGACTACCCAAACCTCAAATATCGATTACAGACTAATATACCGACTAAGTCATTTCCACTACGAAGTACAAACACTATAACTCTACAGAGAACATCTTCCAGAACGCTCTCCAAAATTCACAACAACAAAATCTATACTTCCTGGTCAGGGAACTATCGATCCAAACCTCACTAGCCAATGAGAGTAAATCGCTGTCAAGCCCCGCCCACACGAGAGGTTTGCACCAGGACGGCGAACGTACACTTGCGGAGCGTAAACGAAAACTCTGCCAGCGTATTCATAAAGCGTGATTAACGAAAAGGAAGCTTAGAAAGCGGTTAACGAAGAGCGTGTGTGTGTGTGTGTGTGTGTGTGTGTGTGTGTGTGTGTGTGTGTGCGCACCACAGAAGGGAATTTTGACATTTCCCAGCACTGAGGAAAGAACAGAATTGATTATGAAATGTGATGCAAAACTTTTTAAAAAAATAAGATCACGAGTTCGATCTGAGAGGGGAGGGACGGGGTACTCTCTCTCTCTCTCTCTCTCTCTCTCTCTCTCCCCTGTCAATCATAGCGACACTGGCCAATCACAGTTCTGTGTGAGTGGGGGGAAGGAAAAAAAAAAAAAAGTGTTTTTTTTTTTGTTTTGTTTTTTTTAATGTTGAATATTTATTAATGAAATTCAACAACTTTCACTGTGTCAGTAAGCCTGCTGTTCTTTTTTTTAGTAGCTGGAAATACGCAGGAATTCTTTTGTTTGCTGAACGCACATACACTACAGATGAGGTGGAGATTAGCGTGAAACATGCCTTTAATCACTTTGGATTCACATTCTCATCAAACCCTTGTCGAATTATTTAAAAGTCTGGTATGAAATAACCAGCCTTGGGAGACGTGAGTCCTCACGCTGCGTAAGGCAGTCTCCCCGGGGTACTGACGATCGTCTGAGGCGTCTGTGCTAAACGTCGTGTTATATAACAGCCGTGCCTGTCGAACACACTGCCGACAGAAGGAGGTCGCGAATTTGATTTGAATTCATTCAGTTTGATGATTATGTTCATGGTCTGGCGTCGTTTTTTTTTTTGTTTGTTTGTTTTAAAGGAACATTCTCGCCGTTTTAAAACCCTCACGCTTGCATTTTCTGTTAAATTATAAAGAGGGGTTTCTTGCACAACTTCCAATTCGTAGCCTGACTGATCCGGCGTAAAACGAATTCTATACTAGCTTTGTTTATGCTATAAATGTTATAATTAAATCCAGAGTATCATTGAATCACGAGCAGCCCTGTGAGCTCTTCACGTGTTAAAATGTCTCCATTTCAGGAATCGGTCTACATGTCGCATTTCATCTGCTCTTGATGGGTTGAAAACTTCAGCTCAGATTCAGTACCATGCAGTCTTTCAGGACGATATTGTAATGATCCTGACGGTCGGTATGATATTGGTGCGTTCCAGGCCCGCACATGCAGGATCCATTACCTTACGTTAAACCCAACACGCCAGAAAAAACTGCTTTGGATGTATTATGCAACGACACCAGCTTCACCACAGATGCAGGAAATCTTCTGAACACGAGGATTTATCATAGAAGCTTGGCACCATTTACTCTAATTTGTCTGTATTTATGTAGCCCGTTCATATTGGAATCATGACTGTGTTTAAATTTGGCAGTTTTCAGCTGTGTGTGTGTGTGTGTGTGTGTGTGTGTGTGTGTGTGTGGGGCTTGTGTCTGAGAGACGTTTTGTTGTAAAACCATTAACGAATGACTAAACAAACTACACGCGAGATATAAAGTATTTATATCACAATAAACTTCTCACAGTTCATAAGGTTGTCATGACACATCAGCTTGACATGTCTTAACTAAGAGCCCTTAGGAGAGATGTGTCCTTTATTCTACCTATCTATTCTGCCTACTTCTGAAACAGATTTTAAGTGCAGAATCATCTCGTTAAGGGGACTGGACACGGTGTCGTGACCGGAAACCTTTCGAGGAAAGATGCACACGATTCTCGCAAAAAAATCTTAACGTATAACTTTGAATCGGTATATTCTGAAAGACGTTGTGTACATATAGAACTTTTGTAAATACAGAATTATTAAAAAACATTTAGACGATTTCGTGTCTGATATTTCAGTTTTCTGTGTCGCAAGATCCAGCGCACCACTTTTGAATGCATTTCAGTTTGACATCAGATATCACAAAAAAAACCGTCAGCGTCTGGATTCGTAGTGCAGGTCCGTTTTAATAGACTACCGTACATACAGGATTTCACAGTGGGGTTTTGTGTTGTTTGTTTGTTTATTTAATTATTTATTTATTTATTTATTTGCGAGGCAATTCGCCGAGTTTGAAGGTGTTGATTAATTTTCTAGAACAGCAGCTCTGACGGTCGTCCCGGCTGTAGTCCAACTAACGTGTTTTATATCATTTTAATACGTTATCGTTTCTGTAGTAACAATTCTTTCATATGTTGGACACTCGAACACGATGTAAGCTTAATAAGAAATGGGTTAAAGACGTTTCATTTAAGAAAGAAAACCATTTATTCACGCACGGCGAAGCTTTCTCCGGCCACGCCGTTCACCGCAGGAAAGTCTTCAGAACGGACGAGTTTCCATCTTTCTCCGTGGTGCTGAATCACTGCGGGTTTTGTTTCTGAAGGTGTGAGGATGCGGTTACGTGAGAAACAGTTAAATATATCTACGTTCATCTCGCTGACGGTTTTTTAACGACGGGGCTTCCAATCGAGGCGAGTTTTAATCCATGCACAGTAAAAGTACCGCGAGACTGAATATCCACCCACTGACCAGAAACAAGCGTACGATTGTTGTCGGATGAATAGAGAGCGTCGCGATTAAACGCAAGAAGAAGCAATACGGGTTCTAGGTCCCCAAACCGGTTCTGCTTAGAAACCCTTTTCGAAAAGAGCTAAAAACCTCTTCTTCTGTTTTTTCTGCTTATGTTAAAATGTTATATATTTTCCATATAACATATTCTATATAATAATATTTTTAAATTAAATCCGTTAAAGGACAACCTTTTTTTTTAAATACAACCGAGTCACCTTGCTCACGTAAACTATGTGGCCAAAAGTATGTGGACACCTGAGCATAACACCGTAACGTAGCACGAACGAAGAACGATGTCTTTGTATGCTGTAGCATTAAGATTTCCCTTCACTGGAACTAAGAGGCGCAGACCTGTGCCAGCGTGACAATGCGTCTGTGCACAAAGCGAGGTCCGTGACGACGTGGGGCGGCTGTGGATCAGGCGGTAGAGCGGGTTGTGCGCCAGTCGTAGGGTTGGCGGATCGATTCTCGGCCCGCGTGATTCCACATACCGAAGTGTCCTTGGGTGAGACGCTGAACCCCGAGTTGCTCCCGATGGCGAGTTAGCGCCTTGCATGGCAGCTCTGCTACCATTGGTGTGTGTGTGAATGGGTGAATGAGACACAGTGTTACGCGCTTTGGATAAAAGCGCTATATAAGTGCACGCCATTTACATGGTTTGCAAAGTTGGAGTGGAAGATCTTGAGCGTCCTGCACAGAGTCCTGACCTCAATCGAACACCCCAGGCCTCCTGTCCCAACATCACTGCCCAACCTCAACCCCCACAGCCACGCTCTAAAATCTAGTGGAAAAACCTTCCCAGAAATGCCAACGGTTTTGGAATGGGCTGTTCAGTGGCCAGGTGTTCACATACTTTTGATCATATATCTCCGTATCAGAGATATCAGATAAAGAGACCATTGTAGCAAGCTGAATTTTGCACAGTTAAAGTCTCACATTTATGCCCAGGAAGACCGTCATGTCTAACCTCAGCATTGCCATATTACTAAAGTTTGAAGAAAATGTCCATTTTATCCACAAAATCCTCCTCTAAGATGAATAAAATCCCACAAAAAGCAAGTCACAGAAATGATGAGTTTGATCATCTTTATTATTTCAACCACATGTCTGAGATTTTTTGCTCATGGTTATGGATGAAGCCGTCATATCCACAGACCTCTCTCAGAAAGACCGTTCTGCTCAGGTCATTACTGTAACAGAGAAAATAAAAGACTATTTAAGACTATTTAACTATTACCTGGCCCCCATGTCTTATCTCCATTTACTAATCTCTAAGTCTCATACAGGTTGAACTGTCCTTTCTACTCATGATTATAGGTACGGTAACGACAGAAAAACGTCGCTCTTACCGAGCGTGTGATCCTTGTCCGCAGACTGACAAAACCCTGGGAATGACATCGAGTGAAGATGAAAAGATTCAAGTCACTGTGAAAAGCTTTCTTATCCAGTCAGATAATTCCCTTACCGTAAGTGGGAAACTGGAAAACAACATCCAAGCCCAGGTCCTGTTTCCTCGCTATGTCCTCAAATTTATCCACAATCGCTTCGGCGATCTCTGGGGTGCGTCCTTTAACACACAGAGCGTTTAATTAAGCTCTTATCTACTCCATAGTGCACCAATATACACGAACCGGCACCACTTGTACGTTTACTTTTGCAGTTGGGTAAAAACCAAAAAAGAAAAGGTTATTTATGTGGAAATGGCTTTGTGACGTACCATAGAGTTTCAAGGTACGGTTTTTCATCCTCTTGTAGAGTAAAATGGCGTAGGAGTTGTAGTCAGTGTCTACAATGAGGATCTCAGAGTTCTTCGCTTGTATTTTTCCTATAGTGAAGATACAAAGAACACTCGGCTTAATATAAAATCAATTCTGTAAAACAACAACTCTTAATAAAAAAAAAAAAAAGAAGTAAAAAATAATAATTGTGCAGCTATAAAATGACATGCATGGCTATAAAATGTTGAATTATTATTATTATTATTATTATTATTTTTACATTTGTTCCCTATGAAGAGCTCTACATGAGAAAGATGTTTATGAAATATAAAACATTGAAATATATAGATATAAATATATATATTTGTGTGTATGTATATATATATATATATATATATATATATATACAGTGAGGGAAAAAAGTATTTGATCCCCTGCTGATTTTGTACGTTTGCCCACTGACAAAGAAATGATCAGTCTATAATTTTAATGGTAGATTTATTTGAACAGTGAGAGACAGAATAACAACAAAAAAATCCAGAAAAACGCACATAAAAAATGTTATAAATTGATTTGCATTTTAATGAGGGAAATAAGTATTTGACCCCTCTGCAAAACATGACTTAGTACTTGGTTTAAAAACCCTTGTTGGCAATCACAGAGGTCAGACGTTTCTTGTAGTTGGCCACCAGGTTTGCACACATCTCAGGAGGGATTTTGTCCCACTCCTCTTTGCAGATCTTCTCCAAATCATTAAGGTTTCGAGGCTGACGTTTGGCAACTCGAACCTTCAGCTCTCTCCACAGATTTTCTATGGGATTAAGGTCTGGAGACTGCCTAGGTCACTCCAGGACCTTAATGTGCTTCTTCTTGAGCCACTCCTTTGTTGCCTTGGCCATGTGTTTTGGGTCATTGTCATGCTGGAATATCCATCCACGACCCATTTTCAATGCCCTGGCTGAGGGAAGGAGGTTTTCACCCAAGATTTGACGGTACATGGCCCCGTCCATCGTCCCTTTGATGCGGTGAAGTTGTCCTGTCCCCTTAGCAGAAAAAAAACCCCAAAGCATAATGTTTCCACCTCCATGTTTGACGGTGGGGATGGTGTTCCAGGGGTCATAGGCAGCATTCCTCCTCCTCCAAACACGGCGAGTTGAGTTGATGCCAAAGAGCTCCATTTTGGTCTCATCTGACCTCAACGCTTTCACCCAGTTGTCCTCAGAATCATTCAGATGTTCATTGGCAAACTTCAGACGGGCATGTATATGTGTTTTCTTGAGCAGCGGACCTTGCGCGCGCTGCAGGATTTCAGTCCTTCACGGCGTAGTGTGTTACCAATTGTTTTCTTGGTGACTATGGTCCCAGCTGCCTTGAGATCATTGACAAGATCCTCCCGTGTAGTTCTGGGCTGATTCCTCACTGTTCTCATGATCAATGCAACTCCACGAGGTGAGATCTTGCATGGAACCCCAGGCCGAGGGAGATTGACAGTTCTTTTGTGCTTCTTCCATTTGCGAATAATCGCACCAACTGTTGTCCCCTTCTCACCAAGCTGCTTGGCAATGGTCTTGTAGCCCATTCCAGACTTGTGTAGGTCTACAGTCTTGTCCCTGACATCCTTGGAGAGCTCTTTGGTCTTGGCCATGGTGGAGAGTTTGGAATATGACTGATTGATTGCTTCTGTGGACAGGTGTCTTTTATACAGGTAACAAACTGATATTAGGAGCACTCCCTTTAAGAGTGTGCTCCTAATCTCAGCTCGTTACCTGTATAAAAGACACCTGGGAGCCAGAAATCTTTCTGATTGAGAGGGGGTCAAATACTTTTTTCCCTCATTAAAATGCAAATTAATTTATAACATTTTTGACATGCGTTTTTCTGGATTTTCTTGTTGTTCTTCTGTCTCTCACTGTTCAAATACAACTACCATTAAAATTATAGACTGATCATTTCTTTGTCAGTGGGCAAACGTACAAAATCAGCAGGGGATCAAATACTTTTTTCCCTCACTGTATATATATATATATATATATATATATATATATATATATATAAATTATTAACATGAGTAAGACTCAATATTTGAGGAGGAGAAATTATTCTCTAATGATGAAAAAAATTTCACACTAAACGGCATTTAAATAGTAATTCAGGGTGTTATGTATATTGTATGGTATCTTTAAGAAGTATTCACAGTTCATGATTTCTTCTATTCTAACATATTATATACCCCCTTTAATCCATCCATCCATCCATCTTCTATACCGCTTATCCTTCTTCAGGGTCGAGGGGGAACCTGGAGCCTATCCCAGGGAGCATCGGGAACAAGGCGGGGTACACCCTGGACGGGGTGCCAGTCCATCGCAGGACATTTTTATTCAATTTCTACAAATTCTAGTTTTAATAATGGTAATGGTAACGGTAATAATGTACTCTATGTGTAATATGGATAATGGTCTAGTGTGTGGTTCTGATGAACATTTTCACCTTTGATGAATAATGATTGTTTTTCATTTTATACGTCTTACTTTTTGATATTATCAGTATGCAATGATAACGCAGTTTAAATGTAACAATTCAGACTTAGTGGAGCAAAATAAACATCTCTCGGCACTCGTGTTTATGAAAACCTTCTCACTGGGGCATATATTGAGCACAGGAGTGTGTTTGCCAGGGCCTAGGAGACTTTGGGCCGACTTTGGGTCCGAAACATAGGTAACGTGTTTTGGGAAAGATCTTTCTGGTATGTAACCAGTGGAGGACTGAACCTTGAAGGGACAACACCTGGATATGCACATGAAGCTTCAATAATAACGATTTGTCTTCTCCAGGTTTGTGCCTGCTTGTATCTTTATTAAGGAGAACAATACTTCACAATCCATTACCTTTCAGTAGGAGTTGGCCCACATTCTTTGTGGTCTCGTACTGCTGTTTGATCTCCCAACACTGAAAATTGCTAACAAAAGATGGAAAGAGCTTATAAAGTATTCTGCTTTTCACATAAGAAGTATGTTATACTCCAATTTGGATTTTAAGACACAAACAACATATCAATCTTTAGATTAAAATGAACAGACTGAGTAGTGTTACATGATTCAATTTTTACTCAAAAAAAAAAAACCCAAAACAAACATAGACTTGAGACCTTCTATGTTTGTGCTTGATTATTATATAAAGATTCCTGCCAGTTTCTGTCAATAGCCACTCTCTATATAAGAACAAATAAACCATGTGGGGATATAGTTATGAATTGAAGTATAACATCTGCACTTGGTAAAGAAAACAACCCAGTAACACTTTCATATGCAGCCCTTGTGAATTCTTGAATCTGACAGCAGCTCTGAGCAGTAATTAAAAATCGCCTTTTATATGAATAAGCATAAACGCTTTCTAATTCTAATTTGTTATCATTTGTATTGTGCAAAAAATGGACTAAACAAACAAGTTGATATTTTATAAAAAAAAAAAAAAAGGAAAAGTATCTAATTATTGATTATGGTCTTTTCTATACGGAGACATCTATTGAACATTTACAGAAGGAGGCTCCAGTGTCCACACTTTGGTTTCCCACCATGGGATTGTCTGCAGCACAGCAGTTTCTCTGTAGCATGACAAGCTGCATTCTTTCTTGTTTTGTTTTTGGAGGGAACATCTGTTTACAGCTGCACTAATGGTTATAAGACTACTTTGGCAAGCTGCTGTGGTGTATGAGGTGTAAAACACTCGGGGACAAGGGTTCAGGAAAGTTTCAGGTAGAAGCCCAGAGTAAGACCTTCAGTATGCCTTAGAAAGTATAGACAATATTCATATATTTCAACACTGAATAACTAACGTGGCTGACTGGTAAGGGTCCTGCAGAGCTAATGTGGTAAAGCAGCGGTAAAGCAGTCTGAAAACAGTTTTGTGGGGAGTCTGGAACCTATTACAGGGGACAACATGGACGGGGTGCCAACCCGCCGCAGGGCACAATCACACACACACACACACACACACTCACACACCCAGTGACACAATACGGACAGTTTGGAATTGCCAATCAGCCTACAATGCATGTGTTTGGACTGGGGAAGGAAACCTCCAAAACCTTACATGTGGAACATCCATGAAACAAGTTAGCTCCTGTTTCACTTAAATTATAGCAGCTATAAACAGTCCCTCAGCCTCAATTTTCCCCCTCAGCCTCTATCTCTTCAAGGTTCCAGTCTCTTGAAGTCAAAAAAACTCATAGCTTGTCATGTTAACAAACCACAAAGTGCAAAGACTTTCTCATTTTGGAAAATTTTTACAGCTTTACCTCTGATAACAAAGTGCTGATACTGGAGACTCCTTCCAAAAATGCATTACTATAGAAATGATCATGTATTAGAACAAGCACATTAATATAAACATTGCAACTGGGACTGCTGTTATAGAAAGAGATGATGTTATAGAAACACTTTCTATTATTATTATTATTATTATTATTATTAATGCAGGACTCACTGTTTGGTGAAGGTGCTCACTTTGATTGGGGCTTTGGGCGAGACGGGTGCAGTCAGAGTTATGACAGTGCCCTCCACCTTATAACCGTGCTCTAAAAGGTACTTACATCTCGACGCCACACTTAGCAAGTACCACTGTCCACTCATCTGGGACAGAAAATCTATTTTATTAAATCAGTCTTTGATGGCGTATAGTTTTTTTTTTTTTTTTTTGATACATTGTTTAAAAACAATGTCATGCAGCCAAAACATTTTTTCAAGCCTGCAGTCTTCTCAAATGTCTGCATATCTGCACACACATATTCACATGGAATGGAGAAAGCGGAGGTTTCGAACTGTTCAACGGAAAATGATACATGAAATGAAATGACAGATTTTATCAAATCATACCTTACTGATATCAACGTTCTGAGCTGGAGCAAACTCCTCAATGAGCTTTTTATCTGGTTTTGGTTTTGGTTTTGGCTTGGCTCGAGTTCGTCTTCCGTCCGCCGGTTCCCAGAGACTAAAGCCCAACAACAACACCAGAGACAAATACACGCACATACGCACCATACCTGCGCACATATTCACCTTTTCATTTATAACACAATAAAGACACAGGCTTTCTCTCTAGCTCTGAACTACAAGCACTTCTAGGACGTTTGATAGTTGGCTTTCCTGTTTGCTATTGCCTGTGTGTGTTTGTATGTTTCTCAACTAAGATGTCCAGCATTGACACATGGACAAACCAAACAGTGAGTTTATCATTAACATGGCTTTACTGGAAAAAGACCCCTAAAATCTCATTCCTACCCCCACACACTCCGCTACCATGTGTTACAGTCAACCTGTAACCATCAATTCCAATTTCATTACATATTCATGATATCATACTATCATTATACGATCATTACTTTTATATATATATATATATATATATATATATATATATATATATATATATATATATAAAACTCGGCTTGTAGTGAATTGAATTGCAGTGAATTGCTCCTGCCAAATGGCTGTAAACACTTAATTTAAATCAGGCTTGCAAAATACCATGATTTGTAAATAGATTTGCTCTTGGTTGGCTAATTTTGATTACGCAAATTGATATTTGGGTCAAAATGTGTTTTTTTCAGTACTTACAGTACAATAACATTATGTATGAGATCAGTTTATGTGTTACAAAATAGGCTCGGTGGCGTCAGTGGCAAATGTGGTACCCCTAGTGGTGGAAAACGCATGTGTAACTGTACTGTTACTGAACTTAACTCTTTACTGCATGAATTTTAAATTCATTTTAAAAAAAAAAGTTTTTATGGATTTTTATTACTTGAATTGGTTCAACTAATAAAAATGGATTTTAAAAAAACTGAACAAAAATTTTTAGGGGGTAGTTGGTAAGTTGTTCCTGTATGGAAACAATGTGCAATGGTGGAATTCTTGACTATAAGTTGTAGAGTTTTTTGCCACCTAGTAAGCATGTAAAAGTTATATCTTCTAGAAAGGAATTACAGTTGCAACGAGTACGTGGATGGATTTACACACGCAAAATGCATACAGCAATTCGATCCAAACATGTTTTGGGTGTATTATCTTGAATTCTTAATTCTTTCTCTTGAGATATAAAATGTACTAAATAAGGTGCCAAATTTACAACAGTTTTTCTTACTTTCAATGTGACAGAATGTACATATACTATTAGAGAGGCCTATTGTCTTTTTTGCTGTGTAGATCTGTTTCAATTCATGAACGCACATAACACAGTTCCATGATCGCATGTCGTCGCCATATGGCAACAATGACATTTTTCCACTTAACAGAATTCTCAAAATATATCAACTTGTTTACATGACAAAAACATTGATGTTAACTTATCTCAGATAGTGTTTTCATTTTTTTTTTTTTCCCCCTTTAAGCAGTTTTACCTAAATATTGAAAATGTAATAACAATTTTGAGAGCTGTTCGATGATGACGTTCACCATGCCATGAGATCTGGCCATGTCACGTGGCATTTTTTTGCTAGGTGAAAGTTAAAGTTAAAGGAAAATAGTTTTGTATTCAGATCAAATGAATGGGTATGTGATTGTGCCCTGCTATGGATTGGCACCCCGTCCTGGGGTAGGGGTACCCTGCCTAGGATAGGCTCCAGGTTCCCCACGACCCTACAGGATAAGTGGTATAGAAAATGGATGGATGGATGGATGGATGGATGCACACAGAGAGTAACCGAGCACAGGATTGAAATAGGGACCTGTGAAGCAGCTACCCACTTAGTGACTATACCATCTTCCAAAAAAACCTTATTGCGTCGAGTGTTTCGATGTTTGTTTTCCTATTGGAAACTGAGTTATGGAAGAGCCCATACATCCAATGCAGACAGCCAATCAGACCGGAACTTTCAACATCCTTAAGCTTGTGGATCAGAAAAATGTACAAAAGACCGCAGAAGCTCTGTGGGCTGCGAGTGGTGCATCCGCAGACATACTGTATACCAAGGAAGATGAATACTGTATTGTTTTCTTAAGCAAATAATAAGAATAACAAGAAGATAATACAATTTATTGCAGTAGTTTAATGTTGAGTTTAATGTAATGTTATGTTGATACTTAGCTTTATTTTAAAATTTGTAGGCAACTCAGGACCCGGAGAAATCACAGCCCATTAAATACCATTACTGGAGCAGAACAAAAAAAGGCTACAACTGTAAATGTAATTCTAACCTGTTGTCCACTTTCACTGTTATATACATCATTTTCCAGTCCGTCAACAGCAGCCATGCTGGAAAACGGTTGTGAGACAAGTCTAGTGACCCGTGATGACTTCCATTTTTCCTACATAAAGCAGTACCAGGGTCTTTTAGACAAAAAGTTTACGACAGACATATTCTGACTGATTTATGACAAAAAAAAATATAACATGAGATCTAGAACATTCCAACATGCATTTGTTCTTTGAATGACTTCTGACAGAGCCAGTAAAGTACAAATTAATTATGTATAAACAGAAAACGACGACATTAAACCATTCAGACTGAAGCACACACTTGTTCTCGGATGTCAGCAAATCGGTTCTCCACGGTTCATTCAAACTCGGTTTGAACACTTGCAGCTTGAATATCTGGCTGGGAAATGAGAAATGTGTTCGCCTACGAGATTGAATTAGGCTTCTCTAGGCTTGAAGTTCAGAGCTGCACTGTTTATACAGAATCTCTGGCCTGTTGGATCCGGGCCATCATCGAACACATGGCCGAGATGGCCATCACACTGCCGGAACAAAAAGAAGAAAGGGGATGACGTTAAATTCTGTATAAGAGCAGCACTGTTCAGCTATTCGCTGAAGGAAATTGTTAAAACATTGTTCAAGCCTTTACTCCATATGGCAACAATAAATGTATCTCAAATGTTTCGATAGTAATACAAAACTACTATTTTCCTTTAACTTTAACGTCGGCGTAACAAAAAATTCCATTTCACATGACCAGGAAGTGCTCTTTGTACTTCCTTTTCTGCAGTCACATGGCACGGTGAAGGTGATCATCGGAGGGCTCTTAACTTTTTATTCTGTTCACAATATTTAGACAAAACTACTTAAAAGAAAAAAATTCAACACAATCTGAGATAAGGTAAAATATATATATTTTGTAGTTTACAGTGCCCTAAACTAATATTGGCACCCTTGGTGAATATGAGTAAAGAAGGCTGTGAAAATGTGTCTTTATTGTTTAACCTGTTGATCATTTGTTCAAAAAAAAATTCACACAAATACTCCGCTCTCATGGAGATCAAACAATTGCAAACACAACGCAGGCTTATCAAAAAACAAATTCTTTGTTAAATATATACGTGCCGCAATTATTGTGCACCCCTATGAATTCATATGAGGAAAATATATTTGAAGTATATTCCCATCGATATTTTACATTTTTTTAGTACACCTGGGTGGCTAGGAACAGGAAATTGTTCAGCCATGACTTCCTGTTTCACAGGGGTATAAATACGAGGTAACACATAGGCCAAATTCCCTTAGTCATTCATAACACTGGGTAAGACCAAGGAACATGTGAATTAATGCATATTTACTTAGACAAAGTCTCATTAGCATTAATAACGGTAATGTTTTTGAAAAATAAAATCCAATACAAAAAAAAAACTTAACAGATCAGTAAACAACTGACGGAAAAACGTTACAATGTACAAAGAAACAATGGAACCACACCATTTTCTCTTATTTTAAAATTTAAAAATATATATATATTTCAAAAGGGGCGTGAAACCTGGAAATAAATCTATAAAATAACGTTGTCATATAATCATTATGCAATAATTATATAAATATTATTGTTTATTAGTGGTAGATACTATATAATTATATAACTATTGCAGAAATCTGTATGACAGTGTACTGTCTTATTATTGTCATCTTACTCCTAACAATTATTTAATTGAACACTAGTCATAGCTTTTGTCATGCAACGTGTATTAAAGTCCCTGTTTCAGTCACTTGCCTGTTTGCAGATGACTTCCGTTCCCGGGCTTCCTAACGAGTTATCGGGTCTACGGATAATGTTGGCATGACTCTCGTCCCTCTCCCACGTCCCATGAGCCTCAAAGAAAGATGGCCACCCTGTTCCAGAGTCGTATTTTGATTCAGAGCTGTGAGAGACAGCGGGATAGAACTCGTAATTTTAGTAAAGATTATTTCTTAGTTACAAACGAAATATACACCAACAGGTATACGCTAACACTGGCGTCTTCGCTTACTCTGTGTAGACTGAGGTACTAGTTTGGTGATTCCATGATTGCAGTGCCACTTGTGTCTGACTGATACATTTACAAATATGTGATTAAGGTGTGACACGTACACACCTTAATCACACTGTTAACGTCGTGTGAGAGTTTTCACCGCATTGTGCGACAGGACACGTACACACACGGCAGCGCTCGACCGTTTTACGACAAACAAGAGAGCACGGCTGCGTACGAAACCACGTACTTACATTCTATATAGTAGGTGTAATACATGTATGTAGGTAAGTACGCGGTTTGGGACGCGGCCCACGGCTTCAAGCGGTCGTCTATTTGCACGTACAGCGCGGCAAATAATTAACCGCACTTGAAGCGTTCGTAAATTTAAAAATGAAACACCCAAATCTGTACACGGTACCGTAACGAAGACCAACTGTATGTCGATACGTGAAATTCTGGAGGGAACGTCGGACGGCGTGGCGTGGTGACGTAATGACGTGTGCCGTTAATCGATCTATCTTCTATAACGTGTAAAACGGGACCATGAAAGGAATATTCTAAAAGCGACTCATGTACACACCTTAATCAGAATATTGTCTTATTCAGAATAAGGTCAATAATTAGATTATCGCTGTCCGTATAAACGTAGTCAGTGAGCACTATTTTCAGGGGTAGAAATTCATCGGAATCAATATCCTGTAGGTAAAGAAGGCCGTTCTTGAGTGGACTGTCCTTTTTACGTGAATGATTCTCACTCGTGTTACCTGAAGAGTGGTGTATCGCAGCACACACAGTGGTACATGCCCACATCATTACAGTTCAGATAGATTCCACTGAACGGCTGGGAGAAAAGCGAAACGAAACAGATCAGAATCATGGCTGATTAATGAATAAATACGATAGGATGATAAATATGTATGCTATGTTTACGCTACTAGTTTCACCTCAGATGGCTCATGTACAGTATGCCAGTCTGTCTTTAACACACACTTACCACCTCAGTGCCTTTCTCTCTAGTGACTACATACTGTTCTGGAGTTAGTTTCTTCTTCCAGTCCACACACTCATCATAACGTGTCAAAGAAAGAAGATCTGCAAAAGGGTAAAGAAGCAATTTATGAAGATTTTTTGAATACGTATAGAATATAGCATGCTGTAACTTTTATATGGAACTGCAACTTATTAAAATATAATGATCTGAGTAAATAAATATATCGGTACTACAGTACCGTGCAAAAGTTTTTTTGTTTGTTTGTTTGTTTTTTTATTACAAACTTTGTTATAGATTTTTAGCTTATGACTTCTACATTATAGTGAGTACAAAAACCTTTTAGATTTCCAAAATTAAATGTTACAGAAAAATGTTTGTATGTCAGTAAAGAAAGCAGCATATTACAAAAGAGACCACTTTTCAGACAAAAAAATAAATAAATAAATAAATAAAAACATAATGTAGTTTTGCTGCAAAAATAAGAAGCATGTGCAGAGTCTCCAGAAGAAGTGTGTCTGGTTCTGGAAGATGCTCAATAAAATTTACAGCTCATTTCTGTATAAAACTGCACCATAAATTCACCCCAGACTACAATTTTTTTTTCTTTTTTAAACTAAAAATATGTAACATATACTTATTTAAATCTTAAGTTGATTATCTACTCGTGAAGGAAAACAATCAGCCAAATGAATAGTTTAATTTACAGAAAGATAAAATGCTTCGCCCATTAGAACACATAAAATGGGCACCAATACTTTTACCCTCATCAAGAAGTCAAGATTAAATAAGGGAAACATCCCCAATCTGACATTTCCCACCCCTTTCCTGGTAAATTAGTGTGAAATGTCCTGAATTTGTGACTAGCTTTCATATCCGATGACACAATATCACTCGCCTGTCTCATGTTCAATACAAACTCGGATTTTCCACTTATATATTTAGCTTCTCCGTTTCTTAAAAACAGCAAAATCTACTGTAGGGAAACTTGTCTGCAAACTCAATTTAAAAGATTTCATCCTAAAATCGCATTTTGTAAAATACTGTGTGTCTAAATCAATATGATCAATGTTCTGTAACCTAGAGAAAGAAGGAATAACACTTGAGCATCCTTTTGGCAATCTAGAGGCCGCTGGGGTAACTGCAACATAACTCACTGAAGAATATTATGTGACATTAATTGTGCTGCACATCCAGGGTTTCCATACATTCCAGGGCCCCATTACTGATTAAACCCATGGTTGAGTGGCAAGAAAGTACACGGGGCGGCTGTGGATCAGGTGGTAGAGCGGGTTGTCCACGAATCGTAGGGTTGGAGGTTCGATTCCCGGCCCGCACGACTACACATGCCGAAGTGTCCTTGGGCAACACACTGAACCCCTACTACCACTGGTGTGTGAATGGGTGAATGAGACACAGTGTAAAGTGCTATATTATAGCATCATTTGAAGCATGTACAATTTGTCCTGAAATAAGAAAACAAACTATTTTTAAACATGTGAAGTGATGATGTCAAGGATTGTATATATGAAGGTAAATGATCGCAATCCGAGGGAGTCTTATACATAAGTGCTTTCTTTCCAATTACTTTTATAACTGTAGGAATGGAAAATAATTATTGTGTAGAATGCCTCAGTTGATTTATTGAGGAATATGGTACCGAAAACTGTTAATGACAAGGATAGTTAAAATGTACACGTTTGAAGATGAATTGCAGCCAGTGACTATACTGTACCTTCTTATATTAAGTTGAGACCATTTAAGTAGGATATACATTATACAGCGATGAGAATTACATGTATTAAACAAACAATAACAAACCTACAGAGATTACTGTATGCTGTACTGAGAGATCAAAGGTTAGTTTTAGATGCATTTTGATAAACAACATCGGTATAGTCAAAAAATGGTAATATACAATAAGTCATGAGGCAAGTTTCTTGCGAACATTAAATGTGAAGAAGTTTTTAGATTGATATAACACACCAGTTCCGACTTTAATTTTGTGAAGTATGTCATCATTATGAGGTTTAAAAATAGTTCAGAATCAAGCCATAATACCAAATATTTCGTTTGATCAGCTCTATACAGCTACGTACCATCACAACACATTATTATTTGATTATTAGATCTTGTTTTAAGAATGTTTGGTAGCAAAAACCATGATATGAGATTTTGTTTTATTGAGTAGTAATTTATTAGATTAAAAGCCAATTTGGTAAAGCATTAAAATCCAGTATTACAGTATTAAAAGCTAGTAAATAAGATTCGGAGGTATAAATTCCAGTATCATCTGCAGTATGGTAGTCTATAATCGGACAGAAGAAATAGAACAAAAATGACATCAAAGAGATGTTCTGAATAAAGAATATTGATGAGCAAAACCGGATTAATAGACTGTTTATGTAATAGATTCGTGAATTTATTATTAGATGAGCGCGACCAATTGTTTCCTGCAAGTTCACACCATGCATGGCCTTGGTGTTGACAGTGTTCTCACTCGTGAAAGGAACTTTGTACTTCAGATAATCATGTGCATTTTCTATCACACCTCTTTCATCCTGCTCTCAGGGTCACTGAGGACATTTTCAGGGATATGAGGACACGGACATGGTCGTCCAGGTCGATTTCGATAAAAATGAGACAACTGCTAGACATTACAGCGAATTATAGACTGTTGTAACATGATTGATAACATGAAAGTTACTTCTTACCTGTTGTTGTGCTTAGTGGTCGGTTTAGCACAGACCAACTCTTAGACAAAACCGATTGTGTGGAAGCTCCATTGTAAAGTACAGAAGAAAGTCGCACCAGGAGGCGTGCCATGTTTCCATGCAGACACTTCTACACCAGACCCAAGCTGAGTTAACGCTCAGTGAATGAAGTCAGTGGAAGTGAATTGAGTTCTTCACTGTTACGTGACCTACATTCCCTCCCTCATCCAACAACCAATGGTCAAAACCTTGTTTATTGCTGATAATGCTTGTAGGTCAGAGTTGATGAAAACTAACAGCGGTTTGCAGCTGTGCTGTGATGAAACTGACTCGGCCTAGACTAGCCGCTTACATTAATAATTAACACCATTTAATCGTTGTCACTTTTTAAAATCTTTTATCTCGTTTAGTTTCATCGATGCCGGACTTTAAAACGAGGTAACCTAAACAACCTAGTTATGTAAATAATAATAATAATAATGCATGAGTCCAATACACAATGTGTGTTAAAAGTTAGACGACAGTTTTTCTTTTAATAAAATCATTTCTGCACACATAACAAATACTTTCTTTTATAAATTATTTGGCATGCCGGCTGTCAGGTTAACGTTAACGTGTACATATTCCGCTACCGACTGTGCTACCAAGCGTCACTAGTTAGCTATTTATCAGTTAGTTATTAGTTAGTGAACGTGATCATTACGGCGCTGTACTTTTAGCTAAAGCAACGCAGCGAGACTTAGCCAAATACTCTAAACCATTACTGTCAAACCGCATGCTCTTGTGATGTGAAAACCTGTACCGCGAGATCACGATATGCTAGACAGACTGGGAAATATTCTTAGAGGCAAAGGCACGGCTCAAGATAAAAAGCACCAGCTGGCCTGCCTGGTGACCCAGTTGATCTACTCAGGAATGAATCAAACTAAAGCATTTAAGAGATAGATATATACCCAGCTAATCGCTAGGATGTCCTTCAGGAGATGTACATTATATGGGTAAAATTTTGTAGACACCTGACCATAACACAGATATGTGCTCTTTGAATGTCCCATTCCAGGATTGCTCCACGCTTCCAGGAAGGCTTTCCACTAGATTTTGGAACACCGCTGTGTTGATTTATCCATTCAGCCACCAGAGCATTAGTGAGTTCAGGCACTGATGCAGAGTGAGGAAGCCTGAGGTGCAATCGGTGTTCCGGTTCATCCCAAAGATGTTCAGTGGGGGTCTGTGCAAGCCACTCCAGTACTTCCAGTCCAACCTTGGCAAACCATGTCTTCACGGAGCTCACTTTGTGCACAGGGGCATCGTCACGCTGAAACAGGTTTAGGTCTCTTAGTTCCAGTGAAGGGAAATCTCAATGCTACGGCATACAAAGACATCCTATACAATTGTGTCAGATCCACATATTGGTGTGATGGTCCGGTGATCACTTATTTTTAGCCATATAGTGTAGCAGAACATCTCTGAGGCTCCAATGCTGTCATACAACTTTGACTGATTTGAAGCCCACATTACATGGATGACTAAAAGTAGCAGGCCAAAAAATATGGCGTTGCAACATTTGACACGTAGACAAGTTTGACAAGTAAAGGAAACGTACAGCTTCCAGTTTATCATCATGCAATATGCAGTCAATTATATAAGACATTTTTACTTGTTTACGACAATAGCTTTGTAATGGGAAAACTACAGAGACAAATTTTGGACACCAGACATGTTTTGGCTGATCATATGGTGTTATAGTATAGATTTGCTTACTAGTATTTGGTCTTTAAACATTTAAAGATATTTAATTCAGTTATGTCAGCATCATAGTGAAATATAAGTGGGTTATCACAACATAGCACGATTCAGTGGGTGGATTAATTGTAGATTGAACAGGATTAGCTTAAAGGTCACGGAAACACTGAAATTAGATTTTCTGGTACTGTTCAGCAGCAGGCGTGCCACACTTCATAAGGGTTCCAGGTTTGTGCATGAGATCTATGATATAAGTCTGGAGTTGGGGGTAAAATCCTGTAGCTCTCATGGTGGTGGAGGGGAGCAGAATTTCATTCCAGGCCCGACTGTAGTGTCCTCTCACCAGACTGCAGCTCAGTCCGATCCTGTCTGCCAAAACCTGTAGAGCACAATGTGTTAATGAGCTAGAAGTAGAGTGCAAATCCATTAATAGAGCAATCATAAGACGTTCATGACCAACAAGCTTTTCTCTGCCGATGTGAATTGACAGTGTGTCGTTTGCCAGTGTGCTCTGTTACACATCTGGATGTTAAGCTAAGTAAGCTGTTTGCTTACTGTGTTGACTCATACACCTCACCATTTACTTAAATTATAGGCAAGGATATATCATTTTTTGACTTGGTTATAAATTAAAATGAGTAATTGCTGTCATTACTAACATTTCATTGTCACTGCCAGCCTCATTAGAAAGCATGAACTCCATTTCTTAATATCCTCAGCACTATAGAAGGACCTCAAGGCCAGTCACATGACCCATATCTTAATACACAGATAACCACTGATAACTAATTAAGCACATTTCTTCAAAAATCACACCAGGCTCGGACATTCAAACACTCTGTGTCTGCGTTCAGCCAGCGTTTGTTCCAAGCCTTAGTATCTGTTACTGATCTGGCTTTTTGAGGTTGCGTTGACCATTTTTATGTGGTTTGCCTTTTTAAAAATCTACCCATCCATCCATTTTCCCTACTGCCTGGAGCCTATCCCAGGGAACTCGGGGCACAAGGCAGGGGACACCCTGGATGAGGTGCCAACCCATCATAGACACATTCACACACTATAGATGCTACGGACAATTTGGAAATGCCAATCAGCCTACAGTGAATGTCTTTTGAACTGAGGGAGGAAACCCCTGGAGCACGAGGAGCGCATGAAAGCTCTGTGCACACAGGGTCGGAGGCAGGACTCGAAACCCCAACCCTGGAGGTGCGAGGCAAACGTGCTAACCACTAAACTACCATGCCCCAGCCTTTTTTTAAAAAAAAAAATAAAACCTGCATTTGCATTCAAACATTTATACATTGACATTTATAACCCACAATGATAGAGTCACATATCGTATCTATAAGGAAAGCTGATGAGTCCCTGACTGTATCAGTTCCTACAGCAGTCAGGTGCTAATTACAGTTTCATATTTTGTTAAATTATGACTTTAATAAATTATTTAATTCAGTTGATCTCTGGGCAAATCAACCACCATCTTTAAGGAGCATCATCAACTAAAATTCAAGGCAGTAGTGAAATTCTTACATGGTTAGTGCTGTTAGTAAGGTGAGCGGCGGCATAACCAAGTATTATTTAAAAAAAAAAAAAAAAACTGCAACAAAGTTTTTGTCTGGGAATCTTATACCGTTACGGTTTTACTGTAATAAAATCTAAAGCAAAGAGACACAAGTAATGAACAGAACAGGATTGTTAAGGGATGGAGGACTGAACCTTGAAGAGTAGAGCTCTGTGGTAGTAGGTTCCCTTTTTGATCTTGCCGATGGGAATGATGTTTGACTGCATCTCAACCTTCAGCTCACTGAGATGAACCTCCCAAAGAAAGTCATGTTGTTTCTTAACATCTACCGGCCCCCCCATTGCATCACACACCAACCTAAGAGGAATATTTATCACACATCGCACATTCAGTTTTCATCAAACTGCTTACGGATATTAAATTCCAAACGCATGAAGACTTTTCTATTCCTCGGTTAGGAATTTTAAAACTCACTTAGCCAGGGCAGTGTACATTTCCACGTCTTCATGTAAGGGCAGGACAGATTTGAATGTCTCTTTGATCAGATTGTTGAGCTGAGCATCATATGGCAGTGTCCATGGCTTCTCTACTGCTGCTTCCTGCTGGGGTTTGCCCTCATCCTCATACCTCAGTTTCTCATCCTTCTGCAACCCTTTCCCTTTCGCTTTACTAAAAAAAAAAAAGTTAGAAAGACAAGAAAGAATGTGAGTAGAGTGTTTGTATGAGGTAAACGCAGTGAAATGGAGTGCTACAATGGGGGAAATAAGTATTGACACATTTCAGTGAATATATCTCCAGTGAGGCTGTTCACATGAAGCTTTCACCAGACATCAGTATTAACTATAAAGAATTCACAACATTAAAGTCCATAAGTGAAGTTGTGTGTAATAAAGAGGAATGACACGGGAAAAATGTATTGAACACGCTAACTGAAATGTATTTAATATTTAGTGGAGAAGCCTTTCTTTGGAACGACAGCTTCAATACGCTTCCCGTATGAAGAAATTAATGGGCCGCAGTATTCAGGTGTGATTTTCGTCCATTCTTCTAAACATATTGTCTTTAAATCTTGTTCAATTGGATTCAAGTCAGGTGATTGACTGGGTCATTCTAACAGCTTGATTTTTTTCTCTGAAACCAGTTGAGAGTTTCCTTTGCTGTATGCTTTGCATCGTTGTCCTGCTGGAAGTCCACCCACGTCTCATCTTCATCATCCTGGTGGATGGCAGCAGATTCTTCTCAAGAATCTCCCGGTAAAGGGCTCCATTCATCGTTCCTTCAATTATATGAAGTCTGCCAGTACCATGTGATGAAAAACAGCCCCACACCATGATGCTTCACCTCCAAACTTCACTGTTGGTGTAGTGTTTTAGGGTGATGTGCAGTGCCATTTCTTCTCCAAACATGGCGTGTAGTATGACAGCCAAAAAGTTCATTTTTGCTCTCGTCTGACCAGACTACACTCTCCCAGTATTTCATAGGCTTGTCCGAATGAGTTGCAGCAAACTTTCAACGAGCTTCGACATGCCTTTTCTTTAGTAATGGAGTCTTGCGGGGTGAGCATGAGCAGTGCATTGCCTATTGTTTTCTCTGTGACGATGGCACCTGCTGCCTCCAAGTGTTTCTGGAGCTCTTTCCGCATGGTCCTTGGCTCTTAGGCTACTCTTCTGACTATTCTTCTGAATCCCTGGTCAGAAATCTTGCAAGGAGCTCCTGTGCGTGGCCGGTTGATGATGGAGTGATGTTGCTCCCACTTTCGGATAACGGCCCCAATGGTGCTTTCTGGAGGTTTCAGAAGTTTTGAAATACGTCTGTATCCGATTCCATCAATATGTTTTGCAACAATAAGTTTGTGAAGGTCTTGGGAGAGCTCTTTGCTTTTACCCATCATGAGATGTTTCTTGTGTGACACCTTGGTAACGAAAAGCCTTTTTATAGACCATCAATTTACTAACCCGGCTGATATTAAATGCACAGATAGGGCGTATAACTACTTATGGATTTCAGCTGGTTCCTTGCCTTACCTTGCCTTGGAGAACTGCTTTTTCTTAGCGTGTTCAATACTTTTTTTTTGTTTCCTCTGTGCCGATGGCACCTGTAGCCTTTTTTATATCCATCGTACAAAGTACATAGTGCAAGAATGTGGTGCGCAGCGTGAGATTTGAGAAAGCCCGTTCTTGACTTTCTCGCTTTTCACGCTGTCACTGCACTCTGCCCTATTGACAGCTTGATTACGCCCACCGGAAAAAGCTGACTGATGTGTACGGAAGTGTGTATGGAAGATTTTGTCTTTCAACTAACGCAATCTTTTCAAGTCTTTCAACTAACACCATCCTGCTTGTTTTGCCTGGGTGTCTTAATGAATATGCAATTGAGAGCTTTTCTGCCTAAAAATGCAATATACACGGCAGGGTGTATGCAAATACGTTACTGTAGCACCCACAGTGTCAAAGGGACTTGAGGAATGATGATTGTGCAAATGAATTCAGCTGAGGATGAACAAAACCTGAAGTATGCAAACCCGCACGCTTATACGAAGAGGCAAACACACACGCAGTTACACACCTAGTTGATTTGATGCTCCCTTTGCTGCTCATTACAGGCGAGGTTTGGGTTTCTGTAGGACTCTCCTGCTGCCCCTTCTTCGCTGAATCAGTAATCATCCTGAGATCATGAAAACAGAACCCAAACAGTTTACTTTTCATTCCCGTTTAAACGACTCGCTAAAATTGATACTGTAATAATTGTATTTGTGCAGTGCTTTTTCGTGTCATCATTGAAAAGAGCACACAGCCACCGTGGCACCTCGACTGCAGTGTGAATGCAATGCCAGAGAAACGGCTAATAATTATTCGAGAGAAATGGCTAATTCATATTTCAGCGCCGGCCGCGAAGGCAGTGAGAGTGCACGCCGTCGGTCAGACCTCAATTACATAACGCAAGATATTTGATAGGAGGTTTGATAGAAATGGTATGACTCTCCAGGCAGGTTATTCGTGGAGGTTCAAAAGCTCACTGTAAAAGCTCGTTTCCAATACTAAAAACAGGCATAAATAATGTACAAAAAGGCAGTACAGATTATGATGGTTTAACTAAAGTACTTTACGGTGTTTGTGATCATGAAACACAACCAGGGGCATGTGGTATAAACGTACAAACAGGGTTTTCAAAGATAAAAAATACCATATAAGGTTGAATTTTTTGGCATCCACGTTACATCATGTGTTTTAAAGCTGATTATTTTGGGTTTTTGTGGAACCAAGTGCAGCAGCACCGTTAACTTTCATGAGTAAACGACAAAGAATGTTCTGAAGAAACAATGCTGAGGATGCTGCTGGGCCCTGACTGTAGATCCAGGCAGCCTACCAGTGACGGTCATGACTGTCAGGCAGTTATACAGAGTGAAACGACTCCTAGTTTTGATATTCATTTTGGTTGATATTTCACTGACATATCTGGAACACATCATCAGCAGGGATTGAGATGGCGCGTGGGAAATATGCTCGTAGGTGTTATTATTATTTACTCTACGATCCTTTTCTTTCCCCAAATGCCTTTTGAAAGAAAAACTAAAAATAGACAGACTAAGCGCACAGCACCCAGTCATAGTGCTAATTTCATAAAATGATAGACGACCGAACCGTGAGTTCTGATTGACAAGTTTGCTATTCAGAGGAAACACGGCGTGAACACAGCCAGTAAATCATTATGGACTTGAAACAGCTTTAAAAAAAAAAAAAAATAGTTTGCCTCACGTCATTCATATAACGCCATCAATAAGACTGATTTGTGATACGCTACATGGCCAAAAGTTTGTGGACACCTGCCTATCACACCCATATGTGCCTTTTGAACATCCCATCCTCTTTGCTCCACTCTTCTGGGAATCTGTGGGGATTTGCCCATTCAGCATTGCTGAGGTCAGGCACTGATGTCAGCGAGGAGACCTGGGGCACATTCCAGTTCATCCCAAAGGTGTTCAGAGGGTTTGAGGCCAGGGCTCTGTGCAGGCCACTCGAGTTCTTCAACTCCAACCTTGGCGCTCCATGGACCTCACTTTGTGCACAGGGGCACTGTCAAGCTTGGGCAGGTTTGGGCCCCTTAGTTCCAGTTAAGGGAACTCTTAATGCTAGTGCAAACAAAGACATTGTAGACTATTGTGTGCTTCAGACTTTGCGGCAACAGTTCGGGGGAAGGCCCACGTATGGGTGCGACGGTCAGGTGTCCACATATTTTCAGGCCATGTCGTGTATGAAGCATTGCTCAACCCTAACAGTATATAAGTTCAATATTGAGCTACTAATATCGATCACATCTATCACAAACTAGACTATGGTATAGTTTACTGTCTTAGTTCCTTACTTATTTGAATCATTTGTCAACTAAAAATGCTGACGTTTTGAACTGAACTCACAAGCCATTGTTTTTTAAAAGGTTCGAAACTGCCTTTGTCAGATACGAAGATCTAGTGAACTAAAACGTCATCTGGAACTTTATTGTCAGTCACTGGAACTCTAATATTGTTATAATACTATTACTATGATGAATCTTGCATTTATACACTACTATATGTACTATACATACATTTAGCAAGTCAAGTAAGCTGAATAATACATATATAGAAAACAGTAAAATATGTTGTAAAGGCAACCTTTGGCCTCGACATACTCAGCTGGGGGGTTTCCATTGACTGCAATGACGGCTCGGTGCTCGTTGATCACCTGCTTTGCTATATCTTCAAGAGCAGGAACCGTGTGACCATCTCTGGTCTGTGAGGAGAAATAGAACAGACAGGCACGCTACTGATTAGACTTAAAGGAGCACTTCGGCAAAGCTAACAGCTCAGATCCTTTCTGTAAATATCTTCAGCAATGTCACTTAGATGCAGATGTGGTTCAGGACACAGTATTTAAAGGGGTCATGACTTGAGAAATCTAATTTTCCTCGGTCTATTGACATATACGTTTTCACTGTTCCATTAAAATAAAAAATAAAAAGTTTCATAGCAAATGTCCTCCTTAATACAGAAAGAGGGTTTATTTAACCAGGCTCCATAAACGGCTCGTTTGGATGCGGTAGGATTTGTGATGTCACAGGGGGAAACACATTTAAATACGACTGCCCCTACAGCAAGACGTCGACACCTACTTTTACGTCATCGCACCGTTGGCCCCGCCCACCGGTGCTCAGTCGCTGAAAACAGTTCCGCGTGTGTTATGGCAGGGGGGATGGATGATTATTTCATAGGCAATGATGTTAACTAATCAAAGCAGTGGGTGATTACATTGAAGTCTTAAAGGGAAAGGACACAAAAACCGATCGTTTCGGTCCGAGGGTCAGAGACAGAGTAGAAAAAGGTCATAAATGACTAAACTGTGCATGTTTTTTGTGCGAAAACGTTACTAATATTATAATTACACGTCAGGGAAGATTTTTAAAAATATATATATTTTTTAATTCATTTTTTAATTTGAATTTATTTATTTATTTATGAAAACGTTCATATCATAGGGCCACTCTAGACAACCAGAAGTTTTTTTTTTTAATACAGCTATTCAGTACACACAAAATAACAAGAGGAGAGGTTGCCAGCATTCACAACACAAACACACAGGCTTTAGCTGATAAAATAAGCGAGAAGGTTTGAAGGCACAATTGCACAGCTATTATGGATAGCTGGAAGTAATGCAGAAAATAATATCGATTTCTTTTGGACTTAATTCACTTCGATTACACAGTTTAATGTCGTTGTGCCTTGTGATAGACTGGCATTCCATCCAGTGTGTATTCCCACCTCACGTCCAGTGGTCCAGGGATAGGCTCTTGATTTACCTCAACCCTGACCAGCAGTCACTACAGCAACCCTGACCAGGATAAAGCAGTTCCTGAAGATGAATCAGTGAATGAATGAATTTAATGTTATCTGAAAGAAGTATATAGAGCTATAGCGTGTTATAGCATGTATGGGAATGGTTTTGAACAAGATAGACATGTAGGCCACATTAGCCTTGGTGCTCCAGTGCTCCAGTATATGTAATGGTTGTTTTTTTTTTTGCCCAAACATTCATCAAGTCAAGTCAAGTCAAGTCAAGTGGGTTTTTACTGTCATTCCTCTATATAGCTTGAATATGTTGGAACGAAATGTCGTTTCTCCAGGACTTGGTGCAACACAGAACAGTACACAAGACTACATGGCGTGCAAATACACACCAGTGTGAGACGAATGCAGGACAGTAAATACACAAGATGATGAATACAAGTGCATCGTGCAAGGTTTTTGCATCATGCTGGGTTAGGAGTTTGACTAGCACCAGGTGACCATTGGGAGGCAGCATGGTGTTCAGTAATCTGACTGCCTCAGGGAAGATGACTTGATTACTCAGGGAAGAGTCATTGAATCTGGACTACTTCTTTATTTATATACTTCTTTATTTACCTGTCCTGGATCGTAGAAGCCGTCGGTAGTGATATCAGTGGAGAAGAGACATCCTGTAATGCTGTATTTTACAGAGAGGTTACTATTCAAAAGCCTCTGCAGGGCTACCTCACTGAACTTATTCTTACGGCTCAGCGAGCAGTTGATCTCCTGGAGGATCTCCAAAGCCCTGCATTACCAAAGACACAAGCATGGATGGATAGTAATTAAAATAAGATTCATATGAGGTAAGGGAAAAGGAAAGAGCACACTGACATCATTTTTTAAAATTTATTTATTTTATAATAACTTAAAGGCAAGATGGACTTAAGAAAATGAGCTGGGCTAGAGATTTTTAATAGTGGAGCTTTAATGCCCTCTGCTGGCTCTTCATAAACATTACATATAAAACACAACGTGCCAGTCCCTCCCCATGGCAAGTTGCTTCCCTGTGCTATTGCCAATATTGTATATGCCAGAGAGTGCCACTACATTTATATGTTGCGAAACATAATTTTGGGTTGTGTCAGCTTCATATTAGTTATACATTGTGGTTTATTGTAGTTAATTGGGGTTAATAAATGTCCCAACAACTGTGCTCATGCAGATAGAAAAAAAGAAAAAAAAAACACCTGCTTTTATTTATATATTAATGTAAATGAACATTAAATATAATCTCACCCTAATCTGCACATTCCTGTGGCTGTTGGTTCATCATTAGCACACACGCTCACTGCCCAGCATGCATTTCGGCGGATTTCAGTGTCCTTTGATTTCAACAGGTTAACCAATTGGGGCAGACCTCCAACATTTCTTAACTATACCAAACAAACAAAAAAAGACATTTATTAGCTTAATCATGCACTACATACAATTCTCTCGTGTCTCTTTTTGTTAAATATTTAAAACAATGCATTTTTATTACACCTTGTTAATCTGTATCTTTATCTTGAATTCATGTGACGGATGGGGGATACATACTGGTGTCACCTAAATGCATTTTATATATCATATATATCATATATTATTATTTTTAAAAAAAAAAAAAAAGAATTAATGCATTTTGTATATTTGTGTTATTTGTTTAACGTCACATTTGTTGTTCTATTTTTCATACTGTTCTGTATGGTCTTTCCCCAAATTTCCCTCTGAGGGATAATAAAGGATTTGATTGATCATCAGCTCTGTCATATAAATATATTTCATAATTTTAAAAAAAATAAATAATAAAAAATCAATAATTTTTCTTAAAAATTAAAACGAGTAGTTTTGACCTGAACACGCTGTGTGTTACAAAATATTATGAATGTATATGGTTAATATTAATTTAAAAAATATATACATTTCTAGTGTCTCTCACAAAACTGCATCATATTCTGATAAATTAATAATAATAATAATAATAATAAAAAACATCAAGTATTTTTAAAAGCACAGTATATTCAGCTTTTTGTAAAATTACCTGTAAAGTATAGTGGTAATGTATGAATAGAGACATGCAGTACCTCAGCTCTTCCCTCTGCATCACAGGCGAGTGCACCTACAGCCTGGGTGGCACTGATGAGTGTGGGTTTATCAACGGAGTGGAGGGGTTTGAGCAGTGCCTGCATGGCTCCGTGCGAGAGGATGCTACAGCGAAGCACTTCCTGTGAAGCCATGCTGTTCAGAACAGCTGCTGCGTGCACTACTGCTGCAGGAGAGCCATTCTGTAGGAGCTGGACGAGAAGCTTGTCTCCTTCTGCTTCATAAACTGCACTGAGAGAGGACAAGAAGTGCAGCTTTAACTTATATTACTAAACACTGCTGTCCATTCTTCCTGAAACCCTTTAAAAAAACAAAAGTGTGGGCTGGTAACCCCAGGGGGTCCAGGAAGCATACTCAAGGGGGTATGTGTCATGGCCCCCAGGGACAATTCCACCTTTGGCCACTAAAGGGCACCCTGACTGTCCGGGCAGAACTTCTTCTTCTGTTGTCTCCCTCATTTCCTGTCCAACCATACCCATGTGTTTGTTATTTTCCCTGCTTGATTAGTGCTCTATATAAGTTCCTTGCGTTCTCTCTTTGTTTGCTGGAGCATTAATGCAACCCAGGTTACTTTTGTGTTTGGTTCTCGGGTTACTTTTGTCACGGCACTGTGTTTTATTATTTAGTACATTTTCTTAGGGTTTACTTTCTAGTTCCTAAATTTCAGACATGCTGGTTCCTAGTATGTTTTTCCCTTGGGGTTCTTGAGCCTGTGTCCCTGAACCTGTTCCCTGTGTCTGTCTTCAGTAAAAAGAAATTCCGCTTGTGCATCCATCTCCCTCGTGACAGTGTGATTTAAAAAAATGAATAAAAGTTAGTGTTGTGGAAATACATTCCACCATTATCAAAGTTATTATATTTATTATTGACTTGATGTCGGTATTAGTCTCTTTGACTGCTCATTGAACTGAATGGCTTCAATCCAAACCTCAATAACTCAAAAGCAAGCAGGCCTAATGTTAACTTGGGGGTAATATGTTCTGTCAGTGGAAAGTTTAATAACAAAAAAAACTCTATGGGGCCAACAAATAAGTAGAATGTTACTGTACACGTTTGAATAATGAGCCATATATGCAAACAGTAGGATTATGTTCTTAACATAAATCTGCCCTGAGGGAGTCCATGAAATTTATTTAGCAGTTTAATGGGTTGTTGGATTTCATACAAATTGATATAAAGAAGAGTGCACGTCCCTCCAAGCAACCATCGCAACGGTAAGTGTGTCTAGTGTGTAAAACTAAGCATCGGAGAGTACTGTTTTCTTCCTTCTGACAGGAAGTGTGCATATTTAATTCAACATTAGTGCTCACTTCACCCCTTATCCTAACTTTATCCATCCTGGAATTCGACATACCCACTGGGTCGTGTAAATGTTTATGAATTTGCATTAGAGAGCTGATTTAGTCTCGCTGACGGCAGTGTAGTGTCACCGAACGCACACTCACTATGCATTCAGTTGGTTTCCGTGCGTGAGGCTTGATAAGGCTTCTGCTGCAACCTCTTTTACGTCATTTCCTTCACTGTTCAGCAGTTGCACAATAGGTCTGATCCCATCTGAAAGACACACGCCTTCATTACTCAGGGTTTCCTCACACAGTGTGTGACAGTCGACAGAGCTGTCCGTTACGGCTGAGAGAGCAGTGCTAGCTACTCGTATTAAAAGGAACTGCTTGCCAATGCAATTAAAAAACAAAGTTTAAAACACTGCTCAGTTTTTTTCTAACAAAGCCCTGTTCATTTTTGACAGAAACATAGACCTCAAACATGTCTTAGCTGATCCACTGCATTGTGGGAATTGGAAAAACTACCAATTTAAAAAAAAAAAAAAAAAGATCATTTAGAAAAATCTTTAAAATGTCAATTAATTATAAACGGGAGCAATACCAAATTGTCGGAACGTGTCTCTGCTGCTCAGGTTCTTGCTCATGGCTGACACTGCCTGGCATGCAGCACTACGCACGCTGTCGTTCTCCGCTGCAAGCAATTCAGTGAGGGCCTTTTCAACATTTTGCTCATGCAGGATCTTTCGGTTTTCACCTAGGTGATGCAACACAGCATTTTGATGCAACACTTATAAAGCAACAGGAAGGTAACTGTTCACCAGCGTGCAGTTTACAGAGAAATCTGCTGTGTCTGTAAAGGTGTTGAGTGATAGGCAACGTTCTGAAGTGTCTTACAAGTTACGTGTCAACGATTCTGGACTTGTGTTATCATTTCGAATACATTCTCTAACTCATCCGAGGAGCTTCGTCGGTTCTGTACAGTTCTCAGCATTGACTTTACAACTGATGAAGCATCTTGGATTGGTCCTCAAGTTTAAACGACAAGTGCAGGTGGTTTGACATAGTGGTACTAGCATTTGTGTTTGTGTTTGTGTTTGTGCTTGCGTACTACTCTGTGCAGCTCTGCTGATAGCTTTCACCGCATAAGCCTGGATATCATGAGAGGTGGGTGTAATGATAAATTGCAGCAATTTCTCCAGGCCTCCGTTCCCCTGAATAAGCTGCATGGACTCAGCATCCTCCATATAGTTTGAGATGACTTTCAGAGCTTCCACGTGCAGGTCACTAAACTCCTGCCGGGATTGACAAGGGGATTTATGGCGTCAACAAAATAAGAACACAGTAAAAAAAAAAAAAATACAAGACAAAATCACAGTAACAGTCTGGAAACTCTGTAGAAATACAGCAAACTAAACAAACCCTGATTATTTTTATATTTCATCATGATTTGTGGTGTTGATAATGAGCTCACTTTGTTTGTGAGAAACTCCAGGAGGCGGGCAAATCCTTGCTGTTCTCTGAAGGCTGTGCGAGTTTCTCTGTCCGTGCTCATGCTCTCTAGTGTGTGCAGAGCAAACTGCTGTATGATGGGAAATTCAGAGCACAGCAGCTCCATTAGCGGGGGGAGTCCGTTCAACTTGTGCACTGCCACCCGACTAGAAAACTCCTAAGGATGCAGAAAACTACTTATTGGCTGATACGCAGTATATACATCCATCCATCCATCCATCCACCTTCTATATCGCTTATCCTACTGGGTCGCAGGGAACCTGGAGCCTATCACAGGGAGCATGGGGCACAAGGTGGGGTCCAATCCATCGCAGCGTACACTCACACACACATTCATACACTACGGACACTTTGGACGTACCAATCAGCCTACCATGTATGTCTTTGGACCGGAGGAGGAAACCAGAGTATCCGGAGGAAACCCCCAAAAGCACAAGCAAACTCTACACACACAGGGCTGCAGCGGGATTCGAACCCCCAACAAATGCTGTGAGTTTTGTAAGATATTTGCAGAAAACATATACTGTAGTATATCAATTATGAAAGAGACTTAAATGAATGCAAAAGGTATAGTTCAAAAATAAATATTTTAAAGAATCTTGATTAATCTAAAAAATGTGTATATTCCATGGCCTACTTTTATTAATTTTTTTTTTCCATTATGACTATTTGCTGCTTTTGAAACATTCAATTCAATTCAATTTTATTCGTATAGCGCTTTTAACAACGGGCGTTGTCTCAAAGCAGCTTTACAGAAAGATATAAACACGGGATAGAGATTTTAAGTGTGTGGATTTATCCCTATTGAGCGAGACGGTGCCGACGGTGGCGAGGAAAAACTCCCTGAGATGTTATGAGGAAGAAACCTTGAGAGGAAGCAGACTCGGAAGGGAACCCGTCCTCATCTGGGTCACGACGGATAGTGTGAGAGTAAAGGAATGTTCGTTATGGTTTGTTGAACTAGTAAACTGTTCACCAAAGGAACAGAACATAATAATTTCCCATAAGAAAAAACACTAGGCCTCATATATTTCCCTACTGACTTCATAGTAACACAATAAGAAGTACTTCATAACAACTGTGTAGGCCTACGTAAAGGTACGGGTATGATATTTTACCTATAAATGCCAAATCTTTCAAAATAGAATCGCAAAACATTTTTAAATGTCATCCTTTTTCAGTTGCTAAGAAACTATCACCATTATGGATTCTTTGTTTGAAAAAGCTGCAGTGTAAGTGAAGAAACAACTATGACTTGAATAAAAATCTCCTCCAGTTTGACTCAAGCCTTTTTCCGTAGAAGGATGTCACGCTATAAATTACTGACTGGGTGAGAGTACTCTGTGTGCAAAACCCCCTCATGTCTTATAGAGAAATGACCAAACATCCTGAAAGATTCAGTCACCTGTTGGAAATATAGGCGTAAGTGATCAAACTCATTTCCTTCCTTTGCTCACTACGTTGTTTTTCCACGGTGAACATTTTAATGAAACAGAATTAAGCTAAAATAATTTTTTTAAAAATGCCTATAGAATAAATAGTTTAAAAACATAAACATAGAAATGTAGAAGTAGTGTTTCAGTGTAGTCATAAATGTTGATTTAAAGTAAGTAGTAACACACAAAAGACTGTGTAGTTATACGTAAATATGGGGTGGTGTGATAGGGCACAACATCAAGTGGAGGGCAACACCAAAGTGGAATATTTTCATATAGCTGCAACTTATAGCAATGATAAACAGTAGTTCCTCTCAAGCCATCTCTTTCTCTAGCTATCTATCTATCTCTTCTATATGCTATAGACTTGTTACAGCCAGAACAACAGTCCGAGCCATGCTGTTATACAAAGGCAATATGAATAATCAGTTTCGAGGATTCGACCATGCTGTGTTATAAATAAATGTCACATAAATTAATGTGAATTATTTCACCAAAAATAATTAGCAGCTAGTGGGCCATATGGCAGGTAGTGCTAGATACAATTAGATCTTGCAACTGGGTTAGGGTTAGAGTTAGGGTTCGATTCGAACCAGTTTTAGGGATCAGTGTCCATGTATCAGAGACGCTGGAGCATCACACTTATTTTCAAAGTTAAACTGAAATGATACTAATTCCTCTGCCTTACCTGAACGAGATTATAGACGCATTCCACGGAATTTTTCTGTACATCAGGATCGGGGCTGGACAGAAGATGAAGGAGAGGTTCCAGTCCACCATGATGGAAGATCTCAACCTTACATGTGATGTCCACGGACAGATGTGCCAAAATCAGAGTGGCAAATTCGTGGACAACAACGTCTTCTGTGTTTATTAAACAAGACAGTGTTTGAGACAGATAAATAGGCATACAGACAGAAAGGTAAGAAAGATAAGAAAGATAGATAGATAGATAGCACAGTGCATTGAGATCTTAAGATTGCACTGTTTTATAAGTTAAACCCACACAACAAAATATAACGGTACCTTCTGGTGCCAGTTTGGTGATGACAGATGGAATAATATTCAGTCTCTTGATTAGTCGTTTGACATCATCTGTTCAAATGCGTAAAAATGAAACATAAGCCATCGTAACAGTTCAACTCGACTCTTATCATTTTAGCATGTTATTTTGTTCAGGTTATTAGTTAAAGTTAATCGCTCAGATCCATTTCTGAACTGACTTACTGTCCGAAACCATGTCTCCCAGAGCCATGAAAGCGTTTCTGCAAACAGTTTTATCGAGATGTGATATAAGGCAAGTGAGTGGTTCCACTACCCTCAAAGCCATCAGAGTGCGCTTGTTCTCATCACCTAGAGAACCCATACACACACACACACACACACACACACACACACATAAAGGCCAACATTGTACAACTTCATGAGGTAAGATAATGTGCATGGTACATATGGTACAACATCTGCAGACCTTTCTCTGCAAACCTATGGATGGCTTCAAGGGCTTTGACCAGCACTTCTTCCTCAGGAGACTGAAGCATGAGAATCACTGTTGCAGCGCTCTTGCTCTCAATGGGCACTGGTTCAAACTGAATTCGTTATAAAGAAACATGTTAACAAAACCTATTTTTACAACTATTACAATTATACTAGATATCAACGAGAATTGACTGAAATGATAGATCTCTCACTGCTTGTTTGGGCTGGGGTTCAGCTTCCTTCTTAATTTTTTTCCCCATTCTGTCAAAAATGACATGGGTCTTAATGCACTTATCACCTCGGTCAAGATCATATACAGTATAGCACAGTGTTTTAACCAACTGGAATGAATTGAATTGAATAACCATTTCCAATTCTGTCACAGTAATAAATAAATACAGTCTTAAAGTACTAAATTCCGTATAAAAAGCCAAAATATGTTAATTACCTCCAGTAAATTAGCTAACACGTCTCGTTTCGGTTGGTTTGCCTGTACTGTATTTGTTTGATGGTTGCTAGGAAACGGAGGCGCTTTCATTCAGTCTGTAGATGGCACTATGGGGCCTTTCTGCTACTTACATACGTATATATCGTAGTATTATTTATTTATTTATTTTTAATGTTACAATGTATTGTAGCAATTTACCATCGTAGATATAGATCATTTATAAATGTAGATACTATTTGATTTTCAAAGTTTTCATGAATGTGCTGGTTATTGTGGGCTTCATTTGATTCACTGATGATATGAACATATTTCTCAATGCGAGCGTTGATTACCTTATATAAAAAAAAAAAAAACAAGTGTTAGTTACTTTTATTAATTCTGCTTTCTTGTGGTGTATTAATGCTAAAGTATATGGTTTGTTTAACTAATGTGTTAAATAATACCAGATAAGGGAAATAGATAGATGTAAATAGATAATGAGATTTGGTGAGAATAATCCAGACTACACTTTATATATCGATAAAACATACCCAGACCTATTGACTAGTTAAGTGTTTGCATTTCCACCAAGTTTACAGATGCAGATATGTAGCATAGTTCTTCCGCATGTTTGTCATCTCCATTCTATTATATACAGTATGCTGTAAGAACCGTTTGGGGCTTATATCAAAAATCTACACCCCTCAATAAAAATTCAATCCCAGGAAAAATGCACGCCCAAATTTCTCCACCTGTCCACCATTGTTAGACTTAGTCTTGGCCTTATTACATTACTGAGTGAAATCACAGTTTGCAGCTGTTCCTGCCACTTCAATGGGCTTTTTCCTCAGCTGTGCATAGACCTCACATAGGCATGTTTTTTTTCCCCCCATTGTTTATATCACAGTCATTTTACTGGCCTTATTCGCAGCTCATACAGAGTAACCTAAGAGCCCTTTAAACCACAATGCATGACTTTTGTTATCCCCAGAAACTTACGACATACAAAGGTCAGCCAAGAATTCAGCTTACTGAAGTAGTTTTCCTTCTCTGAGATTTATTTTTGTTTGGTTTGTTTAGCAGAAACTTTTATCCAAAGCAAATTACAAAACACGGCTGAGCGTATCACTGAATAGTTGAGCGTGGCGGAGTGCAAGTCCTAGGATTTAAACTCTTCTTTTCATTATCAAAGGACCTGATCAACTAAAATACCAATAGATTTAAAAATATATATATATATCTTTAGGATGCATTATTCTCATCGGAATTTGCATAACTATTCAGTCATATAGAGTTTTGAAGAATCATGTAGGTCATAAATTGTACAGTGGTAGAAGACACCAATGAATACAGATGCTGAAATGTTTACAGTTCGTATAGGCCTATGAAGAATGCATATCTTCAGATAAGTAAAAAAAAAATGTTGCATGTCTTAACAACAAAATGAAGAAGAGAAAGAAATTTATAGTAACAAGACATGTGTTACAGGTGGCCCTTCACGATCACAAGGAAGAAAATGGTCAAATAATGTGTTCAAAAATGATATCAGTTAAACGAAAACGCCCTTATGAATGTGTTAGAAACGTCCTCTGATAACTTATATCTTGTGCTTTGCCTTTATAACTGCAGCCAACCTCTCTCATATCCTCTGAGTTGCTCGGAACATCTCACTAATATTTTACTGTACTGAGGAGATTGGTGTCTGTGTATTAAGAAGAACTACCAGTTTGTCCACATAGTCTTCAGGGCAGAGGGCTTTCTGGTTTCTCTGTTACACGGCAAGCTGCATTTTACTGCCTTGTTAAGTTAAAAATAGGGAATAAAGAGAGTCTGATGAGGGAACAACTTATAGCTGTCATAACATAAGTGATAACAGGAAGTAACTTTATTCTACCAAGGCATTCTAGGAAGTGCTACCGGGGGTCATTTCTACAACCTGCTGTCAGGCTTCACAACATGTCCTCCCACCAGGAATGACTGAATAACTTGACAGAATTAATTTATACACACACACACACACACACACATTGCATACACATTCTCGGCATCGCTTATGGTGGTTGTTGCAAATGTCTGCTGCTGTTATTCTACACCTTGTCGTAGTTTTGCAGTGATGCTGTTATTCGGATGCTGCCTTTCTGTACCTTGGATATTTGCACCTTATCATAGCCGATAATTTATTTTTTCACCTAATCACTGACGTCTCTTTGCACTGTGTTAATTGTTAAAATACATTGAATGTTACAACTTTGTTCTTGTACATTGATGTCCTTTGCTGCTGTAGTAATAACTACAATAACCCTTTGGAGATCTATCTATCTATCTATCTATCTATCTACATGTCTCTCTGTCTGTCTGTATGCCTATTTATCGGTCTGTCTCAAACATGGTCTTAATTAACAAACACAGAAACCGTTATTGTCCATGGTATTCCATCATGATGGACTATCTATCTATCTATCTATCTATCTATCTATCTAGTTTCATAGACGTTTCACAACATTGATGGAACTTTAACCGGATCAAATGTAGGCCGTGTCGTCTTTAACAAATACACAATTGTCATTTTTGGCAAACTGCTGTTGTATAAGAAGAATGAAACATTTTAAGACGTCCTGCTGTTGGAATGTAAAGAACGTTGATTATTTCTCTGTAACAGCATGCCCCGTGCTCGGGTTTTCTTCCTGACCTGTAATCTGCTGATAATTACGTAGATTTAACCGACAAAACACAACGTTTTCTACCTATATTACCATATCGTGTGGGGAAATTGGGTTTTGTGGTCACAGTAAATAAAAATGAAGTATCCAAGGGGATCCCTAATCCTCCTGGAGTGTTTTTGTAACGTTATCTGCCTTAGGGGATGTGAATGGACAGAGAGAGACGTGTCATATTTTGGGGGTAAACCTCGGGTCGGGAGACTCTGGAGATCATGTATCGAAATCTTTTTAAAACCCATGAATGAATGCCTAACCATAAAGACACCAGACATCATTCGGTAATTTTTCGGAGGCCCAATATTCACGTCTGAAACGCCTTTTGCCGCAACGTATCGTAGAAAGTGTGTCAATCTTTTGGGAACCTCTTACGGCCTCCTCCCACCACAAGCTGTGGCTACAACCCAAATTGCGCTGTATTGGGTACAGTGTGCACTACGTCGGCTGTAGATGTCACTATTTAATACCGTTAGTAGTGCGCATGTATAGGGAGCACAGCGCGGTTTGGGACGCGGCCTGTCAATGGGCAGAACACAGCCCTGCCGGAAACGCTAGCTAACTGTTCAGTTACACGAACAGATTTTTTTTTTTTAAATAAATAAATAAATAAATAAATAAATATAAACCTGGATAACGTCAGGTACATTTCAAGACACAACGACGCTATTTTTAGGCAATTATTTCGAGCCTGCTGTTTCCCGGACTGGACAGACAAACGCCAAAGAAGACGCGTTGAGAATAATATTCAGCTGAGGCTAGTCGCTAGGTAGCTAGGCTCGTCAGCGCGCCGACTCTTTTCTCGATTCTGCTTAGCTTCATGCTAATAGGTTAGCGCCGTCTCGACCGAGTTGCCTCACTGTTGTTGCTTCACGGCGTTTTAAATGGAAGAAGTCGACTTTTAATTTTTGGCCGGCTGCACGTCCTGGCAGCAGTATCCTTCGTTCAATTGGTCTTGCGTGAAATTTGAGTGCTTAAGCTTTCATTTGACATGGAGGCTTGGTCGCTAGCTAAACGGACCTGCTAGTAAGTCGTTATTGGCCCACAGCTGGAGCACGCTTATTGGAGAAGTGGAGCTCCCGACTCGTTTTAGCGTCGAAACGCTATTGAGCTAAAACAAAACAAAACAAAACCGGAATATTGTGTATTATATCGATGAGTTATTGTCTGTGCAGCTTGCTGTTAGGTGTGAAGAGCTGAGATTATCCGAGGTGGTGGCTTGGGTTGGACAGCTATGCCAAGTGCCAATTAACTGAGAGACAGTTAGAAACTCTGAGGCGTTGGTGAAGAGAGAGAGAGAGAGAGAGAGAGAGAGAGACAAACACAGGGCTGGGTGTGAGGTTTAATTTCTTGTTGCACACAGTGAAATGGCCACGGCCAGTAGCATGGCTGCATCGCTGGCGAGTAAAACGAAAACGAAGAAAAAACACTTCGTGGCTCAGAAAGTGAAGCTGTTTCGAGCCAGCGACCCTCTGCTCAGTGTGCTCATGTGGGGAGTCAACCATTCGGTAAGTCCTGGAGATGTGGCTTTAATCATCACTTACTGTGCTGTCATGATGCCATAATGAGACCTGGGTGCAAATATAAAATAAAAAGTTTGCTAACTAGAAGCTGTTATGGTCGTGATGTTTTCTGTTTGGCATGGCGGATGATATTCATGCGTCGTACCATGCAACAGTGTATGCTGGATTGTGAATGTACTGTATATAGGGGTGTTTCGGTTTGATATTTTCACGGTATGATAACCCTGTGTAAAAAATACATCTCCACGGTTTCACGATATCATCGCATTAATCAACCATTTAAAAAAAACAAAAAAACAACAAGCTAGTGTTGGAGTGTATTTCTGCGTCAAATTACAACAAATCCCTTAATTGGTCCTTTCTAAGCGTTTCTAAGAGTTTTGAGTGATGTTTCGGTAAAATCTTTTGCATTGTCTGTGTTTATTGTGTGTGTATACATGTTTTTCATTGTAAACTGAAGGAAAGACAACATGCCGAGCCAAAAGAAGGAAGAGATCTAGCCGGTGGGACGGTTTTTCGTTTGTTTTCGTTTCGTTCTGGCCAGCAGTGCCGTGTTGGATAGCCGTTTTGTACGCGACAAGCTAAGAACGTTTTTTTGTTTTTTGTCAGCAGAGGTAGCGATGTAACACGTTTACAACAACGGTTGGGTCACACAGTTGAAGGTTTTTCGAAGAAGTCCCTGTCTCCTGCGTGGGAAAAACAGTTCAATTCAGTTTGATTTGAGAAATATTAATTCAGTGTGTGTGTGTGTGTGTGTGTGTGTGTGTATATATGTATATGTATATGTGTATATATATATATACACGTTTTTTCAATTGATAAATTCATGACATTTATTCAAAGCCAGAGGCGACGGAGGGAAGGAAAACTCCCCGAGACGATACGAGGAAGGAACCTTTTAGAGGAACCAGACTCAAAAGAGAACCCATCCTCATCACGGTGACGCCGGATAGTGTGATTATAAAAAATTCCCTTCTGTAACTACATGGTCAGAAAGTGCAGTTCTGTAAACAGGATATTCCTTACAGTTTTCACACGAAGTCTGAACAGATCTTGTAACTGAAAAATGGACATTGTCGTGTGATTCAGAGGGGAAGGGGTTGTGAAATCTTTAGGGAGTATGAGCTGGACACGAGGGATGAGAGTAAGGAACTTGATCAGGCTACAGTAATGAACTGGGAGATAACCAATCCATCCATCTATCCATCCATTTTCTGTACCACTTATCCTATACAGGGTCGCAGGGAGCCTGGAGGCTTTCCCAGGGGACTCGGGGTACAAGGCAGGGAACACCCTGGACAGGGTGGCAAACCATTGCAGGGCACGATTGCACTCACACACACATACTATGGACAACTTAAAAATGCCAGTATGCCTACAACGCATGGCTTTGTACCGGGGGAGGAAGCTAAGTGTACCTGGACGGAACCCCCGAAGCACGGGGAGAACATACAAATTCAACACACGCATACAGGGTGGAGGTGGGACTCGAACCCCCAACCCTGAAGGTGCGAGGTAAACTAATACATCAACAAATATGACATGGTCACAGTCACTGAGATCGCATCTTTGAACCTAGGGTGAACGTTAACTGAAGCTCTTGATCTGGATCTTCATGATTATCTGCATTGCACTAGTGTCCGATGAGGGTTGGCTAATTGATAATTGCGTAAATGTGTACAGGTGTTCCTATTTAAGTGGCCAATGTTGTTGTTTCTATGTAAACGTTGTCCTGAGTAAAATTTACATTGGGTTTTCAGAGTGATATTTGTAGTTGGGTATTCTGTCCAAAATTAGTTTTTTTAGACGCTGCTAGGATTTTTTTTTTTTTTTTCACCCCAGCAACACATTCTTGGTGTGATTTTTATTTATTTATTTATTTTTAATCTGCTGTTCTATTCTCATCCACTGCCGTTCCAAACTAATCAGTATTTTTAGCGAGTAGACCATATGTAAGTAAGCATTTGGTATCCTGTTGAGGCATTTTGGTGCATGATAAATGCAGACTGTAAGCGTTATATAATAAAAAAGCGCTGATCAGCTCAGTCTCATGCAGCGTGTGCTATTTCACTTTCTGTTTATCTTCTTAGAAGAAACAATCCTACTGATATTTGGTTTTCCAATCTGCTGTAGTTAAAGCGCACGTTCTTAAGCTCGACCCGTGTGAAAGTTGGTGTCTTTCCTTGATTACCAAGTTAGTAGCTCTGCTATGGATGGTCACAATACTTGCTTGAGCTTTCTGTAAAATATATATATATATATATATATATTTATATATATATATATATATATATATATATATATATATATATATATATATATATATATTTTTTTTTTTTAGGTTGATTTATTGATCAAAAATAATAGTAGAGAGCTTGCAGAGTCTGAGATTGTAAACAGGTATCATTATGAATATAAAAACTGTTTCATGAATGACTCAACTGATAAATCCCACCACACTGCTCCAAAGCACATAGAGTATTCCACAGGGGCTGAGAAATACGATGACTGTTTGATTGCAAATACAACAACGAAATCATCATGTTCAGAATTGCAAATCCTTCTTTAGTTTTATAGAACAAGGCACGTAACGTATCTGTAACAAGTTTATAACACATCATCTGGCTTTCATGTGCGCACTTTCAGCACTCTCATGTCACTTATGAATCATTATTCAGCAGTCAGTTTGCTACACCCCATTTTATGAGTTCATAAATTACATTCAGTTTTGACGTTTCAGCCACACCCCACGGTCCTCTGTGTTCCGGACGCCTCAGCTCTGTGGAGCGATCCACCCGCCCGAGGCTGTGTTACAGGCCGTGATAGTCCTTTGATAAGATCGGATACCTGTCGGGCAGGATTATTCACAAAACTCCTATTAGAGAAGCCAATCTTATCTTGATTTAATATTTATCTGTTATTTTGCTACATAGTCAGCAATCAAACGTCGCATCTGTTACCTAGCAACCGACAATGCACTCAGAGCTTTTAGATATCAACTGAACACTACGGATGTATGTGGTTAAATTTAAAGTTCCCTCGATTTTCAAATGCAGTCCACTGTAAACGATGTAAAAGCCATTATATCGAGCCACATACAGTACAGTGCACTATATATGGAGTAGCGAGGCACGTTGGATTCAGCCGTAGTTTGATCGCACTCAACTCATGGGCTCTGGAGTTGCTATTAAGCATTCTGTCATTGACTAGCATGATTTCTGTCTGCTTTTACACACCTTTCAATTGTTTAGTGGCTGTTTTCACCATGTGCAATTTAAATAAATGTTGAATAACCCCGTTATGCTAGTTGATGCTAGTAAACCACTGTTATTGTACACTGTTTCTATCAAGCAAGTAGAACATTATAACTTCAGTGGAAAAGCTGACCGTATTGTAGATAAGCAGAAGTCCTGAAGTTAAGGCGATTTTAAAGGATCATGGCATTATAGGCTGTTTCTGAAATCTTGTATTCCCATGTAGAATGAAGATAAAATCATGTATTTAGGAATTGCTCATCTGTTATAATAGCTGCTGTTCTAAATGGGATCCTGTAACCACCATGGTTACTACATAGAGAAGGTTTCTGAACACTGTATGCACGTATAGGTAATTGTTTCAGAATTGCAACATGAATGTTGTGAATTTCACCTCTCAGCTGTAATAACATGATCCTGAAGTTTTAAGTCGATCACAGTTACAGATTCACCCGTCTGGTTATAAACGTAGGGTTCCCTGTTGCGTTTCTGTACTACTGCTTTTGCTAGGGGAGTTACTGTATGGACTTTAATGATTTGATCAGTGGACCTGAAGAAGTCCCCTAAATAATAAAGTTCGTAAGCCTGTGCGGGCCATTCAAGTTCTTCCACACCAACCTCGTCCAACCATGTCTTCATGGAGCTCACGTTATGCGCAGGAGCATCGTTCTGCTGGAACGGGTTTTGGGCCTCGTAGTGCCGGCGAAAGGAAATTGTAATGCTACAGCATACAAAGACATTCTATACAGTTGTGTGCCTCCAACTTTGCGGCAACAGTTTTGGAAGAACCGCATATGGGAGTGATGGTCAGGTGTCCACGTATTTGGACCTGTAGTATACATTAAGTCTTGTCTGATAACAAAGGATGGGTTTCATCTGTGTTGATCCAACAGTTAGGAGATCTTAATCGTATTGACCACAACCTGGAAATGCAGATCTTCATTAAGGAAGTCCGTTACCATGCGATATGAACATGGTTTAGTCCTTGGTGAACAAGTCCTTAACAAGTCCGCCATTTCACATTCACTGAGTATTCGTGTCCTTTTTTGCATCGTAGTTGCTAAATAGTATTTTGTAGTGAATCTCGCATAAGTGAGTAAGCATTTGGTTTCCTGTTAGGGCATTTTGGTGCATCATGATAAATGCAGACTGAGGCTTTTAAGCAAAGTGGTGATGAGCTTGGGTTTCATTTGTGTCGTTTGACTAACCATTTGCTTCAAAAAGATCAGTCTATCGCCAGTGTTTAGTTTTTAGTACCCTTAAAGTGCGTATTTCTGAACTTCGTATGTATGTGTAGATTTTTGAAACCCTTTCTGATGGTAATTTTTGGGTCCTTTTGATACGAACGGGTTCTTCAAGCGTCGCTGTAGACTTATCGTGCCAATTATACATGCAGATTGAGACGATGCGAGTAAATGTCCAGCTACATCTACAGCTAGTGCTTAATAAAAGGCGACTGTGAATATCCTCGATGATAATGCAGCTGCGCTAGCATTGTTAGTACTGATTAACATTCATAATGTATTCATCTGGCACACGCTTATTCCTCCCCTCAGCATCTTATTTGTTAACAAGAGGTCACTGAATTATTGGAGTGCTTGTTGATGGATTTTAAAAAGCAATGTTTTATGTAACATCTCGGTCAGAACCGAGCTGTGTTACAGTTTAGCGTTGCTGTTACTGGATGTCTTGCAAAGTGGGAGTTCAAGAATTCGGAGAGTAAAATGCCTCATGGACCGAAACACAAAGCTTTCCTTATCTCTTGAAGACTGCATCTTCTAAACATGTTTTTCGCACTATCTTGGCATGTATGTTGGATGCTGTAGCTGTTTTCTTGCACCCTTGATGACCCTGTGGTGAAAGCATTTTTAGTGCTCTTGTAGTGCTCTTTCAATGCTCCCCTTCTTTAACCCTAATGAATTAAACATGCAGTTGTGGGCACTTAGTTGCTGTGGATAAAAGTGTCCGACAAACGGGTAAATAAATAGTTGCAGTACATAAGGAGGATCAATCCTGTTGAATTTTGATTCTAAAATAAGAATGTTTTTGAGGGTGTTTCCTCTTAGATCATTTTGAAATCTTGTGGCTGCAATGTTGCGATTCACACCTCGTTATAAGTTGTGCTTTCAGTTGAATTTGGGGAAACCACTCGAAGCATTCCTTGTGTTGAGTTATTTCAATTGCTTTTGTTTGATTTGTTCGTTGCAAACAGCTGAAAGTCTGTCAATTTTGACGGTACACCTGATCATGCAATGGGAGTTGAATAACTTTGTTTGCAACTGTACCTGTTCACAACCGGAGTTCTTTACATCTCAGTCGGCGTTGGTGACAAAGCCTCATGGGCTTCTGGAGACCTTGCGGTTTGCTGCGTATAAATGGATGGATGTAGACAATAGCGTATAAACGGTGCTGCAAAGTAAATGCAGAAATTTATTAGAGATACAGATGAGGAATAGAGCTGAAAATTTTGGGGGATGAGTACAGCTGGCCTAGTGCAGGTGATGAGGGAATAAATAAAGTAGCCTTAGTCTTTGTCGTTTGTAATATCGTCATATTTTTGTGTCATATCCATAATACAGAATATCTGTAAACACGCATGTTAGTTTATTATGCACAAAGCATACCAAATGCTATACTAGATCTTGATGCTTTGAAAATATTCCACAAGCCCGGTATTATTGGTCTTCTCCTCAAGCACAGCTATGCTAGACTCACGACTTGTATGAAAACATTGCAACAGCTTCGCACTGTCATTCCTACACAAGTTGTTCACACGTTGTTTACATTGCTGGGGAGATACTACTGTCAGACATGACGTGAACTGACACGCCCACACGATCTTAATCAAGTAGAAAATTTGACCTTTTTTGTTTCTTTTAGTTATAATTAAATTGAAGTTATATATTTATTTAATCCACTGTTGGTTAATACTTAGTTGTTTATAGATCCTTGGTATCGTGAAGGTTTTTTTTTGACATTTAAACCATATTTCCAAGGGATTTAAAAAAAAACACTAGTTGTGGTTTTTTTTGTTTTTTGTTTAGTTTTTTTTTAGATCTAATCTGAGACGTTAGCGAGTGATTCAGATTGAAGAAATGTAGCAGGCATTGAACTCGAATGACACCCCGGTGAACTTTGCAGTTAAAATGCGTTTTTGGAGTAAATGCGTTATTTTATGGAGGTGTATGAACACCGGGCTAAATACAACAGGAAGAGACGTAATCCAAGGCTTATGGGTAATTTAGCGGGTAGTGAGAGTCGAGCCGTTTCATGTTGCGCCCCAATAATCTGTTTTTTCTTCTTCTTTCCCGTGATTCCCAGACAGTCTCTTCCGGCATGAGGGATTCCCCGTGCATCTGGATTTCATAAGGAGTTTCTAGAAATAGCCAAGATTCCACATGCGCTGTGCAGACAAGTCAAGTTTCGATATTCCTCAGTGGAAATTATCCCGTGTTAGATATCAGCCAGATGTTCTGACCGACATTTCAGGCTGCGATGCGTGATGCGTACAGATGTGTGGTGTGAGAATGGAATTTCCCAAAGTGTTTGACTTCTCTTTAAAGAAAGATATTGACCACACCTAAATAGACTTCAAGGAAATAGATCCCTCAATTAAGTAGTAAATTTGGTTCCATAATAGGAGGTTGTTTATTTATTGGGTTGCTTATTGGAGGAGCTGAAAAGGAGGATATTAAGTTTTTGTAGCCTGCTTTTTGTGCCATTGGGCACTAGGCAGGTGAATGCCCTCATACTGTGACTCTCCATCTAATATCAAATTCAAACATAGACAACATGACATGTCTTATGGATAAAAGCACAACAGATGTGTGTGGTAAATAAATAAGTCAATTTACCCCAGCACGGTTGAATTTTCAGTGTTAAATTGGTCAGAAAATGTAGACAGTAGCTCTGCCTATAGTTCTAATGATGGCTGTATATTAATCTGCTTGTTCTAAAACGTTATTGTTTCTATAGTAACAGCTCATTCGCAGGGACATGTAAGGAGGACGGTTCTACATAATCAAGGCTAATAAATAGAAGGAGTTTGGTGTCAGATTTTTAATGGTCTTAATTCATCAGAGAGAGAGAGAAAAGGCTGTTGAGGGAACGTCTGTTTTAGCTGCCAGAACATAGCAGTGATAACAGGAACTATCATGTTTCAAGGAAGTTCAATAGCATTAAATGTAAATGGCTGGGAAACATGATGTGTGGTTTGTTAATTGTGGAGCAAAGCACCAAAGGTGCATAGGTTCCTTATTGTTATTCCATGTTTTCTTCTTCTTCTCGCTAGGGTGTCTATGGCAGCCCATAGAACCGTCTGGTAAAAAGTTGTGAAATTGGGCACACTCATTGGGACACGTCTAAGAAACATTCCGACCAAGAATGGGCCAAGTGCTGTCAACGTTCTACCACCACCATCGGGTCAAATTTGGGCCTTTATTTGGGAGTACATTTATGGTCATGACATTTGAACTGGGTGGAAAAAGGCTTTTAAATTTTGGATACAATGTTAGATTTGGTCAAAAACTGTTTTTTCGCTACTCCTCCTACACATTTTGTCCAATCATCGCCAAATTTGGCAGACATCATCTGGACAATAAACCTCACAAAAGGTATCAAAAGAATTTCGAGCAATCCAAATGGCTTGTCTGGAATGGGCCAACGAATCCGATGCTGACGAGCAGGAATTGAGGCTGCATCTCAGCAACAACTTTGCACACTGTCACAAAAAAACAAAAACAACTAGGTAGTCAACTTTAGGACCATGACCTTTCATGACCCTGCCACCTACTGGTCAAAATGTACAATAACATGCTATAAATGCTTACATCTAACTGCCATTTTTGCTACTCCTCCCAATTCTGTCCAATCGTCAACAAATTTGGCTCTCAGCATCTTGAGACCTGTCTGAACAAAATCTGGCAAAGGAACTGCCTTTGGTAATTTAGCGGGTAGTGAGAGTCGAGCCGTTTCATGTTGCTCCCCAATAATAATTTTTTTCTTGTTCTTTCCCGTGATTCCCAGACAGTCTGAGGGATGCCCCGTGCGTCTGGATTTCATAAGGAGTTTCTAGAAACAGCCAAGATTCCACATGCGCTGTACAGAAGCAAGTTTCGATATTCCTCAGTGGAAATTATCCTGTTAGAAATCAGTCAGATGTTTTGACCGACATTTCAGGCTGCAATGCGTGATGGGTACATCAGGCATTGTGCGGTGTGAAAATGGAACTTCCCAAAGTCTTTGAGTCATCTTTTTAAAAAAAAATAACCATGACACGCAAATGCGTGAAAATACAAATAATTTTTTAATCCCTTTGCCTGTAGTTATGGCTCTGGGTGCTTGGCCCTGGAAAATGCTGCTTGCAGCTTTAATAAATTAAAAATTGTAATTGGTGACAAATGTTTGAGAGGAATAAAACACTTTGATATGTGCTGTTCTAGATAACATTGGGGCGTATATCAGGAGGCATAGAAAGCTATAAAGTGTTTTATAATGATAAGGTGTAATTTATGTAATGTGATGAGTACATTTCATTAGATGAATACAGAAATTCTTCCAGATTTGTCAGTTCTGCAGTGTGCACATCAGTAGCCAGAAAAGTATTGATTCAGCGGGGTTACTACTCGGTCAGATGATTTTATGAGAAGTGGTGCAGATTTCAGTATTGCTAACTTGAGTTCTATAACATAACATGTCCAACATGACTGACCTGCTTTTTCAGGTTTGGGCTTCTGTAAAATGTGTGTGTATATATATATATAATATATATATGACTAGAGCTGCAACTAACGATTATTTTCATAATCGATTAGTTGGCCCATTATTTATTTATTTATTTTCCCAGACTAATCGGATGGGGTGGGGCAAACTTTCAGTAAACTTTTTTTTATGTTTATTTAAAATAAAATCCACAAACAGTGTTACAAATATAAACTTCAGGCTAAAACTTTACACAACTGTTTGTACAAAACAGAAAAGAACCCAATACACACACACCGGAATATATATTATTAATTTAGGACTGTAGTTTAATTCGGTGCTTTTTGTGCATCCATAAAAAATACCGAATAAATACTTGTATACAGTGCATCCGGAAAGTCTTCACGGCGCTTCACTTTCTCCACATTTTGTTATGTTACAGCCTTATTCCAAAATGGATTCAATTCATTATTTTCCTCAAAATTCTACAAACAATACCCCGTAATGACAACATGAAAGAAGTTTATTTGAAATCTTTGCAAATGAATTAAAAATAAAAAACAAAAAAGCACATGTACATAAGTATTCACAGCCTTTGCGCAGTACTTTGTTGAAGCACCTTTGGCACCAATTACAGCCTCAAGTCTTTTTGAGTATGATGCTACAAGCTTGGCACACCGATTTTTGGGCAGTTTCTCCCATTCTTCTTTGCAGAACCTCTCAAGCTCCGTTCGGGCAAAAGTCATGGTCGGTGAATCTAGGTATCTGCTAATGCTAGCGTGCGTATGATGTCGTGCACCGTCGACTAGGAAGCGGCTTATACTTCTGGTTAGTAAAAAAAAAACGCTAGTGTTATATTTGAGATGATATTACCTTTCTAAAATCCACACACTAGACGGTAGAGTACACAGTGCATAGTGTAAGTGTACAGTACTTAATTTTTGACACACCTTTAGTATTTACTCTGAGGCGTGTTTTCGGAACAGGAGTAATGTAACGAGTAAATCTCCCCCGTGCCGCGTGTAGACCGACTAATTGATAATGAGATTCGTTGACAACGATTTTCATAATCGATTATTATCGATTAGCTGTTGCAGCTCTACATATGACCAATGTTAATTTAGTCTCAGATATATGTTAGTGTGCCTTTGCATGTGCGTTCGGTTTAGACAGACAAGTGGACCAAAATATTCAGGCAGCGACTGTTTTTCGCTGTACACTGAAGACGTTTGGATTTGAGCTCAAGAGATGAATGAGATTTGCATCAAGATGTGTTTAAACAACTTTGAACATCTTCTGTAGCACCTTTTGTTTAAACCCAATCTCATCTGATTAACTGTCTGATAATGGAGCCAAAGGTCTAACGTTAACTTGCACAGCGACTCGACGTTTGTAGTAGCTGCTCAGGAAACTTAAACCTGATGCTAAACCTTAAAACTTACTTCAGATAGTTTGGTTTTGCTAATCGCAAAAAGAGCTCGTGGAGCTGTGGAAATATTCTCTCTTTTTCATCTGTATGTTGTTCTTGTTATTCTGTATGTTCTTCTTCTTCTTGTATCTCAACCGACATTAATATTTTCTCTTCCTCGTAGTCGATTTGAAAAACGTGCCACCGCCAAACGTAGAAATAAACGCTTCTTTGAACAAGAGGTGAATTAAGATGTCAATCAGCATCGAACTGTCAGTAGTGAATGAAATTTTGGGGTGGCACCCGGGGTGGCCAGTCAGATATCTGGGGTGTCCTGGGCCACCCCAGACATTCCTCTGGCTCTGCCAGTATTGGTGTGAGGCCTGGGTTTCACCTGTGACAAGGCATACTTATACTGCTTTTATTTTAGTAACAGAGTAGTTTGCTAGACTCCTGGCCATTCATCTGATTTATCTGTGCTAGAAACGGAAACGATGGTTGTATCTTTCTCTTCCATTTTTCTGTAGTTGGTTGAATCATGGTTTAAGGGAACCAGACACAAGCGGGAACAGGAAGTTGGGAGAGTATAGACTGCTGATACCAGACGAGCCGTGTCAGACTGGTACAGGGAATTTACTGAGCCTAATCAGATGGAAAGTTACCTTGAGAAAAGAAAGAAACCCGAATTCATCTTGTTGCTTGCTAACACAAACGTAGCTTTGAAATATACACTTACTGGCCACTTTATTAGAAACACCTAATAACATTTGATTATTCATCCAATCAGCCAATCATGTGGCAGCAGAGCAAAGCGTAAAACCATGCAGATACAGGTCAATAGCTTCAGTCAATGTTCCTATGAAACATTAGAACAGAAAAAAAGGTGATCTCAGTGACTCAGTGATTGTGACCTCATTTATTGTGTTTGAGTGGAACATGATGTTGTGGTCTGCTCTTGTAGCCCATCCACCTCAAGGTTTGACGTGTGTGCTGTTTCTGCCCACCACTGTGGTAAAGAGTGCTTATTTGAGTTAACCTAGACTTCCTGTAAGCTTGAAACAGTCAGGCTACATGTGAACTTCAACTGAAGCGCATGTCTTGAATACGTTTTGTTGGTTTTATGCTCTGCGCTGCTGCCATATTATTGTCTGATTGGATAATTGCATGAATTGCAAGAGCAGATGTTCCTATTAAAATGCCTGGTGAGTGTATAATCGGTCATTTCGATTCTGCTGTCACACTGGTTGGTTGTTATTCATAATACAGAACTCTGTACTATCATAATAATGGTGTACATTAAATTTTTTACTCAGCAAGCTATATTGGAGTTTGGGTTTAAACTACATTTTTGGCAAGAATGCAGCCCAGCAGCATAGTCTGTAGGCAAAAGACTAAACAAAAACCTGTCAATTATTTCGGTGCAAGTACCACACAACAGCCAAAATCTGAATTTACAGAAGAAAAAAAAAAATGGCTTACTACTTTGCTTTTTTGATGGACGATGGCAGACAAAGAATAGTCTCATATATGACCTTTAGGCTTTGCTCATTGGCCTCCTCCCAAAAAAGGAAAAGTCCATTAGGTTAGACAAACACATACTATGTTTAGCTTGGTCCTTTTGAACTTTAAGAACAGCTTACCCATTATCTGTTGAATGGAGAAAGTATTGATACTGAAAACAAAGTGACGTTTTGGAACAGTAATTCAGCCATTTACTCGGGGATTTAAAGTTCATTAATGACATAAAGCAAATACCACTTATGAATAGATGCCACAAAACATCTACAACCAATGTAATGTGCGTACCACCAATTATCAGCCTGTTATGTATAAAATTATGGCTCAGATTTCAGTCCCTATAGGATTTTGCGATCGCAGAAATGAACGCAAAATCAAACAAACTCCGCAATATTCGGCGGAGTTTGCAAATCTTTCTAAATTACCACAGATTTTCCACAGATTTGGGCCAAGATGCGTCATGTGATGTCATCACAACGCACATTCGGTCTTCGATTCACATGAGTACAGCTAATGGGTCTCATTTACCAACAAACATCATTTCGAAATTTCAGTTTCTCCAATTCAAGTAGTTTTCCACACAAAGAAAGCCACAGCAAAATTGAGCATTTTTGGCCGCAACAATCACAATAGAAACCCCACGAAATCCTGTATGGACCGAGATTTCAGGGTTTAGGGAATGTTCTTAAGAATAAGCTTAATGTGTCAGGAGGATAGAATACAATTAGAGTCTAGGGTTTTTTATTTATATTTATTTATTTATTTTTATTTATTTATTTATTTATTTTTAATAAAGCTTTTTTGTTGGTGGTGACCACCAAATGCATATTTAGTCAGACTTGATCTCTTCCTAAGTGATCTACAGTGTAAATATGTATCACTTTACACAAGAGAGAGAGAGAGAGAGAGAAAATAAAGGTAGTTTTATCCAGACTCCTTAGATCCACTCTTAGCCACGGGTACTCAAGTAGAGGGCGTTTAAATCAATGGCTGTCTGCCTAAAATTTCTGAAGGCCAACATGGTGGTTAATTAAGAGGTAATTACAAATCTCAAAATAACACTGAGATTTACAGACCTCCCTATCTACTTCTGGAGACGTGGTGCATAGATAAACAATAAGATAATAAGATGAACCTTACCAGAAATAGGCTCTATTAAAGTTTCCCTATCAGAAAAAAGAACAAAGCTGTCTGTCTGAAAGACAATCAGAAGAGTTTTGAAGCTTGTTTTCCAGACAGATGAGTCCAAAACTAAACCCATTTTGACATGACAAGAGGCCTCATGCTTGGCGAAGAGCCAGTCTGTCCCATCACCAGAAACCATATCCTTTCTGTCAGGCATGATGGATGAGCCCTCATCAAATTTGAGCATATAGATGGAAATACATTCATGACCACATAGATGCCATTTTAAAGTTAGATATTATTGCGAAGCCATTGTACACACCAAAAAAAATGAGTTGATAAATAAAACTGACTGGCTGGACACACAATCTTCCTGTATTTGTAACCTGGATTAAATTTGTCCAACACGGTCACTGAGTTCTTAAGAAGAGAGTTAGGATAACTCAAGTTTGGCATAAACAGGGCATTTCATCATGACATTGATCCTAAACCTTCAAATAAGTTCACTAAAGAAGAGATTCCAGCACAAGGCCAGAAACTGATCATGGGTCAGTTATTGCTGCTGAAGAAGGTGCCAAAAGTTATTGCCTGGAATAATTTTGCTTTGGGGCAGTGGTAGCTCAGTGGTTAAGACGTTAGACTACTGATCAGAAGGTTGTAAGTTCAAATACCAGTACTGCCAAGCTTCCACTGCTGGGCCCTTGAGCAAGGCCCTTAACCTTCAAATGCTGTATAAAAATATTGTTAAGAGGCACAGTTTACTAATTGAGCACAAAATACTTTTTTTTTTCGTGTGTGTGGGAATTCCATCCATCCTACCATTTTCTGTACCACTTATCCTATAGTCCTAGAGCATATCTCGGGGGACATCCTGGATGGGGTGCCAACCTATCGCAGGGCATAATCGCACACCCATTCATCATGAGATGCCAATCAGCCTATAACGCATGTCTTTGGACTGGGGGAGGAAACCAGAGTACCCGGAGAAACCCCCGAAGCGTGGGGAGGACATGCAAACGCCATTCACACAGGGCGGAGATGTGAATTGAACCCCCGGCCCCGGAGGTGCGAGGCAAACCTGCTAAACACATGGGGACTTCATTAAGCAAATTTATTATATCCTTTACAGTTTGGACACACTGGATATCATTTCCTAGTCTTAAAGAGATGCTAATAAAGGCTCATTGCTGGAATGGAATAACTGATGTTAAATCAAATAGTCTTATTTAAAATGAAACGCCTCAAACAAGTAGTTATGGGCAAAGAGCTCGGCCTATTTGAGAACTTAAAGGAACCCCTCCTGAATGAAGCTTCTCGTGAAGCTTTTTGACGCGATGCCAAGAGTTCCCAAAGCGTAAACAGGAATACTGTTAAGAATTTAAAATATAAACTACTTTTCCTTGGTCACTGCATAATTGCGTGTGTATTATCTTACTGTGTTGAAGTCTTTATTATTATTATTATTATTGTAAAGTGATTTAAAGTACACTTTTGTAGTGATGCAAAAAGTCATAAGGATGGGTTCACAAACTTTCAAGCACCATTGTAAAAACAAATTTTTTTAAGCACATATCTTGTTACAGTATAGATGCACCCGTTGAGTTTGGCTTCCTGTACTGATGAGGATGAGATCAAGAGCAGGAAGACCTGTCTCTGCTGCCATGGAGACAAACAGGAAGTGGTAGTATGAAACTTGGCGTGTGAGATGTGTGTAGCGAGATAAATGCTGAGTTCGCACTACGTTGCTGAATTGAAGTGGAGCATAGCTGCAGGTCAATAAACTAGAGATAGAGAATTTTCCTGTCAATACCGATATGCCCGTTTTCACTGACTAATTTGAATCTTTACGCACTTCCACTTCACAAAATCTCCAGTGGCACAATTTCAGAACAACCTTTGGTTAAGTTTCATTTTTTTTTTCCCTCAAAAGTTCAGCATCCGTGTGTTTTCTCACCCGTGGGTTAACTTGATGCCCTGTCATTTATTTATTTATTTATTTATTTATTTATTTATTATCCATTAAAAGAGGACGTTATTTTTGGTGCATTTTACATCTTGAAGTAAATTCTTACTTGGGGACAGCCCTACTTGTTGTCACACACTGCGGTTAATGTGCACAGCTCCCATAATGCTTCTTTTGATAATGAATTAAACTTGATTGTCTGCACTGCTATGTAGGCTGTCTAATCAGAGTTTCATGACGAGTTTTCCTGATCAAATTGAAGCCCATTGTCGTAATACATAATGATCGAGCTCCACTTTGCCGACGCTGTGTCGTACCACGTCTTTTTGCGGCTGTGCCCTTTTTTAAAAAAATAATTTTTAATACCGGCCCACTGTATTTCGACCAACAGAGAGCGCGAGTCAGTTCATGTTGTCATTTTCTGATTTTATACAACGTGCACAATAATTGAAGTATCCAATAATGTATCTAATAAATAATAGTCCAATAATGATGTACAGCCTTAATCGTATTGCAGCTAGACAAAATAACCAAACTAGGCTGTGTCACTTATTACGTATTCATGAGCCAAAGCTGCTGAACACAAGCTCAGCTGAAGTGAAGAAGAAAATCTCATTAAGAGCTTCACGACATGTCAAGGAAATGTCGGCGGTGGTAAAGAACAAAACCGGGTCTAATTAGATTTTCGGAAAAGGGAAGCGTGACAGTGGTGTTGATGCCCCACAATGCATTAAGTTCACACAGGTCCTATTCTTAGTGGCTGCTTAGCATTGTGACCTATAAATAGACACTTCTTGGAAAACGTTGGCCTGTTTTCTGACTTATTGACCTAAATCTAGCATTGTAGAGCCACCAAACTGTACACTAATGCTTTCCAGTGACACATTGCCTTACATAGACGTATGCAGGAATTAGTCATGGTCCTGAGTCCATTGTTGTCGTAGACTTTTTAAAAGTATTAACCTAGATTAGGCCACCAAGGTGTGCACGGTTGACTTCTGAGCAGTAGAAATTGTGTGCAATGTGCCAGCATCCTGTCACGCCCCCTATCTCTGATTGACTATAGTATTGCCTGTGGTTCTGAGGGGAAAAGAGAAGTTGGCGATATATCAGGTGACATGATATCGATAACGTGTCCTGTGAAAGTTTTGTCATTACGGCAGGAAAAATACCGGAACCTGGTTGGTCACTTGTTTGTATATGATACAAAATATGCAAAAAGGTAACACGCATGATGAGACACTTTGTTTTTGTCCATCTTAAAGCTGCAGACACCACATTTTCTGACAGACATTTGGGGGGGGGGAAAAACATGATTTAGTAAATGTCTGCAGTGTGAGACCTTAGCCACTTTAAAAAAAAAAATAATAATAATTTATATATATATTTTTTTTTTAAATGGTCCTTTACTTTTCCACTATGCAGACTAAGTAGACATATCTTGTGAGTCGCAGAATTCTTCGCACCAGTACTGATTTTCTCGATCACAGTTATACACCGTTTTATTACCTGGAGCACAGCGCGTTCATTTGGGATGAATTATTGCTTGACGTTGGTTTTGGTTCCACATGAGAACACATTTATTTATTTATTGAGTAAAATGGCGCATTGTTTAAACGGAGACATCGCCTTCTGACTATGTGGAATCATCGCTCACACTGTCATTGTGCCCATCACTTCACGGAAGCGAGAGAGAGAGAGAGAGAGAGAGAGAGAGAAATAGAAATTGATTTCAGGACTCCAAGCCTTGATTTGCAAATTGTCCTTTGATAAAGCCAGAGCTAACAGATAGAGGAATATTATGGCTCTGATAGCCATGAGCAGGCTACAGGCTTTAACGATGTTGCAGCTGTTGGAGGCTGCAGGATCTAGCTCTTACGTTTATTTACCTTGATTTTCAGTAGCAATGATCTACATGTTAGACTTTAGATAGATGACAAAATACGCATTACTGAAGCCACTGCTCCAGCAGCGCAGAATCAAGTGATCCCTGTAGTGTTGCATTGATTTAGTCTTCATATAAGGCATTTTTGTTGGCTCTTGGGTGCACTAGTCAAAAATGGACAGGTTTTACCTGTCCAAGGTCAAGTGGTAATATCTACAGTTTTGTACACTGCAATTTGTAAACTACTAAAGGAAGAAAAGTGTGAAGGTGCTACCTGAAGGTTGTCGAATTGTATTCCAATCTCGCAGGTGTGAAAGAATGTGTTTTTTATTCAGTAGTATCATACTTGACCTCAACAAGAACAATGTAATGGAAGTGATTTCCTTGGTAATTTTATCCTTCAAACTACACCGTATGGACAAAAGTGTGTGGACGCTTGACAATCACACCCATATGTGCTTTTTGAACCGTCCCATTCCGGATTCAGTTCTCCCTTTGTTGTTCTAATAACCTCCACTCCTCTGGGAAGGCTTTCCACTAGATTTTGGAGCGTGGCTGTGGATATTTGTGCTCATTCAGCCACAAGAGCATTAGTGAGGTCAGGCACTGATGTTGAGCATGAGGCCTGGGTTGCGGTCGACGTTCCAGTTCATCCCAGAAGTGTATACGTGAGGTTGAGGTCAGGGCTCTGTGCAGGCCACTTGAGTTCTTCCACTCCAATTTTGGCAAACCATGTCATTGAGTCACTTTGTGCACAGGTGCATTGTCATGCCAGAACAGGTTTGGGCCTCTTATTTCCAGTGAAGTGACATTATAATGCTACAGCATGCAGAGACGTGCTATAAAAGTGTGTGCTTCCAACTTTGTGGCCCACATATGGGTGTGATGCTCATGTGTCAACAAACCTCTGGCCATATAGTGTATGTATTAGCTTGCTAACTGGCTCACTTGCCACTTGGATAGATTTATAACTTGCTATCAGAGTAAAGTAACAACGTTCCCTCAGACGTCATGTATATAGATAAATATTTATTTTCTTCTGTTTATATTAATCTTTGTCCACATTTTTTTCTGTTTTTGGTAGGACGTGGAAAAAAAATGGTTTTGTATATTAAAATCTAAATGGGAGGGCGGGGGACATTGGTTCTTATGACATGACCTCAAGTAACACTTTGTTAGAAATATGCACGATCATTTCTCTGTGTAGAATGATTGAGTGTTTATCTGTTTCTGTTGTGTGTGTGTGTTTTTTTTTGTTTGTTGCCTTTTTAGATAAATGAGTTGAGTCATGTTCAAATCCCCATCATGCTGATGCCTGATGACTTCAAGGCCTATTCGAAGATCAAGGTGGACAACCACCTGTTTAACAAGTGAGTTAAATCGACTGCTTCTAATTTCAAAATGTACTCCGGTTTAGGGAAGCATTTATTATTACATTACATACTCTTTTTATTTATTTATTTATTCAATTTTTTTTAACGTTATAATTTTTCCTTTCAGGGAGAATATGCCAAGCCACTTTAAATTCAAGGAGTACTGCCCTCTCGTTTTCCGTAATTTGAGAGAAAGGTTCAGCATTGACGACCAGGACTTCCAGGTATGTTCATAACGTGATGAAGTTAGACGTGGGGTCTGTGATGACAAGTCATCGTTATCCAGATGCACCTTTCTGAGTATATCACGGTTATCGTGAGTTATCCTATAGTGTCTGCTTCAGACTCTGAAGGTCAAGCCGCATAGTGAGCATCTTTTGCACTCATTTCTGGCCAGAAGCGTGAGGATATTGAACTTCTGTGCGCCAGTGTCCGGCCGAAACACGAACTTTTGAGCACCGGGGCACAATGAACATTTCGGAGCTAGATATAGTCACTGCACTGGAAAAGAGTTCAGAGTTCTGTCATTACCAGTTATTAAAGTTTCCTTTTAAGCAGTTGGGAGTAAGCAAGTGAGATAAACGGGCTACAGGAAAAGGTCTTCAGTTACTCATCTGCCATGTTATTCAAATTTCCTTTTTCTGTGGAAGTTGGTGTAGCATGACCGTGTTTATTATTTTAGTCTGTTAATTTATGAAATGAATTAAGTCTTGAGCTTTTCTTTTCCTTATAGAATATTCATATATATACTGCGAAAACAAATAATTTTTATGATATTGCCCAGAGTTTAGGTCTGAACGTTATACAGTTAGAAAAGGGGGTTGGGGGAGGGGGGGGGTGTCAGATGTGAACAGCACAGAAGTTTAACCCCACAGTATTTTTTTACTAAATAGTATAAAGTAGATTTAAAGTCTGACTTGACTGACATCTTGGTGACACTCCCCAGAAGTTATTTTCAGCCATAAGACAACGCCCTTTTCTCCTCGAATGGGGAGAGACCCGAATACCAGAAATGGATCAACAAGATGATGTTTCGAAGACGGATTTGAAATGGCTGTAAAATTGTCTTTAGTCCTGATGACATGGGGGGGGGGGGAGCCATATTTTTGTCAGGTTGCTCCAGCTGCTTCACCACCTGACCGAAAAAAAAAAAATCTACATTACAAACTTATACCTACTCATGCGTCCGAATTTAATACAACAGGCATTTTCATTAACATCTTTGCCTTTGGCATTTTTTAAAATGTAGTATTATTTTTTTTTAACGTGGTGCGGGACTTCGTCTCGCGTAGTACAGCTGTCATATTGGGTGTTACACACTGCCCCATTCATATTGCAAGCAGTTGGCTGTTCATATCATCTGGGTAGATTCAGTCCTCCTTGAGGAAAAACCCATGATTAATGAGTTGTAATTTAGTCATTAACCCTTCAATCTGCTGTCGTAAAATGGACCATTTATTCCACGTAATGGCGGCGTAATTTCAGGGCGATCCTTTTACGTCTCAGCCACCCACGTACATCCAGTGTGCTTAATATCGTTTCCTGTGTGTCTCTTACTCCCACGTGAAAGAAAACATTGTCTTATTGGTGAACAGTGCTAATCGCTGTGCTTTAGGCAAAGGGAAGGTATTTTTATTTTGTTTTGTTTTGTTTTTTACCTCCACAAAGAACAAATCCGATATCCGGTAGTGTAGGTATTCTATTCTTTGGCTACTTTAGAATATGCTTCTTTATAAGGCTAAACTGGAAAGGGAAAAAAAAAAAAAAAGACAGTTGCATAACCACCACGGGTTGTTTCACATTCACTTCCACAACCGATCACATGCTGTCACTACATGCTGACCCACTGTTTATTTCTAAGAGAAAACACAGGGCTGATTTAAACCTTGTGTGGAATTTTGGTGCGTTTTCTCTGCTTTTTTTTCTGCTTTATTGTGTCACACCTCCCTCAGCTCTTCGAGGATGTAATAATTATCCAGCGAGCTGAATAAAGTGTGTGTTGTTTTTTTTTTTTTTAAAAATATGGAAATTTTCTGTGCACTGTGCGCAAGCATTAAAGTTGACTTTTGTCTCCCTGTGTTTTGTGTGTTTACGTGTAGAACTCTCTGACCCGCAGCGCACCTCTCGTTAGTGAGGCTCAGGGTCGTAGCGGTGCCCGCTTCCACACCTCCTATGACAAGAGATACGTCATTAAGACCATCAGCAGTGAGGACGTAGCCGAGATGCACAACATCCTTAAAAAATATCACCAGGTATACGTGCACACACACACAGGCACATGCATACTGAACATCTTCAACGCTGTATTACACACGTAAATATATATTAAAGGGTTTCATATTGCTTTAACTGAGATGATTTTCATCATCGAGCATGTTTTTGTTGTTTAGCGCACACACACACACACACACACACACACATTAGAGACCCAGATTTAGAGCAGTCTGGGGAAAGATTGCTGCTTGTTCAAGTTTAGAGATTTATCTACTGATGGTTCCTAAAGCCAAACTGGCCTGTGTGGGGGCGACAGATCTTTCAGGTCTGTGGCCTCCAGGCTCTGGAACTCATTTCCTCAATCACTCACTTTTCTTCTCTGTTCTCTTTCAAGCACCAACTAAAAGAAAACCGTTTCTCTTAACACGATCACTTCTCATGTTCCTAGCTCTCCTTTCTCCTCATTTCTCTTTTTACATGAACTATAAAATGACCTTGAGTATGAAAATGTGCTGTGTTAAAAAAAAAAAAAAAATGTGTTATTAAGCGTTGCATATGTGCTTTAGTTATATCGATCATGCTTTTTTCAGTAGTTGTGTCATTTCTTTCTCGTAGTTTATCGTGGAATGTCACGGTACCACACTGCTGCCTCAGTTTCTGGGCATGTACCGCATCACCGTAGACGGAGATGAAACCTATATGATTGTCACACGCAACGTCTTCAGCCACCGGCTGTCTGTCTATAAGAAATACGACTTGAAGGTATGTGACGGGAGGTGAAGAGCGATGAATTTTGGTTGATAATTTGATGACTAAACTATGAACTGACGAGATCTTTTTCTTTCTAAGGGATCTACTGTTGCGAGGGAGGCCAGTGACAAGGAGAAGGTAATGATGTTAAAGCAGAATGCCGTTAATATCCAGTTCTTTGAAGAATGTAACATACAGTCTTAATTATTCTTAATGGAATCTGACATTTTGTATTAATTTGCAGTTTATTAGCGGTTTATACGTTCTTTAGTATGCTTGTTAACTTTCCTTATCAATATCGTGATACTTTGGCGATGTGACCAACAAAGATTTCAGTGATAAACAAGTATTTTTTTTTTAAAGTAAGAAGCTTCAAGAAAATTTGAAAGATCATCTGCTGTTATATGTTTATGCATATGCAGTGCAGATCAGGTAGCGATTGAATGCGTAAAACTGCTGCGTAGTAAAACAAGCGACACGCTGTTTGGGCCTGTTTACACCTGGTCACTGCGTGCGTTTCCTCTGATCGGATGGCTATCCGAATTGTGAAGAGACAAGGTGTAAATGCCTTCCGAAGCGCATTCGAGACCGATTGATTAAAATCCGATCGCTCAAACCACTTCAGGAGGCGGTGTGGTTCGCATTCCAGACGAAACCGGACAAGTCTGAATGCGTCCGGTTGTACGGACCGGTATAGCCTGATGGAGATGAGTGTGCCTCCTCGTTAAATTGCTGTGCAGGCTGACACAAAGATAACGGAAGGTCCGGCACCCCATCCGGAAACTGGATAGCCAGTCTTGTTCCGTAAAAGAAGCCAGCTCTGTATTTTTTCACCGGTGTTGACTCATCCAGGTATCTCGCTGGGTTTTAAAGTTTAGCACTAACGACAGTGAAAACGCTGCACGTAATAAGTGCCGTCTCTTTGTCGCGTAAGCGTTGTAGCAAACATTTTCATTTTCTTTTCGACCGCATCCGCAAACCCAAATAGAGGAAAATAACGGTGGCTGCCATTTCAGTTCAGCAGAAAGGTGTATTTGCATTTTGCGTGAGAATAGATTGGATTCGTATCCCTTTCGCTGAAACGCATTAAGTGCAAGTGGAACCATTTTCACAAATGAGAGAGCTGTCCGATCAGAGAAAACGCACGAAGTGACCAAGTGAAAACAGTCCCTTTGTAATTTTAATGATGTTTGAAATGATTGGCAAAAGATTCGATTATAAATAATCTACTGTGTTTGACTCTTTAACTAATAGGAAGAGAAGTTTTCTTTTCTTTGGTCAGTGTTTTTTTTTTTTTTCTTCCCATTTCTTAAGTCTTCCTAAGTTCTCTGAGGCCAAAATATATGTTTTGTTTTGTAAATCTTGTTGTCTTGCTTCATTCGGGATTGTTCTTGTAGGAGCGATAAGATGTAGATATTTTTCATTATTTCTGTTTTTGCTTCATGCTCTGTTAGTCATTATTATGAAATAACAAAGGAGGAAACAAATGTAAAACCTGCCTTCTGGAACAAGCCTGTGTTTAGTGTGGTCAAGGTGAGTTAGCTGTGTGTTTGCGAGGAGCTTTTTTTTTTTTTTTCAAAATTTTCAGTTTTACAGCATGAGTAAGCATGTTTTGTGAAAGACAGTGAGCCCAAAGTCTGGCTCGATTTCTTGACTTCTTCTCTCACCAAGATAGGTCTATGATAGTCATGTGCAGAGATATTGTTACTTCAGACATGGAAATGAAAAGAAGAAAAAAGAAAAGTAGGAAGTTCAGATTGTTCAGAGCAGCATCATGGTGATAGAGGTTAAGCCACATGCTCTTCTGAAATTCTTTTAATGATTGCTTACGTTTGTGGGGAAAATGTATCTGTGCTGAATCACACACTGAAAATATGAGCGAAATCTCACCTTAAGTGAAGTTAGATTTACAGAATTCCAAGAAAATGCAAACCCTTATCAAGTATATATATTTTTTTCTCTTATGAACAGAATGTAATTGAAGTATGTTACCATTTATATTTTACTTGAAGTTCATCCGCGTGTTTAGGAACTCACCCAGCAGTCATTCGTGACTTCCTGTTTTACTGGGGTATGAATATAAAGCGACACAGGCCAAATTCCCTTAATCATTCATCAACATGGGAATGAAGAGAGAATATACCAATCAAATGAGACCAAAGTGTGTCGACGTTTACAAATCAAGCAATTGCTATAAAAAAAAAAAAAAGCCTCCACTCTCATCCAAAAACAAACTCGAGCGTCTTCAGTGTGCAGACACTACTGGAACTTCAAATGGGATCGGGTTCGATGGTCAGATGAAACCAGAATAGAGCTTTTTGGTAATAAACACCAGAGGTGGTTTTGGAGCACACAGAGAGGTAGCCATATGGAAAAGTACCTCATGCCCACGGTTAAATATGGAGGTGGATCTTTAATGTTTTGGGGCTGTTTTTCTACCAGAGGACCTGGACATTTTGTTAGGATACATGGCATCATGGACTCAAATATCAACAGATATTAAATGAAAACCTGACTGCCTCTGCCAGAAAGATTCAAATGGGACGTGGTTTGATTTTCCAGCAGGACGATGATCCAAAACATCATCAAAATCAACACAAAAATGGTTTACTGACCACAAAATCAAGGTCCTGCCATGTCCATCCCAGTCCCCTGACTTCAAACCCATAGAAAACCTGTGGGGTGAACTGATGAGGAGAGTCCACCAGCGTGGACCTCGAAATCTGAAGGATCTGGAGAGATTCTGTACAGAGGAACGGTCTCAGATCCCTCGCCATGTATTCTCCAACCTCATCAGGCGTTATAGGAGAAGACTCGGAGCTGTTATCTTGGCAAAGGGCGGTAGCACAAAATATTGACTAAAAGGGTGCCAATGATTGTTGCACACCTATATATAACCAAAAGATTTTTGGCGGGATAAACCTGTGTTGTGATTGCAATTGTTTGATATCCATGAGAGCAGAGTATTTTTGTGAAGCTTTTGAAAAAAGATCAAAAGGTTAAACAGTAAAGACAATTGTTCACAGCCTTCTTTGCTTATATTTACCAAGGGTGCCAATATTAGTGGAGGGCACTGTATATTGCCCTCATGCGTGGAGGATGGTTAGAGAGGCAAAAAATTTAGCACAGTTGGAGATTAGCAGAGGATTGTAGCATTTTGAAATCATTAAGTTTCCAAATTTACAATTAGATGCCACCTCCATGCCAAGAAAAAATTTAGAAGCCATGCCAGAAGAAATGCTTTTCCTGTCATCTGTCAGATGAGGTGTCTTTCAGGTAAGCACCTGGAGTTTACTAGATGCTACCAGAACTTTGACTGGAACTGGAACTCTCTAACCTCTATGGTCAGAAGAGGAAAACGTAGAGGAAACGTAGAGGGGTTTTGTGGGTTTTTTTGCACTAAGCAAGTTTAGTTTGCTTTAAAAGGAAGGGTGGTTTCATGGAAAAGAACCTAATCCCCTCTGTTAAGCATTGTGGATGATCTGTTATGTTGTTGGGCTGTTTTTCACCCAAAGACCTTGGGACCTTTGTTAGGATATTCTAAGGACTCCCATGACGTACCGTGAGATTTTTAAAGATTAAAATCTGGCTTGCCTAGAAACTACAACCGAATTGTTGTTTGATGTTCAAGCAGGACAGTGATCCAAAACATCCATACCCATGCAAAAATGGTTCACGGAGCCCAGAATCAAGTTTTCAACATGGCTATTCCAGTCCCTGAACTAAACCCCATTAAGGTGAAGCGGAAAGGCCATATAAGAGAGCTTTGTAGGACAAGACTGCACAGGAGTACTAATTGCAAGGGCGCCAGTAATTACAATGCATGCCGCTAGCATGTGTTTTCCTGTTTAATTCATTACATCACTGCAATTCCTAAAAACCAGTGGGACATTCTGGGACAAACTTTTGGTTAAAAGTAAATGCTGGTAAACCTATTGTGTTAGTTATTGGCAAACTGATTTCACCGTAAAATAAATGACCTCAGCGCAGTGGGGTCTTTCTTTGGGCTCAAGGACATTCAGTTGTAAAGGCACTTTATTTTGGAATAAATATGCAATAAGCTCTGATATTCCTTCCGTATTTTAATGTTCATAGAAAATATGTGCAGCTGATTTTCTGTTGTTGTTTTTTTTGTGTGTGTGTGTGTGTGTGTGTGTGCGTGTCGGGTTTTCCGTGGCACACATTTACTAGTTGGCTGCTTCTGCCATTTCACACTTACATGCACTGCCACTCTCAAACAGATTACATTTAACATGTGAATTGCAAGGGCTACTATTTTTAAATTAAACTCGTCTTATTTAGCAGCAGTCATCGTCACAAATCAGCTTCACGGAGCACTAATGAGCGAGCCGTATGCGACAAGGAGAAAACTTTAGCGGAAAAGAGACTCAGACAAACGGATTACCGCAAGAGTACGATTAGCTATTCAATCTATTACACTGACTTATTCATAGCCTTTTATTTATACAGTACCCTGCAGAATTATTGGCACCCTCATAAATATAAAGGAACATTAGTGAATAAAAATAGTTAATACATGTACACACTTAATACAGGCACTTTGTATTGTGGTATTTATACTTTTTTTTTTTTCTTTTTTTTTCTTCTTCTAAACCTTCTAAAAAAAAAAAAAAAAAATACTGCTTTCATCCTTACAATTAATAGTTTGTGATGCCTGCCTTGCAAATAATTACAGTCTATTCTTGTAAAGTTTTAGATTCTTAAGTTTGTACATTTGGGCTTCCTCTTCAAATCATATCACAGATTTTCACTAGGGTTCAAATTCAGAGACTGAGACGAGGAGTCTGCTGATTTGTGCTGGTCAACAATAATTTGCCTGTTTTGTGTTTTTGCACATCATAATGGACGACAAAGGGATTTTACATGCGTGCAACCACAATTTATACCCCAGGAAAACAGAACATGGTAAAGACGCAACGTTTCTGGGAACTGGGAGCAAATTAATAATAAGGGTGTTTTGTTTTGTTTTTTTTCCCCCTCAAAGGCAATATGCATTTGTTTAAAATATTCTTAAGGGGATGTCAGTAATTTGTCAAACATCATCTCTGAATATTAGCTCAATGGTTAAGACATTGGACTACTGATTGGAAGGTTATGAGTTCAAGTCCTTGCCACTGCTGGGCCCTTGAGCAAGGCCCTTAACCTTCAACTGCTTGGTCGTATAAATGAGATAAATGTAAGTCGCTCTGAATAAAGGTGATTGCTAAATGCCATAAATGTAATGGCGAATGAGTTACAATTGAGCTGAGCAGATGAGAGTTAAAGGTCTTGCTCAAGGACCCAACAGTGGCAGCTTAGCAGCACACTTCAACCCTTCATTCAGAAGCCCAGAGCCCTAATCACTGAGCCGCCATGGCTCTACAAGGAAATATATCTTGTGTTGGGTGGAAGTTGTCTATTTCTTTTGTTGGCATAGAAACCTTAGACAAAGTAGGTTACATTTAGTACTCTAAAGGGTTCTTCAGGTTGCCCCCGTGTGGAACTCTTATAGGTTCAAAGTTCAAACCCATTCAGGAGTCTAGAACTAAAGAACTTTTGAGGAACCCAGTTAAATTCAAACTTGTAGACCTGTACGCAGGTGTATACATTTTGCACCATAATTTTACCAGTGCTGTTATAGCTAACCCAGATGTACAGTAGATCAACAGTCAACACACATACAGCAGAAGAGTAACATAAAGGCACATTCAACGTTAAATCTGTAAGAGTCCGTACAATAGACAATATATGGGTGTGTGTCGGCAGCAGAATGCCAACATGGCAGTTAAAAGCGCAGATAACATGGAGTACAACAAAGAATACAGGTGTATAAAAGTGTCACCTTAAATCCACACACACTGTGGCTTAACTACAACTACCCCAGTTTTAACCAAGGTTACTAATGTGTTAGCTTGGCATAGCTGCATCAGCAACATCTGTTTCAGGTCATGTGCACGTTTTTCATGTACACTTCTGATGAATGTAGAAGGACAAAGGTTGATTTGCACACGTGACTAGTGAACAGTCAGTTAACCTTTTATATGTTTGTTTCTGAGAGTAAATATCTCAGTGTTTTCCAGCAGTTAGTATCACTGGGAGGATAGAAAATGTAGGCATGCGATTGAAGAAGGTAGTGCTCAGTTTTAAACCCAGCTCTCCGTTCCAGAAGTCAGCTTGTTGTGCAATGCACAGGTTGCCGGTGGTCAGAGGTGACATAAGGAGACCAGACTTCTATTTTAATCCTGTTGTTCTCCCACACACACTGCATCTAATCCCTGTTGTATCCCTGGGCTCTCATAGGATTGTGCAAGGCCTTCACTGATGCCAAAATGGCTATTCAAGACAAACACACACCCTCACGTACAAAGTATGCACTCGCGCACACACGAACTGATTGCTTCTCCATTATTTAGCACTTATCTATCCTTTTAATCATCATGTTCTCTCTTGTATGCAAATAGCAGGCATTATACATTGATCACACAGCCAGTTTGATACAAATTAGTATTTTTGTCAGTGGTAACGATATTGTGGTGGGAAAATGACGACGGATAAAATGAGCTGGTTTCCCTAAATATACCGGTGGTTTAATAAATCAGGGCTTTACTCAAACAGCAGAACCATCAGTTATAAATGTAAGTAGTTATAATGTAACTTTTTAAATCACGTCAGTAACATGATTTCACAGTTACTACAGATAGGAGCAGATTTACGGTTCATTGACCGAGGGCCCGGAGTGGGGCAGCTGGCTGCTTTGCCCTTGTTAAGAGATTGCAAGTTCAAATCCCATCAATGCCACAGCTGTCCAAGAGAGCTTAAACCCAACTTATAAATGAACTGTGATCTCTCTCTCACTCTCTCACACACACACAATCATTTTCTGCAATGATTAGCGCCTAGTAGTGCCCATAGTGCATTTGGGTGTTTTTCAAAACAGCGTTATGAATGCTTTATCGGTGCCTTATGTTTAACCCAGAGGAAAGCATCACGGTCAGTGTAGTAAAATTGTAATCTCCTTGGTTAAAAGGCATCATGTGTCTTACCTTGCTACCTATGTGGTGTTAATAACTGCCAGAAGCAGATTTGGTCACAGACTCGGTCTGTTAGCACTCTGGTAGGCTACACGTAGAGGATTAGTTTGACCGCTCTCGTTTCAGTTGCTTAGTTTTCTTTTCAGAGAAGCAGCACTGTGTAAACTCCAGGCACTTTAGAGCAACATTGTGATTTTCTGATTGAGCGTTAAGGACGATTTTGCTGCCGACACTGTTCTACCTGTTGCACTTTGTTTACTTTTGAATAGTATACCATTCAGCTATTTTGTCACCGTAATTGACAACTAATTCATTTCATTATATAAAAGGCAGATATTAAATAATGGTGCATTTTAAAAATTCCAAAAGTGCTTTTTCTAATTTTCTATCCTTCTGTGAACAGGAAGTGAAACGTCTACTTCTCAGTATTTAAACTTCCCTTAAATGTTTGTGAATAAGGAAGTTCTGTAGCAGGCCTGTCTTTCACGACTCCACAGCTCCCTCTAGTGGGGTACTGAGTAAAAGATATCGCATGTATTACACATGCAGTGAATAAAGGGTTGGTTATATGGATGTTTAATGATTATAATGCTGTTTAATGCGTTTTAGCTTGTTTCTAAGATCGGTGAAAGCAGGTGTACTGACGAGGTTGCAGATGATTTATACTAGTATAAAAACAACACACATTAATTTATTAGCTGGAAGAGATTTGCAAACTATGTCTTTTTGTTTTTCAAAGTTGTACACTGTGCCTGATCAAAAACCCATCGCAGCTCCAGAGCATTGCCATGAACACAAACCATGTCCATCAAGTCCACACAGCACCTGTTAGTTTTTCTTTCCAATCCATGCAACAGACAATGAAGAGCAGGTTAGGAAAATGAGTGTGGAGTGATTTATGTGGATAACATTTTAAGAACATTTATTTTCACGATAAAAAGGCGGTACTACGTGTGTGTTTTCTTCTGCTCCGTGGTTTATTTAAAAGACGCTGTGAATTTTGTCTGCTTTCAATTTGGTTAAAAAGAGTCAAAGTTTTTCCAAATATTGTGATATTTTATCTGGATCACTTGCCCCTACAGTACCAGTGAAATGTCTGCACACATTCGATTGAATATATATTTTTAATGTCGTGAAGGTGTTTCGACAGGTTTGAAGTGTATTTCTAGAACAGGTGTCATTCATGAAGTGAATGCACGGATATCAATGTATTTCGAATCAAAATGTACACACAACTTAAAGCGAGTAGCTTTTACTTTAAATTTGTTTGTTTCCCCAAGCAGGTGGTTTTAATTTCGAAATCCCCAAATAAGAGCTCGGCGTGTTTGAAAATATTCAGAAAGGCCTCTCGGGTGAAGCTTCGTCATGAAGACGGTTGTGAAAAGTTTCCCAGAGTTTGCAATGCTTCATTAGGAATACTGTTAAGGAGAATTGTTATTAGGAATAACCGCTTTGATTTGAACACTACGTTTGGTCACTTCATAATGCCACGTGTTTCATTCTGTTAATGTCTTTCGTTACTATTAGAGTAGTGGGAAATTCTTTTCAATGAGCAGATGTGTCCAACCTTTTGACTGTTAGTGCGTGTTTGCACATTGAACGTTCTGCTATTTATTTATTTTTTTTGCTTCAAGGCGAAGGAGCTGCCTACGTACAAGGATAATGACTTCATCAACGATGGACAGAAAATATACATTGATGAGGAAAATAAAAAGATATTTCTTGAGAAGCTTAGGAAGGATGTGGAGGTAAATGCAATGTTTTTTGTTTTTATATATATATATATATATAAACACCCTCTACATGCACACTTTCAAAGCAGATTTAAATTTCTTTTTAAATTAAACCATTTTTTTCAAATAGTCTCGACGTTATATATGATTTTTGATTATTAATCTCGGTGCGTGTAGTTCCTGGCGCAGTTGAAGCTCATGGATTACAGTCTGTTGGTGGGGATCCATGACGTGGAGCGAGCAGAGCAGGAGGAAGTGGAAAGTGAGGATAATGAAGGAGATGATGAAGGAGAGAGTGATGGAGGGATTGTTGGAACACCTCCAGACAGCCCCAGCAACACTCTGGACAGCACCAAACCCCTTTCACCGGGAGACTTTGACCCTACTATTGATGTCTACGCAATTAAAAGTCACGACAGTGAGTGGAGACGGTGGCACTCTGTTATCATGTTATGCAGTGACTCTAGTTATGTGCACTTTCATTAGTGCGTTTAATATACCTACTAAAGCATGACTTTCAATAATGATCCCCAGCTCCAGGCTGCATATCTTCCAGCCCTCCTTTTTACACACCGCTTTCATATTCTTAGTGAATTATCTTGCCCTTAGTGGTATTAATCAGGTTCGGATTATTTCCTTGCTGATAAACCGCATACGTCGGATCATTTCAGGATTGAATTGCACTATAAAGACATGAACAAATTACAGTTGTATATGAATAAGTTACATTCAAGATGCTTGGACAAAAGGATATATGTTATTATTTTATACAACAGTTAGTTCCGGTTCACTGATTCGAATGGTAACCTCACTGGGACGTTTCAGTGTGTATCGCTGCACTCATCTGTGTTTGCAACGTAAAACTTTCACTTCCTAGTTCAAGACCGTTACGACAGTAGTGTTAGCGACATCATCAGCAGACATGGCAAACGGTTACTTTTCGAGAACATAACTTTCGGCTTAAAATAGGAAAGCTGGTCAGGTGAAGATGAAATGGAAATAGGGACACCAATTTTAAGGGAAGCAACTTTAACAGGAATATATACAAATCCGTGTGAGCCAGCTAGAAACAGGGCAGGGGTAGCTCAGTGGTTAAGATGTTGGACTACTGATCGGAAGGTCACGAGTTCAGATGCCACTGCTGGGCCCCTGAGTAAGGCCCTGTATAAATGAGTTAAACGTAAGTCTCCGTGGATAAGAGCGTCTGCCAAATGCCGTAAATGTAGACAGCTAGCCAACATGCTAGAAAATGAGAGCGTGGCTTCTTCGGGAACATTTGGCCGTATTGTGTCCGAAATGTCACGTCGTCAATATTAATTTCTTGTTTGTTGAACTTGTTTATAGATCTGTTACCCACGGCCGAATCACAGTCATGTTCAGTAAAACTGCACTCTTGCTCGTACGATAATGCTCAACTCATTCAGCTAATTCATACTACTTCATTTTTAAATAAAGCATACTTAAGGTTAACGTTAAGATAAAAAAAAAAAAGCTTTTCATGAAATAACACTCTTTTGCTACAGTATCAATTGATGGGAGAGTGTCAACGATTGCATAACAGCAGGTTCTCTGAAGTCGGTTTTTGTTTAAAGTTAATCTCTTTGGCGCATATACTCCAAAAATTAGTCCTTTACTGTAGCTGCGAGTTAGATGTACCTTATCGGTTGGGCACTGAGTGTATATATATTGCGGATTAACATTGGCGCTTTGACACATTTGGCAGCCTTTAACAGAGCAGTAGTGCATTTGTACAAAGAAATAAACGAATCATTGCAGACCTTGTCAATTAACAGGCCAACAATGTGATTAACTAACACGGTACAGGACGTGTATAGGAACTGACTCACCTACCTTCCTCTTGACCATATTTAGCACGGATTAAGTTCCTGAAATTTTAATTGGTTCTGGTATTTTGTTTATTTTTAAGACTCTCCTCGGAAGGAAGTCTACTTCATGGCTGTGATTGACATACTGCAACATTATGATGCCAAGAAGAAAGCAGCTCATGCAGCTAAAACAGTCAAGCATGGAGTGAGTGCTTATTTTATTATTCACTATTGTGTCGGCCATGTGTTCCACCGGTATGCGAGTAATATAGGAAACGTAATAGGCACATTTCCACTGCATGATCCCAGGAACTTTTTCAGGGGCACAGGAACTTTAGGCCTGTTTCCTCTGAAGAATCTAGGGGTAATTTTAATCCCGCTGCCAAAATTCCAGGGGCATGTGAATCTGGAATGATTGACAGTTGCCTAGGTATTTTGACTTCACCAATGTTAACCGACACCTTCTCCACGTGGGGAAAGCGTTGGGGTTCGTTAATATGAAATCAAATCCATCAGTGTATGTTTGACTTTAGTCAACTACCATTAGAACACGAGTACACCGATCAGCCATAACATTAAAACCACTGACAGGCGACGTGAATAACTTTGAATATATCGTTATAACGGCACCTGTCAAGGAGTGGGATATATTAGGCAGCAATTGAACAATCAGTTCATGTTGATGTTGATATGTTGGAAGAAGGAAAAATGGGCAAGCATAAGGATCTGAGCGACTTTGAGAAGGGACAAATTGTGACGGCCAGCCGAATGGGTGGGAGCATCTCCAAAACGGCAGGTCTTGTGGGGTGTTTTCCTCATCTGCGGTGGTTAGTACTTACCAAAAGTGGTCCAAAGAAGGACAATCAGCAAGAGGGTCATGGGCGCCCAAGGCTCATTGATGCATGTAGGGAGCGAAGGCTAGCCCGTCTGGTCTGATCCCACAGAAGAGCTCCTGTAACACAAATTGCTGAAAAGGTTAATGCTGTCTATGATAGAAAGGTATCAGATGCATCACAGCTTGCTGTGTATGGGTCTGCGTATCTGCAGACAGGTCAGAATACCCATGCTGACCCCTGTCCACCGCTGAAAGCACCTGCCATGATCACATGAGCGTCAGAACTGGACCACGAAGTAATGGAAGAAGGTGACCTGGTCTGATGAATATTTTACATCACGTGGACGGCCGGGTGTGTGCTCGTCGCTTACCTTGGGAAGAGATGCACTATGGGAAGAAAGCATGCCGGTGGAGGAAGTGCGATGCTCTGGGTGATGTTCTGCTGGGAAACCTTGGGTCCTGGTGTTCATGTGGAAGTTACTTTGAAACAGTGTTGCAGACCAAGTACACTCCTTCATTCCAACGGTATTCCCTAACGGCATTGGCGTCTTTCAGCAGGATAATGCGCCCTGCCACACTGCAAAAATTGTTCAGGAATGGTTTGAGGAACACGACAGAGTGTTCAGGGTGTTGATACGGTCTCCAAATTCCCCAGATCTCAATCTGATCGGGAATCTGTGTGGATGTACCGGACAAACGAGTCCAATCAATGGAGGCCCCACCTCACAACTTACAAGACTTAAAGGATCTGCTGCTAATGTCTTTGTGCCAGATACTACAGCGCACCTTCAGAGGACTTGTGGAGTCCATGCCTCGACACGTCAGAGCTGTTTCGGTGGCACGAGGAGGACCTACACAATATCACAATATTGGACAGGTGGTTTTAATCTCATGGCTGATTGGTGTATATCAGTTAACCATATTTATTAGGGATGCCAACGAAGCTTTTTAAGCCGTAAATGGTCGAAATTTCGAAGTCTGAATTTTTGAATGAAACAAAAAACATGTCAAATCTAACACTTGGCAAATCATTTTAAAATGCTGTTGGCTTTCCTGTAACCGTCACCACAGATGCATGGTCGAGCCCATCATGGTAGAAAATGGAGTGCATGTATATACAGTGTTGTACAGTAAGCACACGGTGCTTGGAGGGAAAATGCTCATCTGTTTTAGTTAAGATGTAGACGCATTGCTGTCTGGAATACCTTGATGGAAACATCCCAGATATTGTTTATTGGGTGTTTGTTGTTGTATAAAGCTAATATTATTCTCCATTGGTTAGGAGATTAATATTAATACATTGGGAGTATAATCACTGTTACGTTTCCCCTCTGTCTAGGCTGGAGCAGAGATCTCGACCGTGAACCCGGAGCAGTACTCTAAGAGATTCTACGATTTCATTACCACCATTCTGCCCTAAACTGGAGCAAAACCCACAGGGGTGAAAGAGGGACGCTGATGGAGGGGTGCCCAAACGCACTCACCCACCCTTACAGCAGCTACAACCACCATTCGTTTACATTTTCATTTTTTATTTGTTCTTTGCTGTTTTGTGGGACCATAAGTGTGATGAAACAGTAACAAGTATAAATCTTTGTGGGAGCTATGGATTTTTTTTTTTTTTTTTGGCTTTCCGATGCATGTCCCTCATGGCATTTTTAATTCATGTGTTATTTTGCCTTCCTTTTAATTGAAAGGGGGAGAGAGAGAGAGAGAGAGAGAGAGTGCAAATGTGATGGTGTACGTGGCTCAGTGAATGGACATACACATGTAGAATGATGTCACTCAGAACGGAGGCTGAGAAGGAAAGGAGCTTTCAACTGCTGTAGAATTCACGTCAGACAAAAAGGAAATGTGAAGCTATCCCATGCAGAATCAGTCACCCACCCCGATTGGTCAAAAATGCCTGTCCTTTTACTTTTCATACGCTTTACCAGAAAGCGCATTTCATCAGTCCGTCCCTGCTCATCTTCCCCAGTTAAACCTAACACCGCCCCTAATGTAAACCTTACCCCTCTTCCGCCCGTGCTTCGTTCTCGTCTGTCCATGCTCATGTACTTTTCTTTCATCCAAATCTACCCGGTTCTTGTCTTTCATGTGTTTTCTAGTTAAAAGCTGCAGCACTTGTAGGTGAACGTGCTTTCATTGCGTTAATCAACGCGACGTTGATTCTCACGTTAATTCTCCGAAACCATGGCTCTCCTCCTCTGAACAGACTGACTGCAAAGAAAACGCTCCTGAGCTCCATTCACATTCACGAAGGAATGCACCTTCTGACTCTTGCATGTTCCTACAGTGTTTCACACGAGTGTGTGGTGGTATTTTATTATTTTTTTGTGTGTGTGTGTTTTTTTTTTTGTTTTGTCTTTTTAATGACCTGTAGGAGGTTGAGATGATTCGTCTATAATTTCGCATCATGAAAAGGCGTTCTAATGAACTGAACAGAAGCAACAGCATTGGTGGCAATCACTTCAAGTCTGTAAAATCTGTTACGGGAATGATCTTTCATTTGCCATCAGCACCTTAAACTGTTGCACGTTTTTTGTTTTATTATTTTTTTTTAAATGAGGATCTTTTTGGTCTGTTACATACTGCAACAATAGCACTATGAGGCACTGTTGAATGCAGCCCGTGGATTTGTGTCGTCACAAGTACGCTTGTTCTAGGCAGAAAACCCATAGTTTACCTCTTGCATCATGTAAACAAATTCACACTTATTGCTGTAATGTTAGCTACAGTGTTCATTGGGGGAGTTTGAGAAAAGGAGGATGGGGAGGTCCTGTGTGTAGAGTAGTGTAATTTCTTTTGCCAGTTTTATAAACTTTACGTTTTAAATTGGCAGTCGAGTCAGCAGTGTATTGTATGTTTTGCACATAATGAACCAGAAGTTTAAATAATCCCTTTGGTTCGGTAGAGTGGTATTTACAGGGGGGAAACGCCACACCTGTACAAAATGGTGATTCATGAGAATTCGAGTCGACTCTTAGGAAAGGTTATGAATCGTTCATGTTAGGCGTCATGTTTTCTTACTTCACCGATATGAATCCCTGCGAAATGGCTAGAATTTCTACGAAATTTTGCATGAAATTGCTATTGTTTAGTATTGATCTGTTGAAACATGACACCACCACCACACCATCTAGAAAGTTCTGACTCTTTAGAATCAGCATTTTCTTGTGTGTTGGTTCAACTGATTTGATTTTTTTATTATTATTATTGTTGTTGTTTTTTTTTTTTAATTAAATGCACAGTTTTTATTTGCATTTTAATTTGTACACGGAATTGTTCGCATTTTAAGCAGCACATCCTTATCGAGTGAAGTGTTCTGATAAATGAAGAATGTTACTGTTTTGAATTGTGCAGTACTGTAAAAAGTTTTGGGGTTTTTTTGTTTGTTTGTTTGTTTGTTTGGTTTTGTTTTTTAATAATGCATGTTGCATTTGTTTGCCCTCTTCAGCCTGACGCCGTGTGTAACTGTCACCCCTCCTAAAAGAAGAAAACAAACAAACAAACAAACAAAAAAATTATACACGCGCTTATTTCTTCTTTCTGACGGTCTTCAACCTGCTTTATACTGTCAGCAATGTATACACTGTGCAAGAGTCGTGCCTTTTTACTCCAAATTCTTTAATTTTCTATTCTTAATCTCAGTTTTTGGTTTTTTTTTCCCAGAGGTAAAAATTTTATTTTCTAATTCTCTAATTTTCTTTTTTTTTGTTTGTTTGTTTGTTTGTTTATTTGTAGTTTGGCTGTGTATGGAGAAGACTCTTTTATGTGTTGACAATAACACTTAAAACCATTAACACCTTTTTGAGTTCCAGCATTGAAAATGGCCCTGTGAAAGCTGAGTGGGACTTCTGTCACAATGTTTATTTTTATTTTTATTTTTTTATCAACTTAACCTCAGTATTATCATTAATCCAGACTCTTTTGCTATTTTTATCCGTTGTTGGTTTTTTTTTAATTATTATTATTATTTTTTACCAGTTTGCGCAATGGTTGTTTCTTTTTTCTTCTTCTTCTTCCCCCCCCCCCCCCCAAACATCCAGTCGTCGTGGTCTTCGCATTTGCAAAGAAGAGGAAAAAAAAAAAAACCCATTTGCTTGAATACTTGTGGTTTTGACACGCAGCAGCACGCAACCGGAAACCCGCTTCATCTCGCGCCTTTGGCCTTCAGATTTGCCAAATCAGCACTCAGCCTCTCCGCACAGGTTCTTCACATCATGTAGAAATCTTCACAGAAAATGATGGCAGTTTTATTGTGCTAATATCAGTTAATGTCTCTTTTTTTATTTTAGGCTGTACTAAACGCGGCGCAACGTGTGTGTCCTGTTTTAACTCCGCAACTAGTTAATGGAGAGACAGAGAAAGAGAGAGAGAGAATCCCCCCACCCCCCTCCATGAGCATGGAGAAATAAGTGTTTGCTAAGTGATCAGTCGAGGATGAGAAGTGTTGGTGAGAGTGTTTTAAAAGTCTGGGAGGGGGGAGGGAGGGAGGGAGGGAGGGAGAGGGGAAGGGGGGGGGTTCTTTCAGATTATGTTCAGATGTTAACCAATATAATACACTCCATTTCAGAAGCATCGCTCAAAACCATTAAAGCACTTTGCAAATCCTCGTGCCTGTGTGTTTTCTAATCCAGCCTCGCCCCTAACTGCACTTCCATCTTCAATTCAAGTATTTGTGCGACATTTTGCAACTGCTTATTAATTCAGATCAGAGATTAAAAAAAATTTTAAAAAAAAGCTAGCACACTGTATTTTTCCTTGGCGTTGGGGTGGAAACCATCAAGGGTCCGTTGTTGGGTATCTTTAATAAGCCTGTGTAGCCTTTACTTATGCAAGTGCTGGACCTGTTAATTAGCTTTTAGAGACTTTAAGTCTGTATCAGTGATGCTCAGTTATGTCAATGAAATGATTTGTGACGGTACGGTTTATTGACGTTTCCATGTGATGGGTGTCAAGTCGAACAACCCAATGAGTGATATTAGGCTATAGTAGACTTGTGATATTCTGTAGCTGCGTTCATTTCAAGATCTATCCATGATCCAGTGTCAATGGGTGATTATGTAGCCTACTGCAGTTCGCCTATAATGTTTTACATCATATTTCTATATTGTCTGTCTCGTGTTGTTGGGCCTAAGAAATTTTTAGAAAGCCGATGGAAAATGAATTGCCAATGGAATTAAAAGTGAAATGATGGGCTTCGGTTTGCAGAGTAGGTTACCGCATTACTGCGAAGTTTAGGGATTAAGGCCATGAATAAATAAATCTGTTTCTCCAGCTGTGAAAACCCTGTAATTAGCTTATAAATTCTACCAGAAGCGGCTTTTATATCCAAATGGCTTGAAATTGTGCACATTTTTCGACATTAATAGACAGATTAGTGCGCCCCTCCATGGGAAATTAGTGGGGGGAGCGGTTTTTGTAATTTTTTTTTAAAGTCAGCTCGCGTTCTGTATGTATCTTCTCCCTTGCATTGCAATTTCACTGATAACATTCTTTACTTAACAAATACTACCATTTCACCTCCCCTAAAATATAGTCTAAGCCCACGTAAATAAAACGGAAACAATTTAAAATGTTCATTTCTACTTACACCTGTGCTACAGACCAAGGTGAATACACCTGGTCATGTAGCTACACCTTTGCCACATGAGGCTCTTTTGTTATTGTATGGCTAGATGTGAACTTTGGGGAAATATATACATATATAGCGTTTTTAAAAATTTTTCTTTTAAACCAAAGTTATGGTGGTTTTCGCCTTACATCTTCGCTTTTTTTTTTTATTTGATTCTTGATGACATAATAAATAAGAGATTAATGCAAATTCACCGATGATTTCAATTTTTTTTTTTTTAAATTAGTCAAATCACCATGGTATCATCTTTCACATACATTTATGTGAAGCATAAACCCGTAAGCGCGATGCTCAGCAAGTCATGAGGCCCGTTTCTGCGGTAGGAACGTGAATCATATCTCTTCCGTTCCACCTTAAATACCTCAGCCCTGCCTCCTCGTAGGCGGAAGTTGCGCTATTTTCTTTCACCGATTGGGGGCGACAAATGAACACAAAATGTCCTCCTGGCGCCGCGCCACAATTAGCCGAGTCTCTAAAGGAGACCTGTCCGCAAATTGTCGCGTATATGTATCAAAATGCAGCGATGTATGAAGGTGAATACAGAGTCTTAAAGCTCCATTAAGTGTTCCTGAACAAATGAAACCTGTTGAATATGTGTTTTAAGGCACAAGTTATGATTTGTATCCACGCTTGCGCTATTCAGCGTAATGGCTACTCAGTTGGGTTTGGGAAATTGGAGCGCGTCACACCGTTAACCCCTTATTCAGGTTATATATTTGAAAGTATAACACGTCCACCTGGGATAGCTTGGGTTTTTTAAAAGTTTAGGCTAAAAAAAAAAAATAGGCGTTTTGTATTAACAGCGTGTAGATGAACAGCTATCGAGCCTATTGTTTGTCCAACACAAGTCTGTTTCAGGCTTCTGCAGTGGAGGATGTGTTACTGTATTCACTTTCAGCGTTATGAGCTACATCTCATTATATGTATAAAATGCTAATAGGCACATGTGGGGTTTTTTTTGTTTGTTTGTTTGTTTGTTTGTTTGTTTTACTCAGAACCGGATCATGACTGTATCACTGAACCAATGTTTAATGAAATGAAAAACAAAGGTCTTAATTTATGGAGAAGGAAATAAGGTTTCAAAGTCGAGGTCATTCTGCACATAATTTCGGCATTAACTGCGATTATTACGTCATCTGTTTGATTACAGAGCTTAGAAATGTATTTCGGATAGAGGCTTAGAGAAATAAAATTGAACCTCTACCAGTTCATGTATATCTACCTGAGGTTTTTTTTTTTTTCGTGCTAGAACATATATATAAGAAATGATTTATACGTTTTTGAATGGTGTTTAAATGCGTTAAAGCTATACCGAGAGCATGACATTTGCTATAATATTCATTTTCTCACGGTGATGCCATAAAAAAAAGCCATTTTTCATAAGAAAGAGACTTCCTATGGAGGTTTTTTTGTTTGTTTGTTTGTTTTGTTTCTTTCTTTCTTTTTTCTTTCTTTTTTTTTTTAAACAAATGTTGGTGTCAAAAAATAAAAATTCCCAGTGTGCATGTATCACACCTTGGACCTTGGAAGGAGTAAATAATTCTTCTATAAAACTGCTTGAAGTACCATGCACGGTAAGAGTTTAGTGAAAAGGGAAGGTTATTTTACTATGATGTAAAAGACGCATGTATAGTGTAATGTATGCATTAGCCTATAGTGTATTATTATGTCCTACGGTCTATAGAACCTTTTAGACACCTCTACCTTTTTTTTTCTGTGTAGAGGTGTAGGCTGTATAACACTTATTATAAACCTCGTCATTTCCCTTACAACTGAGGGATATTTTTGTCCCTTACAGCCTACACGATTATCACATTCAGAGCACATTTATTCAGTAGCCTCATATCAGTCCATTGGTTGTTTCTCCTCGTGTACTCACGCTTTCTCATATTGCTCTTTATTGTCAAAAGCTGTTAAAAACGATCAAAAATTTAAACAGTTAAGATGCTAGGTACCGACTTTCCTAATAAAAAGCTGTTCACAGTGTCATGATGCTCCAGCCCAGCATTCAGGAGGCCAAATTAAAGCTCTTTTATAAACAGATTTTGGGAAATTTATTGGGTGGGGCAGAAGGAAAGAAAACTAAAAAAAAGAAGTCTCGTATAATGTTTATTTTTTTCTTGTTTATTTTACAAGCATTCACCCGTTTTCGCCTAAAATGCGGCCGAATAAAGTCTTCTCTCTGTAAAGCATGAGTTTTATAAATGATAATAAATTACATCAGTACAGATTTTTATTCATGGACATAATCCAAACAGTCAAACATTAGGCTCATTGTTTAAATGTGTACAATCATATTGTTGTCTATTTCAAGCTTTTGTTGTTGTTGTTGTTGTTGTTCCTGAACTTTCCATCTACAGAACTCATTAAGTCCAAGTTAACATTATTTAAATGCCTACTTGTTTGAGGTTTGGATTTAAAACCTTTCTATTCAAGTCTAATAACTTAAATGAACTGAATCATAAATATGATAACGTTGATAATGGTGGGTTGTGATTTCCAACACAATCGCACGCACCTTCCCTTGAGACTCACTGCTAAACAAACGAAATCCTCTCATTTAAACTGGGGTGGGGTGGGGTGGGGTGGGGGGGGGGGGGGGGTACTGACTAGTATTCTGTTATTTCTATTTAGTGAAGACTTCAGAGAGAATGATTATGCATGTGAATTAAAGGGGGAATTGGACTCTCTACATGCTGGTGTTCGAACACAACGATGTTTTTGCTTCTTTATACATTTTACAGTTACATTAAGAGGCTCGTCTACCTTCTCTACCTTCTAAATACACATAGAACATGCTGAAAAAGAAGACCAAAAAGAGTCCGAAAAATAAAGAGACCAAGAAATCTTTGTGTGAAGTCGTTCTAAAAGTGAGACCAAAGGGCCTCCAGGGGCCCGTGAAGCATAACCATGGGGTCTGAGAAACATTATTATTATTATTATTATTATTATTATTATTATTATTATTATTATTATTTCATGTACAGTGCTGGAACCCGTCTTTATCAAAATAATTAGATTTATTATTGAGCTCTTATAGGTGTTAGTATGTATGTTTGGGGTTTTTTTTTTTGTGAATAACAATTTTTATTGCATGGATTCCCATAAACAATAACAACCAATAATGACAGCAACGCAAACACACACGAAAAAAATAAAAAGGGGGGCTGCACATAACACACACGAGACCCATAAACGACAAATTAAGCTAAAGACGCCATCAACACAAACATCTTTAATGTACAAGGTTTGTAAGAAAGCTAACAGCGACTGTGCAATTCTGAAGTGTACATGGATATGAAACCTGGATGTAGCCAGTTCCAGGATGAGCACGTCCACTCAGCGGGTTGAATCCAAACTCAAACAAAAGCAAGTCTGTAAATAGTAGAAGGTTCAGGAATAAAAGCTCCGTGTTTCTAATAAATGATCGAAATAGTATTGTGCACATTTAAATATGCTCATGAAATAAACATGTAGCCTTCTGAGACGATCTGTTGAATTTGTTAAAGCTAAAGGCGTGTAAAAAGAATCGAGAAGCTCTGCTCTAAGGGCTACAGCTGGGAAATCAGATCATGCTCTAAGGTGGGATGTGTTTTAGACTTTATGTTTTACACCGTGTTCATGCAACAAATCTGTTTATTCTGTGTAGAGGAGGGCTT